>NC_141554.1:111436428-111745000 GCF_021556685.1 Rattus norvegicus | reverse complement strand
TACACTCAGCATATAACATGTACAGACCTTATTACAAGTAAATTTTAATTCTTCATATATATTTAAGTTATTTTCATATAAATTAATTATGGCATTAATTTCTCACATATAGATAGTTTTTTTCCTTGCATTAGAAAGCACCATGCCTTATATTATGTTTAACATCTTTGGTCCTAACACTCTGAAATCCTGTTACACCTATTGCTATAATGACTAACCCTCTGCAAGGAAGTGATACTTGACTTAGAGGTGATAAAATAGCTGTATTAGTAGATGTGTGAAATAATGTTCACGATAACATTACTCATAATCACTCTTAGTTGGAAGTAGCACAGATGCCCACAATAGAAAAATAATAAACTGGGAAATAATCACAGTTGGAAGGCTCAGATGACCACATAATACCAGTTCCCATCTTGTATACAATCTTTTTAGTATACGAGTAAAATGACATTTCCATCTTAAATAGCCACATTAACTGGTAACCTCTAAGAAAACACAAGTCAGAAAAATTATTTTGATTTGTAAATGAGCCCTGGCATCTGTCCTCTCAAAATGTGCTGTTATGACAATACTCCCACCTTGCTTTAACTAACATGTTTGGTAAAGTTATATGTAACATGTATGTCTTGCATACAATTTATGAGACCGTATTTTAAATTGGGGCAGTGATATTATCTTTTAAATTAAAGTGGTATGTGTGTGCGCATGTGTGCATGTGGTGTGTGTGTGTGTGTGTGTGTGTGTGTTGTGTGTGTGTGTCGCATGTGTGTTGCATATGTGTGGTATGTATGAGTGTGAAACTAGAGCCTGGTATTGTGCATCATCCTCTATCATGATGTAACTTATTTCATTTATTTTAGACAAGGTCTCACACTGAACCAGACAGATTCACCATTTTCACTAGACTTCCTAGCAAGCCCCACGATCTGATCTACCTGTCTTGTCCTGTCCTGATCCCTGACCCCAGAACTGAGACTGTAGAGGAATGGTGCCACGTGTGGCTTTTTACCTTTGTGCTGGGAATTTGAATTCAGGTCCTGATGCTTCAGGCTTACACAGAAACACTTTACTCATTAAGCCATATCCCCAGTCACATCGTAAGATATTTGATACATCATTTATGAGCTAGGCAACTGAATTCCCAAACAATACAACCTTTGAAAGTCTGGCCATTCCAGATGTTGCTTACACTGTGGACGTTTGACACTTTTCAGGTACATGTATAGCAAAGACCTTTTCTTCTTCTTCTTTTTCATTCGTTCATAGATTTTTTTTTATTCTCAATACTTTAGAAATAGTCCCTTTTAGCCTATGCTAGTGCTTAAACCTCTGACACATGCCTAAAAATATGCTATTCCTTCTCCAGCATGCCAGGTTTCTGGGAAGTCCCGTTTCTTTTGGGAATTTTTAGGTCCCTGAAATAATTTTATCTATCTTTATTCTTAATTAATGTATTGCATGCTACAAAGATTAAGAACTTATTCTCACCATTACTCTTCGATTGAATATCGTTTACCTTTCTTCCAGATTGCAGAAGACAGGCATTGGTAACAGACAGATATGTGTGTTTCACCTAAAGTTCACATCTACTTTCGCTACCATAAATGGAAAGATAGCTTTTAGTTACAGCAATAAAAAATTCAGATTTCTTATCTTTTCACTTACAGTTGCTTGACTTTGATTAAGTTGCTTACATCTCCCAAAACTATTTCTTTCAGAGACAGAGTGAAACCTCTGGCACACAAGGTTGTTGGGATATTTATGTCATAATGTACCTACTAGGTCTGGGAGCTGGCCTGTTAACACTACACAAGATGGATATAGAAAATAAGTTTGAAAAGTATGTGCATGTACTTATGTGTTGTGGTGTGTGTGTGTGTGTGTGTGTGTGTGTGTGTGTGTGTGTGTGTGTGTAAATTCTGCAAAACATTTCCCCTTGAGGGTTTAGTTAACTTTTAAGACAGGCTTATTTAGAGTGAAAGGGGGGAAAAACACTAAGCAAAAAGTACCTTGGTAGCCCATGATTTTAACCCCAGGACTCAAGTTCAGTCTAGTCTACATCACAAGTTCTAGGCCATTCAGTAAGCCATAATGGAATCCTGCCTCAAAAACAAAACAAAACAAAACAAAACAAAAAAATCCCAGTCAAACATATAAGCAAGTGAATAGCTGATACAATGATACAAAAAGCTGAAAAAATGCTAGGAAGACTATTTAGTGATATCAGAGTCCTAGCAAAACAGAAGATCCATACAGGAATCTACACTTAGTCAAGAATCTCATAAACAACTTATGTTGTTTATCCCAAGATACTTATGTTAACCCCAAGAGGGGTACGCAGCATGAATAAGCAAACACTGGCGATACACTGTTTCCAACTGCTTGGAGTAGGGAGCCACCTCCACTCTGTCTGTTGTTTAGGATCTTTATTTTCCCTTCCTATGAAGAATATAGCAACATCCAGTTACTATAGTTTTTCATAAGCAATGTTGATCTCTCTTCCCCAAATCATAAAGGAATGGTAGGAAGTAGGGTCATATGATCAAAATCAAGGACACAGTCAATAGAAACAGAGGCTCAGATTGTGAAGCTGGGGTTATTAGATATTGTCTTTAAAATAATTATGGTTAGTAATATGCTCAACTTTTAAAAAAGAAAAAATGGAGCATATTATTGGGCATATGGAAATTGCAAAATAGAAACATTGTAAATTCAAGAATAAACAGAATGTTAACAATCAAATAAAATTTGCAAATATCAAACATGGAAAGCAGTTATGAATAGGATCTTTAGATATTTTTATCTCATACTTTGTAGACAGAGATGTTCAACCCTCTTTTTTTCTTTCTTTTACTGTATCAACAAGAGTTTCATTTTTTTTTCTTTTTTTTTTTCGGAGCTGGGGACTGAAGCCAGGGCCTTGTGCTTGCTAGGCAAGCGCTCTACCACTGAGCTAAATCCCTAACCCCAAGTTTCATATATTTTATTGATATTCTTTTTTAGCATTAGAATGTTTATTGGGGCATTATTTATAATATCAAGACAATGGAAACACTGTATATTGCAAGAGTGTCCCTGAATGCTTTATAGCAGGGTGAGAAACTACTAAAACTCAAATCAGCCCAATTTTGGTAACCAGTGCCAGGCTAGGCCAGGACTTCTAGGGTCTGGCCCAGATCATTTTACTTTAGCCATATTTAAGCACAGCCCACTTTGGTGGAAATTTTTTCTAAAAATGATGAACTCAGTCCCAAGTGCACAATAACATGTTTACACTGAGACTCTTTACAAAGTACATCTGACTTCTTTCACAAAAATGGGTAGTGTTGACTCAGAGATAATGGCCAAGATTCAAGGTCTAGGGAGATTGACTGAGGCAATCATAATGTCGGTAGATGTCAGGATTGGCTTGGCCCTAAGATAACATCAAAGTCATTTAGGTTGTTGTACAAATGATGTCATTCACAAGGACGAGTTTTACGGCATGGAAGTGATGCTCAAGGTTTTAAGGGAAAAGGGTCTGGGATAAATAAAACATAAATTCTGGAATGTATGGGCTGGGCCTGGCTCAACAGGTAACAAGGATTACCAGGCTGTAAACTATGTTTTCCTCAGCCTTCCAGGAAAAGAGCTAAGTACCTCATTCCACTGACGAGATAAGCTGTGTGCTTTACTTTCCTGGCTTCTCCAGTACTCCACTGTGCACACAAGTATTGTATTTCTACCAATGGCTGAAGAGTTTAGTAAGTTGTGCTGTGTTCCTTAGCAAGTATTTTCTTTAGCTATCAGAGAATAAATTGATTACATTCATATTTCTGACTCGAAAGAATTTTTGCGGTGTACTGAGTTCACTACAAACCTGTACACATACAACTATTGAGAAAAGTATGGACTAATTAATACACAGGTTTTCTAGATTTTTGGAGTGAGGGAGAAAATATGTACTTTTGAAATTCTAGTTTTCATAAGATCACAATATCTCATCCCACTGCTTTTAGCAAGTATATGGTAATTTCATAATTCTGGAAGAAAATTTCATTACAGATCTGAAAATTGTATAAAATTGAAATTTTTATTTAAAATTAAAGTATCGATTGAACTGTATGTTTTATATAATTATCACCAATGTTTTGAACTTAGAAACAACTTATTACACTAAACAAGACACTAATGCCATAAGCATAACACCTATTTAATGTATTAGATACTTCATGGGATTTTTAAAAATTTGTAATACACACCTATCTCTTTAAAGTAGATAAGTCATCCTTCAATAATGTGAGTTAGAAATTTTTATTTTGTTCTGAAACCTTCATGACAGATTGAATTGTGTAAAATTACTTATCAGAAATTAGAATTTGCTAAGTACCTCAATCAAATAAAAGAATGACACAAATGCTATTTTGAGTGGCTCTCCTGGGTTATTTACTTGTTCTTGCTATGCATTTCTTTTTCAAATGTCTGTTTTGAAGTAGCCATTAATTATAACAAATGGCTATTGTCCCATAAAATATACGATACTTAGAAAAATGAAATAACCCCCATCTCAATATTATTCTTATCGTCATAGTCTTCTGTTTTATTTATTGTGGTTAAGTAAAGCAGTATCAACATATTCTTAATTCTTTTAGGATTAGTAAACGGCTTAGACTTGTCATAATGTATATATTATAAGAGGCAATATCTTGATGTTCCTGAGATTATCCACGACTGTTTTTGCTGGTTCTGATCACAGCTTAATGAATGGCAATGTCTTCTTATATCGTGAATCATATAAAATGATCAGTTGAGTGATTTCTGCATGCCAGGAACTCTGTTAAGCCTTGTAGAAGCTTAAAATAATTTAAAACCAGCCATCATTCCATCAATCACTTATTGTTTACATGTTACTTACATATTACCTAAGTTTAGAATCAGGACATTAAGTGACGAAGCTCGGGCTTGGATTTAACATTTGTGATATCACTCTGTTCCTCTAAACTATATTATTCCCGTACTTTCTGAATGTTCCTTACAAAAGTTCAACAGTGGAGCAGAGTGAGGAGGAACTGGGAGAAGGGGAGGGAGAGGAAACTGTATGTTTAAAACATTCAATAGTGTTTGGTTCTCCTCCATTTTTATGGACACTGGAAAGCTCTAATTCCTTTATTTTTGACTGGATGAGGTCATCTAAGTGGTTCTGACCCGAGAGCCTGCAGCTCACCATGGAACTCTCGACCTTGCTTAGTTGTGGCACCTGAGGAGGAGGCTTCATGTTGGGATGTTGTAGCTGCTAAGTATAAAGAATCCTGACCACTTAGTCGCAATATAGAGGATAGAGTCTGGAGGTAATTTTCTAAATCCTTAGTAATGAGTGTGGATTAGAAACATGGGGTTTTTTTTATGTGTGTATGTTAAATTATAAGATTATAGGACTGCTTTTTAACTATCTGATTAATTTTTAAAGGTACTGAAATTAGAACATTGTCATAAGTAAAAGCTAAAATGTGACAATGACTACATAATTTTGCGGTAGGTTTTTGTAATTTCAAATTTTGGTAAAATAATCAACTATAAAAGACTAGACACACATAATTAAAGAATAGGCGACTTCTTCAGGGGCAGGACCCAGCAATGTTAATGGTGATAGTAGTGTTTATTTCTGGTGGAAAAAATGGTATAAGCAAGAGGTGAGCTTGGAGAGAATTAGCTCGTTTGCAAACTGAAAAAAAAAAGAGAAGAGAAGGTATAAGAATTTCAGACCTTGTAAGTTTTGGAAAAACAAACTGATTTCAGCTTTCGACTGTGATTCATGAGGTCTCAAGTGTTTTGAAGAACAATTAGACTCAGATCAGACAGCACTTTGCTGTCAAGTTAATTACCTCAGACCTGTCTAGAGGAAACAGCTTTAAAAATGCCTGAGTTTATGACCAGGGACACTGCATAATCATATTACTTCAGATAAAGATATCCACTTTGTGCTAAATGAGGTGTAGTAAGACTGGCCTTAAGATATTATCTAGAACCCAGCATTAACAGAGCCGATACACTAATTGAATGGCCTGATAATGACTTAGCAAAGTCACCAAATTAAGGAAGAGACCCTACAAAGCTGCAATACAGCTCTGCAACCTATGGTCTTTGAAATCATATATTAATAACTGATGCACAATAATGTATTCCTAAAAAGCTAGGATATGGGGGTGGAGAGATGGCTTGGAGGCTAAAAGCACATATTGCTCTTGCAGATGACCTGAGTTTAGATCCCAGCACCCCTGCCAGGTGGATTCTAACTGCCTGGAACTCCTGTTCCAAGAAACACAAAGTCTTTGGGCAATAAACTCATGTACACAATGCTCCCATCCCACCCCTGAACACACATACACACATATAAACAAAATTAAATTTAAAAAGAAAGAATGTAGAGCTTCATCATCCCCTTCCCATATTTTGTATACCTATTATATTAGGTCTTGGTTCCTGCTTCCTAGTTATTCCTATATATTTGTCAACCCCACCCCCCCAAAAAAAATACACAAACACGCATTAAGGTTTAACTGTAGGGCTTCAAAATGGTTCAGCAAGTAAAGGCACTTTCCACACAAGTCTGATGACCTGAGTTTGATCCCTGGAACACACATAAATGCATCAGGGAATCAAATCCACAAATTTGTCCTTTGGCCTCCACACATAAACTACTGCACCATAGCACAAACCCATTATGCACACATACATACACAGTAGTTGTAGCAGTAGTAGTAGTAGTAGTAGTAGTAGTAGTAGTAGTAGCAGCAGCAGCAGCAGCAGTAGCAGTAGCAGTAGTAGTAGTAGTAGCAGCAGCAGCAGCAGTAGTAGTAGTAAGATTTCACTGGAATTCTGAGGCACACTAACTAGATAGAACTGCTGGTTGCCTCTCTCCTTTGGAGGCTTGCATGATGCCTTCTGGTAGTGGAAACCTAACTACTCAGGGCTAGGGAAGTCAGTTATTGGACGAGGATCTACCACCTTTAATTTACTAAACCAGCATAATTGCTAAGAACAATAAGCATTTAAGTGTATGCCCACAGATAAGCATAGTCTTCATTGTTCTTATTCTTAAGAATTTGTCGAGAGAGAGACCCAACCACCTGGTCAGGTGGGCACTCCTGAGGCTGCAGAGCAGAAGAGACCACCAACACTGCTCACCCCTGCCCACATCCCTGGCCCAAGAGGAAACTGTATAAGGCCTCTGGGCTCCCGTGGGGGGGGGGGCCAGGAGCGGCAGGACCCCTGCCTGAGACACCGCCGGAACCTGAAAGAAACAGACCTGATAAACAGTTCTCTGCACCCAAATCCCGTGGGAGGGAGAGCTAAACCTTCAGAGAGGCAGACAAGCCTGGGAAACCAGAAGAGACTGCTCCCTGCACACACATCTCGGACTCCAGAGGAAAAAGCCAAAGACCATCTGGAACCCTGGTGCACTGAAGCTCCCGGAAGGGGCGGCACAGGTCTTCCTGGTTGCTGCCGCTGCAGAGAGCCCGTGGGCAGCACCCCACGAGCGAACTTGAGCCTCAGGACCACAGGTAAGACCAAATTTTCTGCTGCAAGAAAGCTGCCTGGTGAACTCAAGACACAAGCCCACAGGAACAGCTGAAGACCTGTAGAGAGGAAAAACTACACGCCAAGAAGCAGAACACTCTGTCCCCATAACTGACTGAAAGAGAGGAAAACAGGTCTACAGCACTCCTGACACACAGGCTTATAGGACAGTCTAGCCACTGTCAGAAATAGCAGAACAAAGTAACACTAGAGATAATCTGATGGCGAGAGGCAAGCGCAGGAACCCAAGCAACAGAAACCAAGACTACATGGCACCATCGGAGCCCAATTCTCCCATCAAAACAAACATGGAATATCCAAACACACCAGAAAAGCAAGATCTAGTTTCAAAATCATTTTTGATCATGATGCTGGAGGACTTCAAGAAAGACATGAAGAACTCCCTTATAGAACAAGTAGAAGCCTACAGAGAGGAATCGCAAAAATGCCTGAAAGAATCGCAAAAATCCCTGAAAGAATTCAAGGAAAACATAAATAAACAAGCAGAAGCCCATAGAGAGGAGACACAAAAATCCCTGAAAGAATTCCAGGAAAACATAAATAAACAAGTAGAAGCCCATAGAGAGGAGACACAAAAATCCCTGAAAGAATTCCAGGAAAACACAATCAAACAGTTGAAGGAATTAAAAGTGGAAATAGAAGCAATCAAGAAAGAACACATGGAAACAACCCTGGATATAGAAAACCAAAAGAAGAGACAAGGAGCTGTAGATACAAGCTTCACCAACAGAATACAAGAGATGGAAGAGAGAATCTCAGGAGCAGAAGATTCCATAGAAATCATTGACTCAACTGTCAAAGATAATGTAAAGCGGAAAAAGCTACTGGTCCAAAACATACAGGAAATCCAGGACTCAATGAGAAGATCAAACCTAAGGATAATAGGTATAGAAGAGAGTGAAGACTCCCAGCTCAAAGGACCAGTAAATATCTTCAACAAAATCATAGAAGAAAACTTCCCTAACCTAAAAAAAGAGATACCCATAGACATACAAGAAGCCTACAGAACTCCAAATAGATTGGACCAGAAAAGAAACACCTCCCGTCACATAATTGTCAAAACACCAAACGCACAAAATAAAGAAAGAATATTAAAAGCAGTAAGGGAAAAAGGTCAAGTAACATATAAAGGGAGACCTATCAGAATCACACCAGACTTCTCGCCAGAAACTATGAAGGCCAGAAGATCCTGGACTGATGTCATACAGACCCTAAGAGAACACAAATGCCAGCCCAGGTTACTGTATCCAGCAAAACTCTCAATTAACATTGATGGAGAAACCAAGATATTCCATGACAAAACCAAATTTACACAATATCTTTCTACAAATCCAGCACTACAAAGGATAATAAATGGTAAACCCCAACATAAGGAGGCAAGCTATACCCTAGAAGAAGCAAGAAACTAATCGTCTTGGCAACAAAACAAAGAGAATGAAAGCACACAAACATAACCTCACATCCAAATATGAACATAAAGGGAAACAATAATCACTATTCCTTAATATCTCTCAATATCAATGGCCTCAACTCCCCAATAAAAAGACATAGATTAACAAACTGGATACGCAACGAGGACCCTGCATTCTGCTGCCTACAGGAAACACACCTCAGAGACAAAGACAGACACTACCTGAGAGTGAAAGGCTGGAAAACAACTTTCCAAGCAAATGGTCAGAAGAAGCAAGCTGGAGTAGCCATTCTAATATCAAAAAAAATCAATTTCCAACTAAAAGTCATCAAAAAAGATAAGGAAGGACACTTCATATTCATCAAAGGAAAAATCCACCAAGATGAACTCTCAATCCTAAATATCTATGCCCCAAATACAAGGGCACCTACATACGTAAAAGAAACCTTACTAAAGCTCAAAACACACATTGCACCTCACACAATAATAGTGGGAGATTTCAACACCCCACTCTCATCAATGGACAGATCATGGAAACAGAAATTAAACAGTGATGTCGACAGACTAAGAGAAGTCATGAGCCAAATGGACTTAACGGATATTTATAGAACATTCTATCCTAAAGCAAAAGGATATACCTTCTTCTCAGCTCCTCATGGTACTTTCGCCAAAATTGACCATATAATTGGTCAAAAAGCGGGCCTCAACAGGTACAGAAAGATAGAAATAATCCCATGCGTGCTATCGGACCACCACAGCCTAAAACTGGTCTTCAATAACAATAAGGGAAGAATGCCCACATATACGTGGAAATTGAACAATGCTCTACTCAATGATAACCTGGTCAAGGAAGAAATAAAGAAAGAAATTAAAAACTTTTTAGAATTTAATGAAAATGAAGATACAACATACGCAAACTTATGGCACACAATGAAAGCTGTGCTAAGAGGAAAACTCATAGCGCTGAGTGCCTGCAGAAAGAAACAGGAAAGAGCATATGTCAGCAGCTTGACAGCACACCTAAAAGCTCTAGAACAAAAAGAAACAAATACACCCAGGGGGAGTAGAAGGCAGGAAATAATCAAACTCAGAGCTGAAATCAACCAAGTAGAAACAAAAAGGACCATAGAAAGAATCAACAGAACCAAAAGTTGGTTCTTTGAGAAAATCAACAAGATAGATAAACCCTTAGCCAGACTAACGAGAGGACCCAGAGAGTGTGTCCAAATTAAAAAAATCAGAAATGAAAAGGGAGACATAACTACAGATTCAGAGGAAATTCAAAAAATCATCAGATCTTACTATAAAAACCTATATTCAACAAAATTTGAAAATCTTCAGGAAATGGACAATTTCCTAGACAGATACCAGGTACTGAAGTTAAATCAGGAACAGATAAACCAGTTACACAACCCCATAACTCCTAAGGAAATAGAAGCAGTCATTAAAGGTCTCCCAACCAAAAAGAGCCCAGGTCCAGACGGGTTTAGTGCAGAATTCTATCAAACCTTCATAGAAGACCTCATACCAATATTATCCAAACTATTCCACAAAATTGAAACAGATGGAGCACTACCGAATTCCTTCTACGAAGCCACAATTACTCTTATACCTAAACCACACAAAGACACAACAAAGAAAGAGAACTTCAGACCAATTTCCCTTATGAATATCGACGCAAAAATACTCAATAAAATTCTGGCAAACCGAATTCAAGAGCACATCAAAACAATCATCCACCATGATCAAGTAGGCTTCATCCCAGGCATGCAGGGATGGTTTAATATACGGAAAACCATCAACGTGATCCATTATATAAACAAACTGAAGGAACAGAACCACATGATCATTTCATTAGATGCTGAGAAAGCATTTGACAAAATTCAACACCCCTTCATGATAAAAGTCCTGGAAAGAATAGGAATTCAAGGCCCATACCTAAACATAGTAAAAGCCATATACAGCAAACCAGTTGCTAACATTAAACTAAATGGAGAGAAACTTGAAGCAATCCCACTAAAATCCGGGACTAGACAAGGCTGCCCACTCTCTCCCTACTTATTCAATATAGTTCTTGAAGTTCTAGCCAGAGCAATCAGACAACAAAAGGAGATCAAGGGGATACAGATCGGAAAAGAAGAGGTCAAAATATCACTATTTGCAGATGATATGATAGTATATTTAAGTGATCCCAAAAGTTCCACCAGAGAACTACTAAAGCTGATAAACAACTTCAGCAAAGTGGCTGGGTATAAAATTAACTCAAATAAATCAGTTGCCTTCCTCTATACAAAAGAGAAACAAGCCGAGAAAGAAATTAGGGAAACGACACCCTTCATAATAGACCCAAATAATATAAAGTACCTCGGTGTGACTTTAACCAAGCAAGTAAAAGATCTGTACAATAAGAACTTCAAGACACTGAGGAAAGAAATTGAAGAAGACCTCAGAAGATGGAAAGATCTCCCATGCTCATGGATTGGCAGGATTAATATAGTAAAAATGGCCATTTTACCAAAAGCAATCTACAGATTCAATGCAATCCCCATCAAAATACCAATCCAATTCTTCAAAGAGTTAGACAGAACAATTTGCAAATTCATCTGGAATAACAAAAAACCCAGGATAGCTAAAGCTATCCTCAACAATAAAAGGACTTCATGGGGAATCACTATCCCTGAACTCAAGCAGTATTACAGAGCAATAGTGATAAAAACTGCATGGTATTGGTACAGAGACAGACAGATAGACCAATGGAATAGAATTGAAGACCCAGAAATGAACCCACACACCTGTGGTCACTTAATTTTTGACAAAGGAGTCAAAACCATCCAATGGAAAAAAGATAGCATTTTCAGCAAATGGTGCTGGTTCAACTGGAGGGCAACATGTAGAAGAATGCAGATCGATCCATGCTTATCACCCTGTACAAAGCTTAAGTCCAAGTGGATCAAGGACCTCCACATCAAACCAGACACACTCAAACTAATAGAAGAAAAACTAGGGAAGCATCTGGAACACATGGGCACTGGAAAAAATTTCCTGAACAAAACACCAATGGCTTATGCTCTAAGATCAAGAATCGACAAATGGGATCTCATAAAACTGCAAAGCTTCTGTAAGGCAAAGGACACTGTGGTTAGGACAAAACGGCAACCAACAGATTGGGAAAAGATCTTTACCAATCCTACAACAGATAGAGGCCTTATATCCAAAATATACAAAGAACTCAAGAAGTTAGACCGCAGGGAGACAAATAACCCTATTAAAAAATGGGGTTCAGAGCTAAACAAAGAATTCACAGCTGAGGAATGCCGAATGGCTGAGAAACACCTAAAGAAATGTTCAACATCTTTAGTCATAGGGGAAATGCAAATCAAAACAACCCTGAGATTTCACCTCACACCAGTGAGAATGGCTAAGATCAAAAACTCAGGTGACAGCAGATGCTGGCGAGGATGTGGAGAAAGAGGAACACTCCTCCATTGTTGGTGGGATTGCAGACTGGTAAAACCATTCTGGAAATCAGTCTGGAGGTTCCTCAGAAAATTGGACATTGAACTGCCTGAGGATCCAGCTATACCTCTCTTGGGCATATACCCAAAAGATGCCTCAACATATAAAAGAGACACGTGCTCAACTATGTTCATCGCAGCCTTATTTATAATAGCCAGAAAATGGAAAGAACCCAG
Source organism: Rattus norvegicus (assembly GCF_021556685.1). Classification (NCBI taxonomy): domain Eukaryota; kingdom Metazoa; phylum Chordata; class Mammalia; order Rodentia; family Muridae; genus Rattus; species Rattus norvegicus. The sequence goes on along the minus strand of NC_141554.1, from coordinate 111,732,316 downwards.
ATGCCCTTCAACAGAGGAATGGATACAGAAAATGTGGTACATCTACACAATGGAATATTACTCAGCTATCAAAAACAACGAGTTTATGAAATTCGTAGGCAAATGGTTGGAACTGGAAAATATCATCCTGAGTGAGCTAACCCAATCACAGAAAGACATACATGGTATGCACTCATTGATAAGTGGCTATTAGCCCAAATGCTTGAATTACCCTAGATCCCTAGAACAAACGAAACTCAAGACGGATGATCAAAATGTGAATGCTTCACTCCTTCTTTAAATGAGGAAAAAGAATACCCTTGGCAGGGAAGGGAGAGGCAAAGATTAAAACAGAGACTGAAGGAACACCCATTCAGAGCCTGCCCCACATGTGGCCCATACATATACAGCCACCCAATTAGACAAGATGGATGAAGCAAAGAAGTGCAGACCGACAGGAGCCGGATGTAGATCGCTCCTGAGAGACACAGCCAGAATACAGCAAATACAGAGGCGAATGCCAGCAGCAAACCACTGAACTGAGAATAGGTCCCCCGTTGAAGGAATCAGAGAAAGAACTGGAAGAGCTCGAAGGGGCTCGAGACCCCAAAAGTACAACAATGTCAAGCAACCAGAGCTTCCAGGGACTAAGCCACTACCTAAAGACTATACATGGACTGACCCTGGACTCTGACCCCATAGGTAGCAATGAATATCCTAGTAAGAGCACCAGTGGAAGGGGAAGCCCTGGGTCCTGCTAAGACTGAACCCCCAGTGAACTAGACTATGGGGGGAGGGCGGCAATGGGGGGAGGGTTGGGAGGGGGACACCCATAAGGAAGGGGAGGGGGGAGGGGGATGTTTGCCCGGAAACCGGGAAAGGGAATAACACTTGAAATGTATATAAGAAATACTCAAGTTAATAAAAAAAAATAACAAATACCAAAAAAAAAAAAAGAATTTGTCACTATATGCCATGTTGAAGTAAGAGTGCAGTTAGGATAGACTAGCATCTGAGATCTTGTTTAGACCCAGCATAGGCTAAGGATGTTTTGTAAAGCATGCCAGGCGGAGTGCAAAGAAAGCAAAAACAGTCAGTGCATCTTTCTAAATTGATTTATTAAGCCATAAAAAAGTCTTTTCCTCTAATGTAGCAAATTTCAGGTGCTTCCTCTAAAACATTTTCATTTAGTTACTGATTTGGGTTTCTGCTTCGAGTTTCTGAGGCAACTCATAACTTTAATTTTCTGATTATTGTCTCTGAGAGTTTGCACAGTACAGTTGCTATAGAAAACTTGCACCAGCCATCACATGATGTACTTCTGGTTTCTATGACAACTGGACTGCGCTATCCTATTGTGGGAGGAGAAACATTTGAACTGAATGTTTACAGACAACAAGTGTGTGACACTTGCACACTTATCATTTCTTGGTGCACCTTCAGCAGAATGTATATGAAGTTGGAGATGAAGACTGAAGATTTGATGGCAAGTTACTGCTTGTGGGAGAAGGCAGGCAGCCCCTACTGAAAGGAAACTGAAATGACTAAGTCATCACATACTCTAGTTCATTCTTGTTTCCGTGTCCTCAGATGACATCCATAATGGAAGGGCTCTACAACCTCAGATTCCACAAAGCAATAAGTTTGAAAAAAATGTTAAACTATGAACTGCCTCAAAACCCCCTTTGCAATACCCATAACGATGCATTATTTTATACTATATTCACATATATTACAGAAAATTGGGGAAGGTAAATTCTGAATTCTTGAATTTTGAAATAAATTGTGTAGTGACAATGATAAAGGAAATGTTAATCCTTTTGTCTTCTGGTCTTCCAAGATCCATTTCCACATTTCCTAGATATCTGAGCACCACTTTAAACATTGTTGCTCTACAAGAAAACTTTTGATTTATTACACCAGTAATTAAAATCTGTGAATGCCACCTCACATTACTATAGCCATAAAGCATAAGCTTCCCAATAAAGCTTCTAGTTTTAGTGGTTTATATTTGCTTGTAATTTTTGTTAAAATGGCAGACATTCTTCCTATCTGTTAATTAAGTTTCAAAGTAAGGCAGAATATTTTTAAAGTATAGTTCACACTGGGGACATGTACTGAGAAAGGCACCATTAGCAGGTTTCATAGTTCTGTGACTTCCAGGGTGTACACATATAAACCTAGGTAGTCTAGACTACTAAATGCACATGTATGTACATATGTTTGTATAAGTCTGGATGCATTACAGTGTACAACTTTAGCAACAGGAGATTAAATTAAGCACAGAATAAATTATCAATACCAACAGCTGAGATAAACATGAGGATGCATGAGGCAGAGACTACTATAGTATGATAATACTATTTGATGCTAAAACCATTTTTTTGTTCACAGAATGAGTATAGCATGTGGTTAAAAATACAAAACAAATGTATCAAGTAATAACCATCATTTATTATCCTTATCAGATTGCACTCATTGCCTTCATTATGTATGCTCTATCATGAACCTACAATAAAGAGTTCGTGTATAGCATCACCAGTAACACGGAAATAATGTGTTGTGCTACTGTAGTAGCTATTGTACTAGTATTAGAGTTGGTATATTAGCACTAATAGGAGTTTTTCAACTGTCATGATCATATGGGACTAGCATTACTCATATGGCCGTCTGTTCACTGAAACGTGTTATATGTCTCATAAATGTACTTAGGTCTTATTTGCAGAAAATATGTTTTAGTGAACACTAACACACACACACACACACACACACACACACATGTATGTATATGCTCCTCAGCTTCTCATTCCTCACTATGCTTTGTGACATTAAAACTTGAAAACCTGGTCCCTGTAATGCAGAATGATCAGTCCTGGTTGGTATACTTATAAATGTACATACCAAATTACAAAAACAGTATTGAAGTGAAACTATCTCCAAGGAACAGGTTAATTTCAAACAATTTAAACAGGTATGGAAATACAAAAGTCTAGAGGTCAGAGGACATCTTGAAGGAATTTTCTCTCTTTTTCCACCACGTGGGTTACAGAGGTCTAACTCAGGCCATCAGACTTGGTGGCAAGCACCTTTACTAGCTGAGTTATCTTGCCTATTGAGTTTTTAAAGTGGAAAAACGGATTCTTTGCAGAGTTATTTGATTGGAAATCAAAATTAAAGGTGAGAGGATTTAATTGAGTTATGATTTTGGAAGTTTCACTCTATGATCAGTTGGCTCTGTTGTTTCTGGCCTGCAGTGAGGCAGAATACCACATTACAGGGCCATAGAAAAGTAAAGATGCCCACCTTATGGTAACAGAAAGCAGAAAGAGAGAGGACAAGGAAAGGTTGCAGAGCCAAATTCAGTTTTCAAAACCATACCTTCAATCATCTCCATCCTTCATCTTGACTCACCTCCATCCACCTCTCACTAATGATAGCAAATTATGAATTCATCAATGGATTCAACTGATGAAGTTGGGGCCTTCAGAACCAGGTCAATTCTCGATGATTGGAAACCCATGTCAGGGATTAAGCCTTCAAAAATGAGGTTTTTGTGAGGGACACTATATTCAAAGCCTGGCATTATCTTTAGAGACCCTTATCTTTAGTCCTTAGGACTTGGCTGCTCTTACATATGCCATGGGAAAGCAAGTATGGGGGAAAAAAGACCCTCAATACCAGTAAGGACACAGAGCCCCAGGTGATCTTTTTTTTCCCATCTTTATTAACTTGAGTATTTGTTATTTACATTTCGATTGTTATTCCCCTTCCCAGTTTCCAGCCAACATCCCCCTAACCCCTCCCCCTCCTCTTCTACATCGGTGTTCCCCTCCCCATCCTCCCCTCATTACCGCCCTCCCCCCAACCATCACATTCACTGGGGGTTCCGTCTTGGCAGGACCCAGGGCTTCCCCTTCCACTGGTGCTCTTACTAGGATATTCATTGCTACCTATGGGGTCAGAGTCCAGGGTCAGTCCATGTATAGTCTTTGGGTAGTGGCTTAGTCCCTGGAAGCTCTGGTTGCTTGGCATTGTTGTACATATGGGGTCTCGAGCCCCTTCAAGCTCTTCCAGTTCTTTCTCTGATTCCTTCAACGGGGGTCCTATTCTCAGTTCAGTGGTTTGCTGCTGGCATTCGCCTCTGTATTTGCTGTATTCTGGCTGTGTCTCTCAGGAGAGATCTACATCCAGCTCCTGTCGGCCTGCACTTCTTTGCTTCATCCATCTTGTCTAATTGGGTGGCTGTATATGTATGGGCCACATGTGGGGCAGGCTCTGAATGGGCGTTCCTTCTGTCTCTGTTTTAATCTTTGCCTCTCTATTCCCTCTCAAGGGTATTCTTGAGGAGATTGCTTTTGAGACTATTCTGGACTGCAACCTCCCTGGAAAATTGGGAAATTCTCAGGAAGTTGAACATGTGATGGCTGCAATTCTACTTTGAGGAACTTAGCAGCAGCAGCAGCAGCAGCAGCAGCTGCAGCAACAACAACAACAACAACAAAAATCAACTGAAACCTACAAAGACTTGTTCCTATTAGTCTACCTCATCATAGCCTTAAAGTGAAAACAAGTGTGGCAGACAGAAAACCATGCCACTTACAGTTAATGTGATGTGTCATATGTTAATATATGGTAACATCTCTTTTAATCAGAGGTAAATCTTACTTGATAATACCATGATTTGAAGGCATTATTAAATTCTGTGTGCTAATGGCTAATATTTGAAAAGGTTTTTTGTTTGTTTCTTTGTTCTTAAGTATTTGTTGAAGAGGTTGGCCTATAGTTTGTTTTTTCAAGTGTGTCCTTGTCTGGTTTGGGGATTGGTGCAATGCTGAGTTTATAAATTAAGTTCGAAAACATCCTACCTCTTCATTTGAGAGAATGTGAGAAAAATTAGACTTTTAGATACTCCTTAAAGGTTCATGGGGGGGACGGGGGCTTGTGGATGTGAGTTGGACTAAAAAGATGGCTCAAATAGTTAAGAGCACTGGCTGCTCTTCCAGAGGTTCTGGGTCCAATTCTCAGCAACCACATGGTGGCTCACAACCATCTGTAATGAGATCTGATGCCTTCCTCTGGCATGCAGGTATACAAGCAGACAGTGCAATTACCTATGTCAAATTAACAAATCTAAGAAAGAAAGAAAGAAAGAAAGAAAGAAAGAAAGAAAGAAAGAGAGAGAGAGAGAGGGGGGAGGGAGAGAGAGAAGAAAAGAAAGGAAAAGAAAAGAAAAGAAAAGAAAAGAAAAGAAAAGGAAAGAAAAGAAAAGATCTCTTTAAACCTTGCAGACAGGAGTCTAGCATGGCTGTCCTCTGAGAGGCTCCACCCAGCAGCTGACTCAGACAGATGCAGACACCCACAACCAGTGGATGGATCTTGAGGACTCTTATGGAAGAACAGGAGGAAGGGTTGCAGGGTCCCTAAGGGGACAGGAACTCCACAGGAAGACCAACAGAGTCAACTAACCTGGACCCTTGGAGCTCTCAGAGACTGAACCACCAACCAAAGAACATACATGGACTGGACCTAGTACTCCTCGCACACAAATGTAGCAGATGTGCAGCTTGGTCTTCATGTGGGTCCTGAACAACTGGAATGGGAGCTATCCCAAAAGCTGTTGCCTGTATATGGGATATGTTCTTCTAGCTGGGCTGCCTTGTCTGGACTCAGCGGGAGAGGATGGACCTAGTCTTGCAGAGACTTGATGTGCCAGGGTGAGAGGGATACCCAAGGAGGGCCTTCACCTGCTCAGAGAAAGGAGGTGGAATGGAGAAAGGATTGTGGGGGGGCAGTGAATAAGTAAAAAAGAAGAAGAAAAGAAAAAGTTTCACTGGGATTCTTTAAATCGCTGACTCAAATGTCCTTGCTTGATACTGAACTGCTAAGGTTTTCTTTTCCTTCAAATTATAAGACAGAAATATTAAGGATTTTACATACTTAGTCCAGGCTATCTAGTTTCTTGACTTGCAGTTCTTCATACCAGTCTGTTAGTCTTTTGTATTTCTTCGATATTGGCAGTAGTTTGAATGCCTCTTTTGTCTCCTCTGATTTTACTCATCCAACCTTTCATGCTAACCAAATTTATATTTTTAAAAAGCCAAATCTGAGTTTTGCGGACATTTTCTAGTTTCTGTGTAGTCTCTAATCTTTATTGTTCACATCCTTTTTCCTCACCTTAGTCTTACTTGGTTCATTTCTAGACCTTTGAGGTATAAATTAGGTTATTTATTGACATTGTTAATTTTTGTTAGTATAAGCAATTATAGCTATGCTTTGGTGACATCTCATGTGTTTTGGTTCCCATCGCTGTGCCTTGTTTCCCTTAAGATTATCTCCTATTCCATCTGTGTTTTTAAAAATGAAAGACTTCATTTACATGGCTGAATATTATTCCATTTTATAAATTTATTCATCAGTTGATGGACACTTGAGTTCTGTCTTTCAAGATGGCATTTATTGTGTCTATGTGCATGTGTGTGCAGGTGCATGCCTTTGTGAACACAGAGGGCAGAAGAGTACATTGGATCCTTGGAGCTGCAGCTGTAGGCATTTTGTAGGATGCTGTGCTTGTTTTGTGGATATTGTGATCCAAACTCAAGCATTCCTAGCCATTGAGCCATCATCTCTCTAGATCAATTCTTTTTTCATAATCTTTTATGTATCTACCATGTATCTGTCCTTTTTGAGTTACCTTGTCAGCTACATGAAATACCATGTAGTATTAATTGATAACTGTAATCACACCCCCAAATTCTATAGTTTTATCTTTTCTCTCACTGGTGTTTCAGGCTTTTGGAGCTTGTGCTGATTAGACCTTGTCAACTTGACACAAGGTATAGTCATCTGAGAAGAAGGAACATCAATTGGAAGATTGCCTCCATTAGATTGCCTTAAGTGCATCTTTTGAGTGCATCTTTTTGACTGAATGATATGAGAGGGCCATGCCCATTATGGGCGGTGTCATCCTTAGGCAAGTAACTCTATGCTGTATAAGAAATTAAGCCTTAGGGAACAAAGCAGTAAGTAGCATTTCTCCCCAGTCTCTTCTTTAGTTTTTGCCTTGGTTTCCTTTGTTGATGCAGTATAACCCATATGCCAAAATAAACATTTTCCTCCCCATTTGGTTTTGATGATGGTTTTTATCACAGTCACAGAGAAGCAAACTAGGGCAGTGAAGCAAACTCGATTCTTTTATCAGATAGGAATATTGGCTGTGCTCCAGAGTTGGGTACAGTTTCTGGCCAAGATTCACAGTCAGTTGACCATGATAGGCATAACCCTCAATTGCATGATACTGAGAGCTGGGATCTTCAAAACAAAAAGGTAGGGCTACAGACTGGACTCCCTCATTGTACATAGTTTAGACTTTGAACAGCAATTAACTGTGTTCCTATTTGGACTTGAGTAAAGATCATTAATCACATGAAGCTATAGGATGCATTTTATGGCAAGACTGAACTTTAAATTAGGTTATCTGCACAGGAAGTGACATAAATTTGGCTAGCAAAGCTGGAGGAGTTTGGTCGTCTGGTTCCTTGGTTTGGATAAGACCAATGGCGACACTCCTCAGCTGGTAGGGTTTACTGGTTTGGCCACATGACAGTGCATGGCTGTAAGCCAATCTCCACAGACAAGCAGGGTTACTGTTCAGTATCTATGATTAGCTGAAGCTATAGGATATGTTTCCTAGTCAAGTGATGTCTCTAGCTTATCTGTCTACCCCTATAGGGACTGGACTCTAAACCTGACAAAGGTAATGTACACTCTTTGGTCAAGTAGGCTGGAGGCTATGTAATTCACTTAGGAGAGGCCCTTGGCTTCATTCCTTTTCAAGCAAGAACATATCATAGTGTTTTTGTAGCTTGGTAAGAATAGTGGCTGGGGACTCAATCTACATAGAACTGCTGTTAGCTGTGTTTCTTAGATTGTTGGAACAAACTACTGATTCAACTCTTTGGTGAGGTAGAGCTATTTCAAGGCTAACCATCAGCAGGAAATTGGTGCCACTATTCAGATCTGTGTCTTTGTTGCTGTGAGCACCACCTTTCCCCTTTTTTCTAGTTGTGCCCAGTGACTTAACTCTCCAGGGTCTCCCAGTGCTCTCCAATAAGCAATATCTTCTTGTGTTTGCTTCCTTCCACACATGTTTTTATAAACACACGTTGCTGGATGGATTAAGATTCTTTTCTTTTTATTCCTAAATTTAATGTTTGATGAATAATGTGAATATAGCATAAGATGTTTATTCACTTGCCAATAGATTAACATTTTGGTCATTTGCATTTTGGGCTATGAGACTAGACTGTATATGTGTTGTGTGCATTTCCTTTTCCTTATATCTAAGAGGATAATTCATGATTATAAAATAAATCCACTTTTTATATTTTATAATATAGATGTCAAGTATGCAACAACTGTCCTATTATAGTGCATCCTGAAACACAGAGTAATTAGAATAGATGTTTGCGTTTATGCTGCTGCTTCTCTGAATCTGTTTTTACTGTAGTTTTAAGTATAGTCTAGCCTGGACTTTCTATGTTCTGCATGGGATGTGCAATAGCTCCCCTTTCCTCTATATTTTATTACATTTATCTTATCTATTATTCCCTTTGTCTCACGACTTAGTAGAACTTCTTTTCTTGTGTTCTTATTTATCTTTAATAAAAGTGAATTTGAAAATATGAAAAATTAAAATATCTGAGTTCCCAGACTTCATTTTCCGATTAGTAGAACTTCTTATCTGGAGATGAACTATATTTATATCACCAATTCATTTTGATTTTGTTCATTTCTGTGCATTGATTGATAAGATTTTCATGGTGGTGGCACAAATCAGAGGCATAAAAAGGCACTTTGACATTTTAGTTTAAATTGCTTTACTTTATCACCCATTATAATATGACAAATCTAATGCTATAAAAGACAAGGGGATCATAGCCAAGTCACTCTGGGCATCTGGAAGGATGCATATCTCCATCAGACAATTGTCCAACTGTCTAATAACACACACATATCCAAATGAACCCAGCCACAATAAGGAAACCTCGCCAACTATATTTAACCAAACTGCATACCTGAAGGTTCATATTCTAAAGGTCTTTAATATATATTTTCTTGTGTCATTTCTAAATTTTTATTCAACATTTTATGGTAATACTAACATATAAAATGCAAAGCTAACTTGGTATACTTAGGATCTAGATAGGATCCTTTAGATAGAATGCTAGAAATGAGTTCTTTTGGACAATATAAAGAAAAAAGTTAAGAAAACAAATTTTCAGTAAGCATGAAGACCTTCCAAGCATATCACATTATACATATGAATTAAGAGAGAGTAAAAATGCAGCATCAGATAGTACATAGGGATCAATAAGTAGAATATATTATTACGCTGTAGCCTGATAGATTCCTCTGGAGCAAATTGGAATCATTTCAGTTCTCATGGAATCCTTAGATAAATGTCCAGGATGGCTAACTACCATCCTTGGTTGTTATACTGAAAAATAAAGGCAATCATTTTCTTAATGGAGAATGATGTTCTAGCCTTTATGTGTCAGAGAAAATACAGTTTTAAAAAGTGGCTTTTCCCTATTTCAGCTGTCTAGTCAGATAAATGTTCAGGGAGAATTTTTTTCTGTTCTTGTTGCTTTTGTCAACATGGCCTCATTGGGAAGGATAAAGAGATCCAGCAACTCCTTGAAGTCCACCTTTGGGGTCTCAGACATGAAGGTAGGGTATAAACAGAAAGCAGGGATCCTACTCATCTACAAGAGCATCATGAACTCTGCATTGATGAGCTATCTCAAATAGAATGTTAAAAATATCTCCAATAGTACAAAATTAAAAACACAAATTACCAAAAGTTGTAGGCTGTAACAATAGCAGTTCTCAGAAGGACGATCATAGGAAGAGTTGTGTATAGTCAAAAAAATAGAAAACCAGATGTCTTATTTACCTTTCCTATTGGAGTGATAAACTATCTTGACAAAAGTAATGAGAAATAAAGTGCTTATTTTAGTTCATAGTTGCAAAAGTCACAATAGCCACAGCTTCAGGCAGATGGTCACATCTGCACTGAGGAATCAGAGAGTGACAAATTTATTGTTCAGGTCACTTTGTCCTTTTTATAGAGTTCAAGATCCCAGCCCAGGAAATGTTGCCACCTAGAAAGGGAGAGTTTTCTCATTCCATTTAACCCAGATCATCTCTCATAGGAATACCCAGCAACCTCTCTCCCAGATAATTCATTGTTCATTCTTGTTTCTCATGTCAAATTTAGATGTTGCATGTATTGCCTTTATTTTTGTACTTTTGGTTTTCTTCCATTGATCTGTGTGTATTTTATGTCGTCATGCTGAAGTTTGTCTCCTCAATAAATAGTATCGGAAAAACAGTATAAACAGGAGCCATAATATGAGCTATGTTAAGTGCAAGCTAGTTCATGAATAGATAGAGGCAATTGTGCTCTGCATTAGTATATTTACCTACAGACTCCCTTAGCTGTCAGGAAATGTTACACAGGTTTAAAAAGGAGGCCATATCAAGTTCAGAAGCACAGATGAACTAGATGTCACTATAAGTTTAAAATGCCAGACACCGAAAGAAAATGATGCATTGATATCACTTGTGGAATCGGTAAAGGAATAACGTAGTAAGGAATAACGTAGTAAGGAATATTGATCACAAGAGCCCATGTAGGGGTTAGGACATTTAACTCAAAAGGCACAAAGCTTCAGGTGTGAAAGGTATGGATAAAGCTAGTAACCTAGTGTACTCACTGTATGTTGATTATAGTTAATAATACCTGTTTGCATAGTAGCAATCTCCTGAGTGTATTTCAGATATTTTTCCTAAATGATGACTGTGTAACAATGTATGTTATCTTGCTTGATAATATAGTCATTTTTCTAAAACATTATGCTTAACAATTTATTTTAATTTTTAACTTTGTTTTTATTAATATGTGTGTGTGTGCCTCTGTGAGTATATGCACAAAAATGTAGGTGACTGTGGAGGCCAGAAGAGGGCATCAGATTCCCTAGAGATACAGTTACAGGAAGTTGTGAGCTACCTGACATGAATGCTGAGAATGGAATTCTATTCTTCTGTAAGAACAAGGATTCTTAATAGCTGAGCTATCTCTCCAGCCCATAATTGAATATTTTTATTACACTTGTGTGAGTGAGTATGTGTATGTGCACTTGTGTGTGCACACACACATGCAGGTTCATAGCAGTGCATGCCACAGGGAATGTTTAGAGATCAAATGACAGCCTCAGGTGTCAATTCTTACCTTCTTCATGGTTTGAGGCAGGAGCTTTCTACTGTTTGTTGCTCTGTATTGCAGAGTAAATGTCCCTCTAGCTTTCAACATTCTGTTTTCTTCATGTTTCCTCTCCCCATAGGAGTGCCAGTATCACAGCCATGAATTACTGTAGCCAAATTTCATATAGGTTGTGGGCAAACAAACTTGTAAAATAATACTTGCATAGCAAGCATGTTAGCTACTGAGCACTTTTTGCCACACCCCTTTCCAAAATTTTCTACATCTCAGATATATGCAATAAAAAGGGGAAATGGGATATTTTTCTGTATCATAAATGGAATTTTATAATTTTTCTTTTCCTCTTGGATTTAGTCATTTAAAAATTTTCCTTTCTACTCCTATGGAGATTTCCTCTTTTCATTATGCCTTTTAAATATCTTTCCTACATCCCATATTTACAATATTCCAATGATTACTTGATCATTTGTCTGCGGGTGAACCTTGATTATGTCTCATTTTGAGTTGAAACACAGTAACAGTGAACATGATGTTTTCCTGACGTTTTCTCATAAACACATCTAACATTTTTCCATTTTTAACAAAGGGATGTTAACGACTGATGATATTTTTATGTATTTGTCTCACCTAGAAGTTGTTAATAATGAAGTTTTTATTTCTATGATGTCAGGAAAGGATCTTTTCATTTTGATACAAAACACCATCCACAAATTGACTGAATTGTACACCATGACAGCTGGTACAGGACAAAGTGAGTAAGTGCTCTTAGAAATGCCCCTTTCAAGAGGACCCAGCAAAACCATACTTGTCATTATTGAGCAAGGAGACCCTGCATATTTACGCTGACACATACTGAAGTGTATGTGTGAGGTATAATGCATCTGATGAAAAAAATTTCACTGAAATGGTTTTGATATATTACTAAAGAAATCAACCAACAAGTTAGTAAAGAACAAAGAGATGGAATATAATAAATACCTACAGTTCATATGAAAAATCATTTTAAATGGTCAATTTTCAACTAAAAATTACAAGACATTAAAATAAATAGAGGAAAGTTAAATGCACACTAAAAGTAATAAAAGCTTTCTTTTGAGGGGCCTTGTTGCATTTAATGGGCAAGACATTTAAAGAAACCTATTTTAAGTATGTTCAGTAAATGAAAAGGCAATTTCAAAGGAGGGTGTTGTGCCAACATCTCACAAATACCAAATGCTAATAAAGTGAAAGACAGCATGATGAAGGACCTTATAGGGAAATTCTGCAGTTGAAATGTATAAAATTCAAAATATAACCTTGATAAAAATAGGCTCAAATCTTAGAGTTAAATTCAAATGATTGAAAGCCAGATAAAGAAAAAAGTATTTGAAATAATAGATGTAACAATAAGCAGTAATCACTCTGAAGAACAGTAAGGAGAAAGAATGAAGAACATTAAGCAGAGCTTTAAAGGAATTAGAGACGCCTACAAACACACTAATGAGATTCATTAAGGTTAGCACAGAGCATAATAAGAAGTAATGCCTGAAAATGACTCATTTAATGAAAAATACTGGTATCAAAAACTCAACAAATGCCAAGTAAGACAAACACAAGGAAATTAGTACTCTGGTGTATCAAGTTCAAAAGACTAAAAGCCAAATAATGGAAGTTTTAAAAGCACGGAGAGAAAAAGTGATATGACATATATAAAACGACCACAATATGATTAATAAGTATGTCCTTTGCTGTGCTAGAGATTGAATTCAGAACCTCATACACTGTAGGGGCAAGGTTTTTACCACGACATACAAGGCCAGCCTAATAAACTAATTTTCTTTTTCTCCCCTGAGACAAGGTTTCTCTGCATAGCTGTGGACAGAGATCTGCCTGTCCCTGCCTCCCAAGTACTGGGATTAAAGGCATGTACCACTATGGCTCATCTAAACTATTTCTTATTAAACACAATGTTGAAAAAGTTAAAATAAAGGATAATCAAACACAGATTTATGAATTACCATCTTTTATGGTGTGTATGCATGCATTTGTATGCACAGGTGCATGTATGTGTGCAGAGGTCAGAGGTTAATTTCACATGTCATTCATCAAGAACTATCCATTAAGATATTTTTGAAGTGGGATCTCTCACCGTGACCCATGGGTCATCAATCATGCTAGGTAGACTGACTGGTCAGCAACATCTAGAGATCTGTCTCTAACTGCCTAATTCACTAATTAGGAAGTATGGTGATTTGAGTTAGAATGTCTCCCATAGGCTCATATATTTGAATACTTAGTCCAGAATTGGTGGAACTGCTTGGGAAGGATAAGGAGGTGTATCCTTGTCAGAGGATGTCTGTCGTTAGGGTGTGGCATTCAAAAGACTAGTGCCATTCCCAGTAGTCTTTCTGATTCCTGTTCGTGAATCAGGAAGTGAGCTTTCAGCTGCTCCTCCAGCACTATGTAGTAACTATTTGCCAACAAGACCCATTTTATGATGGCAATGACTCCCATCCTTCTGTAAATATAATTCCCAAATAAACCCTTCCTTCTTTAAGTTGCTTTGGTCGTGGTGTTTTATCATAGCAATAGAAGGAAAGTAACTAAGACAAATTCTCATACTGGGGAGTAGGCTATTATTGTGACAGGCCTGATATTGTGGGGTTTTGGAAGATGTAGAAGGCTTTGGAACTTTGTGCTACAATAGTAGTCAGATGCTGTAAGCAGAGTTTAGCAGGCCATCCTTGTAGGAGTGTGGAAGACAGTAATGCCAAGAGTTACATAAAGAGTGGATGCCCAGCTAAAGAAGTTTTAGAAGAGAACCATATTAGCAAGTGAGCTATTCTTGTGAGATTTTTTTGGGGAAGAATAATTGACTCAGTCATGTGCTGATTAATAATTACTCTTTTGCATGACCAATAGACTAAAGAACTACAGGAAACTAAGGAATGTTGAAAGCAGGAGAGATATTCTTCTCTAAGGTTAGACTCCCTATCTGGCTATCCAATACCAAATGGTCATGCATGAAAAAAGAGCAAATGGGACAAAAATTTTAAAAATGTATATTTTGAAGAGGAAAAGAATATCAAAAATTTAATATCGGAACCAAGGCTTGTGTTGAATTTGAATAAAGGGAGTAGTGTCCTGTAAAAATCTCCTCTGACTAAGCTTCCCACTTGTAAAAAGAAAAGGTCTAAGGAGTATTATGCTCCTAAAAAAGCAACAAGCAATGAAAGCTGAAGCAAATGTGATTATATGGGATCAGGGTTGACCCCCAAGTAAACAGTTGAACTTGATAGTATTGTGCATATGGTTCTGGCTTTCCAGTCACAAAAGATACACAAGTTAAGGGGTTGTGGAATATTTCTTCTTGGGTAAGGAAAGCCACTGAGGCCAGACGATGTGCAGCAAGGCAGTTCCTACCTGAAGGCCCTGAGTGACAACTGTATGAGGCTATAAAACTCAAGTTTTGACTGTGGTGGAGACTCCAACATGTTAGAGGTCCAAGGTCTATGGGATGTCTGCCAACAAGAGCTATACACGGGAATTACAACCAGTCCAGGAGAGAAATGTTTATTTTAGGCATAAAAGCTAGAAGGGCAGGGCCATCAAGTCCTTTGACATCAGACGTAGAGCTATAGGATTACCACTTATTCTTATACCCATAGATAAGTGTAGATCTCACTTCTAATCATAGAACTTCTTCATCTTTACAACAGACAGAGACAAATACAGAAAACCACAACTGGTCAAAGTGAAAAGAACATCATAGAAGGCAGAAGGATTATAAGAGCCAAAGGAGGGGTTGGGGATTTAGCTCAGGGGTAGAGTGCTTGCCTAGCAAGCGCAAGGCCCTGGGTTCGGTCCCTAGCTCCGAAAAAGAAAAAAGAAAAAAGAAAAAAAGAGCCAAAGGACCAGGAAAGCCGTTGGTGTGATCATGTCTCTTAGAAATGGTAGTGAAGCTTAACCCACAAGGCCTCAACTATATGGCTATGTAAACAAGAGCGAACAAATACAACAAAAGACATGCTGGCATAGAAGGAAAAATCCCATGCCCCTCCAATACATTAAAGAACTACAGGAAACCAAGGAATGCTAAAAGCAGGAGAGATATTCTTCTCTAAGGATAGTCCACCCTCTAACTGGTTATCCAATACCAAATGGTCAGCCCTGAAACTATGCGTGCATGTGCCTAAGTGTGTGTGTGTGTGTGTGTGTGTGTGTGTGTGTGTGTGTGTCTGTGTGTGTGTGTGTGTGTGTGTGTGTAACACTAAAGAACCTGAGAAAGTTGTATTTATATATTTAGGCATATGTGTATGTACAAAAATATCAATTAAAAACAGCATGAATTTGAGAGGGAGCAAGACAGGGTTAGTTGAAGGTAGGGAAAGGATGTAGAAAATGGTATAATTACACTTATATTTTAAAAATATTGAAGCCAAGTAGACCAGGTTATAAGGTGCCATGTAGGTTCTGGGACTCAAATCTAGGTCCTCTTGAAGACAAGCCAGTGTTCTTAACTGCTGAGCCATCTCTCTGGTCCCCCTACACTGAAAATTTATGCTTACCTAAAATATCTGTTTATTAAGGTTCATGACAGCATCAGTCATAACATCACAAAGTGGAAACAAAATAGGAAGTTCAGGTTATTCAAATATGTAAAAAATGAGTTACAATACTGACCTATTCTCCATCATTAAAGAAACTTGAAACATACTAAATGAAAGAAATTAACCAGAAAAGACTATAATAACTATATGATGACATTTTAGAAATTGTAGAAAATGATTGAACGTTTATTAAAGTTAGAGGAGTCATGAGGGATAGGGAGTGACTGTCACTGGATATAGTGTGATTTTTTTTTAAGACGATGAAAATAGTCAAACTTAGATTTGGTGACAATTATACACGTCAGAATATTGTAGTAGGAACAATTTAAACTTATCCATGACTAACTTACAAAGAAATGAGACTCACACTATGATTATTTTATTTGGCTTTGACAATTACTGGAGGCCTTCCCTAATCTATTCTTCTTACTGCAGGTCTGGGTACCCCCCCAATGTTGTACCCCAGATACTTGCTGTTTTTCTTGGTCATGTGCTCATGGTTCCTCTCCCCTCATGGCAGCTTCCTCCTCCTTCTCCTTCTTTCTGTTTCCTCCTGGTCTCTCCTCATCAAACCAGGTCACTCCTCACCCATCTACCTTTAATCCCTCCAGAAAAAGGGGTAGAAGCTCTGGGCTGGGATTATTATTAATTTTTACTACAGTGTATAACAATAGAGATATATACCTTAAAAGGATACATTTTAATCTATTCTAATATTTTTTCATATTGAAATCATACACACACACACACACACACACACACACACACACACACACTTGTTTTGGTTCTAGGTCAAGTCTTTCATATAATGAAACATGGAATCTATTAGTTATTTTAAATATTTTATATTATTTTATTATTTTATGTGTATGAGTGTTTTGCCTGCTTGTATGTCTGTGTACAATGTGTGTGGCTGGTGCCCACAGAGGCCAGAAGCAGTCATTGGATCCCCAGGAAATGGAATTACAGGCAGTTATGAGCTGCCGTGTAGATGCTGGGGACTGAACTCAACTTCTGTGAAGGAGCAGGTCGTACTCTTAACCACTGAGCCATCTCTACAGCTCCTAGGCATGCATTTTATTCACTGAAGTTCACAGAAATGGGAGTTCTAAAAATATGGGAAATTATGTCTGACTATTTATTTCCAAACATTACCTTTGAATTAACTGTAATTGCACATGACTTGGGAACAGGTGTTTACTGTAATTTAAGGGCACGAGGAGCAGAGATAGAAATTAGCCGTTCTGAAACAAAAAGTCAGACTCCTGAGCTGAGTCCCTGAGGAAAGGGGCAGTATCAAGAAGGTATGGCAGCACAATAGCTTCACATGGGCATTTTGTGTCAGTATAAAGACATGTTCCTCTTGGGGTATTTTTTGTCCTGGTTTGTTTTTATGCCGTCTAAGTATAGCGCAAGCATGCCAGGATCTCACTGGAATCTAGGAAGGCCTGGCATCAAACACACAATCCTCCTTCCAATGTCTCTTTAGTGCTTATGAACTACCATATGTGGTTGCCCAATCCTTGTCTTCTTTTAAGTGGGAGGGAAAGTGAAATAATTCGGAGTGGATAAATGAAGTTTTTAATTGAGGTTAACGTGCAAACAGACAGGAGCAGGCTGAGCAGATCTCTAACCTCCGTGTTCTGTACTTCGCTACTGCAAATTAATTTAACTATAAGGCATTTTATAATCAGAAAAATTACTGAAATTACCGTCTAAAAATATGAAAACCACATCCATTGAATATGGGCCACACAAAAAGATGTAAACATACAGGACGTTAGAAGGATATTTAAATTTGTTGTACTTTGAAGAAAAGTGTCAAATGTGCGTTAAATGAACGAATATTTGTGTGCATATGTTAACATTTATGACTGACAATGATAAGAGCTTCTGTTTGATTTTAGTTCTTTTCATGTTCATTCTTAAACTTTCCAAGAAATTGAACTGAAATGACATGGTTTATTTTGTGGCCCCCTCTATGGCACATGCATAACTCACATACATATTGTGCACTGTAGAGCTTTTCTGTTAGTTGAAGTTTTAGTTTTCACGAGAAAGAAATTTTTGTCAGGAGACATCACAAAGATAAAAAAAATTACATTGTCTCAGAAAGGAGAGAAATAATACATTATTTGAATTGAATAAACTATGAAAAAGCATGTGATATCATTTCTACATTCATATTCACATCCAATGGAATATTAATGGAGCTATTAACAAGGAGATTGAGTTATATGTACCAACATCAAAGATGTCGCGTAATATGAGAAAGGCCAGTTGTAGAATGGCAGATACTAATGCTCCCATCTGTGGAGGAAAACACACCGAGAGATTGATACCATTTAGCTACATAGCCACATTCTTTGGTCTTTGGGTAAGTTTAGTAGTAATTGGAAGAGGTAAGAGAGCAAACCTAAGTGCATATTGAGTGGTAGAGACAACACCTATGACTGCTATGTAGGTAGATAGACCCGAAATGCTCTATAGGCCCTCATTCCCAATTGTGTGATCATGAACAAGTGACTAATACTGCCTGGTTCCCCAGCCCTTGGCCCATAATGTCCTTTGTTATTTTCTGCTTTTCAGACAATTGAGTTAAATGACAGGCGGATTGGCCCATTTGAATGGGCATCTATTTTCTGTTCACCATTTCATTTAACTGATTCTTCAACAATGTGGCTTTATTTGCTTCCTCGCTGAAATTTGAGAGCTCTATCAGTCACTTTAGTCTTTCTCATGTGTGTGTTTGCTTATGTGTGGGTGTGTGATACAATTTAAGCAATACTAGTTACCTATAACTTCAGTTTGAAATGAAATTCATCAAGGGATTTATCTATAGTTCTTCATCAATGACCTGGGCTTCTTTGGCCCTGCCTTTCAACCTTCCTATTTCTTCATGATATGAGTTGTTAACAAAAAAAGTATGCTAGTATCAGTTTTGAAATGGCTGTGGTTGTATAAACTGTTTAACATATGAAGAATTTGATTTGCCCATGGTGACAAGCCTGTTTCAGGATATCTGCATTTATGACTATGTTTATATTTCCAGATGAATGGCAGGCTCCAATTGATCTCCTGATAGAGTCTAGGATACAGAACACATTGTTCAAATTTCTTTCTATCATACAGATACTTCTTCCTCTCCTAATATTACCGTGTAAATTTGTTTAAACACCTATTTATTTATTTTATGTATATAGGTACACTGTGGTTGTCTTCAGACTAACCAGAAGAGGGCATCAGCTCCCATTACAGATGGTTGTGAGCCACCATGTCGTTGCTGGGAATTGAACTCAGGACCTCTGGAAGAGCAGTCAGTGCTCTTAACCACTGAGCCATCTCTCCAGCACCACTTCATTCTTTCACCCATCGTATGTGCATCTCATTGCTTTTTGGAACTCATCCTTACTAATACTGTTTCAATTTGACCACAGTTGTGAGGTTTCCCATCCACACATAACCTTGAGATTCTTTTCAGCACATGATCTCCACATGTGCCTTGTATAAGAGACGAACAGTTTCATAGGTTTGCTACCTTTGTTTTCTTTTATAAATTTCAACTTCTAACATCACCGACACGTCACAATTACAATTAGACATTCATGAGTGTATATATAACATTTTGAAGTTTTAAAGAAATTTTGGACATGACAAGATTCTACTCTAAAGCAATATTAAAGGGAAATTTTCTACACAAGAAAAGATACTGACCTTGTTAACCAGATGCAAATATTCTTTTCTGTAATGATCTGCATTCACTGTTTTGGCTTATAAGTGGAAAATGATAAAAGACCTGAGAACTAATAAGAACTATTAAACTCCAACATTAGAAATCAAAGATCCCAAGTGAACTCATTTTTGTGAGTTTATGTTTGTATCCTTGAATGTGATGCTGGCCTGAGTTATTTATCATCATGATGTTCGATTATTGTATTCATAAAACTTTGCTCCGTGTTGGAAGTAAGTAAGTGGAAATATCTAATATTTTGCTTCTCCCGCTTGTACAGTTTGTATACTTCTGTTCTTGTCTTCTAGTGGCAATTTTAAGGTTTTCATGGGATGGGACATATATATAATCTAATAACATCTCTGTTAGATGAGAAGAATTTTTAGACCACCACATACTGTATCCCTAATCTACTATTTTAAAAAATATTTTCCCCCTAATACTTATAATATTATATCTGCCTCTATAAGTATCTGTCTTCATCTTCCTTCTTTCCATATACTTATTGTGCACTGAATTGAGCTCGGCGTTAGTAGCTAGATTAGTAGTTTCAACTGCTTCTGTGAATGAATTTGTACTTCCTGTTGCTGCTATAGTAGACTGATATCAGTGAGAACATCTTGTTTCTATGACAACTAAGACCATTTGTTCTAGGGAGGCTTCATCTTTTTGAGGAAGCAGAAACATTTAGCAGGGTTATTCACAGACAATCTGTGTGGGATTCTAACATTAACACCAAGTCTATCATTACCGACCATGTGTTAAGGGGAGGACAGTATGTTTGAGCATAAGTGGGCTTAATTTCACCTGCTGTGTGAAATTATGACAATCCATGCTGAGGAGACTGGTGGCTAAGTCATCAGCCTTTACTTCCTCTTCCTAGTTTCTGTGTCCTAAAATAACAAGTGTAGTGGGAAGGCCATATGGTGAGTGAGCTTTTCTATGTGGAGGTTTGCAAACATTCTTAATCATCCACCCCTGTGTAAAAAGTTTATTTAAAGATAACTTCAAAAACTGCATCTATATTTATAACAGACACATAGCCCTCATGATCATATATTCAACTTCATTGCAATGACCATTTTATATGGAATTGTTTCTATTTATATTTTCATAGGAGGGAAATAGTGAACTTGAGAATATTATATATTTATATGTCTAAAATTTGTCTCATCTAATGGAGATGTTATTAGAGTATATATGTGTGTATGATACACATATATAAATATATACACATATAACTTAAATTTATGATATTTTTAATGGCTAAGGGAACAGGTTATGGATTTTCTTGCCTGAGCCCACACTCCACTTCAGAAACAGCTGTTCTGAGGGATACGTTTGATGTAATGACCAGTATCTAAGTATGAAAATGGCCAAGAGGATAAAATAAATCCCTAATTATATACCTGATCTGTTTCATTCCATTTCGGGTAATGGATATTGCCGTATTTATTTGTTTTATTAATCACATTTTAAAAGTATGGAAATTTTATAATGTTTCAACTTGGATAAGTTAAAGTCCAGGATAGAGGAGACAGAGCAGTGGTCATTTAATACTTTTTGGCTTACACACACCTTTTCCAGTTACTGACTCAAACACTACTGTCACTTAAAGAAAATGTGTAGACCTAATCAAAACTTCTAATCAGATGGTTATCTTGGTAGATATGACTTAATCAGTAGAAACCTCCAAAGGGCTTTAGCATTCTCATCAGATTCCAGTGAAAAATTAAGTTGTAAAATTTTCCCTTCATTATAGTTTGGTGACACTTTCATCTTCCCATATCCATGAAAGCATATGATCCTTCATTTCTGTCTCACAGATTTTGACTTGATTTAGCTGACCCTTATAATCATATGTTCCAGTCCATCTCCTTGTAACGAATCCTATTTCCTCTCCTTCTTGCTTCACATTTCTTCCTCCTCCTTCTCCTCCTCCTTCCTGCACCCTTGTCTATCATATTGGTTTTCTTTCTTATTTGAATAAACTTACTGAAGGCAACAGATGAAGACAGAAAATCTGAAGGAGAGAGAAGCAAATTGCTCCAATGTTCCAACTCTTACATCTCTCCAACACCCTAATAAAAGAACTCCAACAGGCAGGGATAGATAGATTCTACTCCATAAATATGAAGGACTATTATTATTATACTCGATTGCAGTTTTAAAAGAATATTCCTCTGAGAACCCTCACCTGAGCGATTCTCTTGCTTCATATGTGAGAGTCCCAGTTCTGCAGAGGTTCTCTTCTCTGAACTGTTTTAGGTGCCATCACTAGTTGGACAGCTTCCTTTTATCAAAGTTCTGAAACAAGTCTTAACACACATTCCATTTCAAGTCCTTGTGGTTTCTGATATTTTGAACATCCACTTTAACCAATTTACCTATATAGCCTCTTTGTAATCAATTTTCTGTTTATGAATTTGTTTCTTTTGGATGCTTTGCTATTTTCAGTATAAAATAGTTGGTATTTTTGTAAATTGCCTTGTTCACTTACCGTGCTTTCCCCGTCCTTTTCACTGCATGCCAGTGTTCCGCTGTATGCAATAACACATCTTAACATCCATTTCCCAGTTGGGGATGCTTGTGATAAATTCAATTTGGGACAGAAAATTAAAATGATGGCAACTTTTTTGAGGGCCACCCAAAGAGTTCTCCAAGCTCTACAATCTCATCTGCACAGTGTGAGGCTGACTTTTTTTATTTTTACATCTTTACTAATATGTGGCATTGTCTACTTTTTAAATTATTCCTTAGTACTTGGGAATGGTTGGTTAATAGTGGTCTAATAATGGTGGTGATCATATGCTATTATGCAAGGAGCCCATACAGCCTCACTGAAAAAAATATTTTGAATATTTGAATATTTTGAATAAGTATTTTGGCTATTCAAAATTAGCTCATGTTTGTAATGTTTAGACTTTTATTTTATATTTATGATGGTTAAAATGAAATTAACAGACTAGGTAGAAGAAAGCAACTAAATCTGAAACAAAGAAAGGAAATAAATATTAGAGTGTGGAAAAATGAAATGGATAATAAAAACAAGGGTAATGATCAGTGAGTATGATGAGCCTGATTGGAAAATTTAACAAAATTGAAAATCCATTTGCTATACCGACCATGAATGAAGACAAACAGTGAGGATTCAAAGGAACTATACCATGAATAAGAATGGGGTATTTCCACAATAAGAGAGAATTTTCTAAACAAATGACAACACAATATATATGACTTGGGAAATGTTCTAGCAATAAAGTTCTAAATATAGCTTGGTAAGAAACAGAAAACCTGGGGGAAAACTCTTATAATAAAAAGTGAGAAACAGAGTCAGTGATTTAAAAATTTCTATACAGACAGCTTAGCTCTTAATAGCTCATATGTGCTAATATTTTAAGAACAAAAATACTTTTCTTTTCCAAAAAAATTTGTAATATCCAAAATTAAGAAAGCAATTTCAACTCCTTTGTGAGGTCAGGATTAATTACTTTACTACTGCAACAAAGATACCACATCAGAAGAAAACTACAGGTTAAAATATTTTTATAACTGCAGACAAAAACAGGATACCAAACCAAAATATGCTATCTAACCAAATCTAGCAATATAGAAAAAGAGTTAAACATACTATGAAATTTATTCCAAGAATGCAAGCTTTAACCTCTAGATATCAATCAACTAACTACCCTGTAAATAGAATAAAATAGAAAGAAACATCACCATCTCAATGGACCAAGAAAATGCATTTGAAAGACCAATCAGGTTCTCATGGAAAATAATAAGAAAGAAAAGAAAGAAGGAAACCACAACACAACTAGGAATAACAAAAAACTTTCTTGACTCTTAAATGTATTTCCACAGACAGGACTGTTGATTATGACACCAAGACAGTTCAATGTGGGAAAGAACCATCTTTTCAATAAATGATATTAGTACTATTTGGATATTTATGTGAAAATTTAGAATTGTATCTTACAGTATATACAATTTACTCCAAATTTAATATATGAAAGAATATATTGGCTAAAACCATAAGACTTTTTCAATGAATATATGGATAAAATAAATTTTTATGACTTGAGGTTAAGTGAAAATGTCTTAGGTATGACGTCAAAATCATATACAGTCTTCTCCTGTCATAAGCCTTCCGAGAGGTCATTCAATCCCAAGTGGTGAGCCCTAAACACGTGTACATGAAAGCAACATTAAACCAGCTCAATAGGTAAAGCATACATACATGGTTTATATATATGCATGGTTCATACATTCATATGCCTGTACCAATAATAGCTATAGAAGAAGCCATGAATTTGAGAGGGCATTAGAGGGACATGGGAGGAGTTGGAAGGGGGAAATAAAGGGATGCTGATAATGAAAATACAGAATCATGCATGAAGTTCTCAAAAGTAAAAGGAAAAGCACAGCCAACCAAAGAAAAGTAGTTAAACTGAATTCCATAAAAAACTGTACTATAATTTATATACTTTATTATAAAATACCTTACAAATAAAAAACATATACCAAATTTAATCAGGCCCAAGTATGAGTCTCTAATTTTTCAATCAATTTCTATATATTTAATTTCTTATGTGCTTGCCCACTGCCCAGACAAAAACATCCTCCATGACAGAATTAGAACTAGAAAAACAATTATCTTTATATCCTCTTTCATATCTCATGTCCATTCCGGGCATTCAGTCCCTTTTCATCTCCTAATGTTTTACCTTTCTTGTTCTCTTTTCTGTATATTTTACTGTTCCCATATGTGGGTTTGTTTATGTATATGCATATATTATTGGCTAGAGGGAGAAGATGCAGCCCTTTTTAATAAGAGCATGTTACCTTGCTTAATATGCATGTCAAGTCCATTCATACCAATTTGTCATTATTCATTCATCTGTTGATTATTTTTCTTTGCTCTAGTGAACAAGCAATAAAGATGTAGGTCTGAGCACCCCTACAATACAATATGGCCACTCTTTGGGTGAACCAGTTAGATCATAGTGTAGTTCTTTTTTAAGTTTTTGAGAAATATCAAAACTCATCTCTACAATGGCTGCACTAATTTGCACCCCCACCAACAGTCGATAAGAGTTCCTTTCTCTCCATATCTTCTCCAACATTTGTTGCCTGGTGACAGCAATTCTGGTTGGGTTAAGGTAGTTTCTCAAAGTGGTTTTAATTATAGTTCCTGGTCTCAAATTATACTATAGAGATATAGTGATAGACAGCATGGTATCAGCATAAAAATAAATGTGTAGGCCAATGAAATGGAATATAGCATTATGGACATAAGATGACAAAGTCACACCTATTTAACTTTGACAAAGGAGGCAAAATACACATAGAACAAAAGATAGCCTATTCAACAAATGAATGAAAATAGATTCTTATCTTTCACTGTGTAAAAAACCAATTCAAATTGGACATATATGTCAACTTATAACCTGAAACACTAAAAGTTAAATATTAAAAAATGTTAAAGCACATCCTTCAAGGTATTGGAATGGACAAGAAAGTTTTATTTTAATTTTTTCTTTAAATTTTAAATTAGATTTATTTGTTGTATTTGACATGTGAGTTTTTGCTTGCATGTATGTATGTTCACCACATGTGTGCTTAGTGCCCACAGGGGTCAAAAGAGGGCATTGGATCCCCTGAACTGGAGTTACAGATAGCTGTCAACCACCATGTGCATGCTTGGAAGTGTATCTGGATCCTCTGCAAGAGCAACAAAAGCTCTAACCACTGATCCATCTCGTCATCCCAGCAAGAACTTTAAAAATAGACTAACAGCACAGGTACTAACCCAAAATAATAACACAGGACTACATGGAAATCAAAAGTTTCTGCACAACGAAAAACAAAACAAAACAAAACAAAACAAAACAAAAAACTATCCACACAGCACACAGCACACAGAATGGGGAAAATATCTTAAGTAGCTACACATTAGACAAGGGACTAATATCCAGAATTTACAGAGAATTGCTGAAATTAAATTCCAAGCAAATAAAACTGCTAATCAACAACTGGTCCAGTGAACTGTACAATTTTCAAAAAAATAGGAAAGATAGAAATGAAAATGCACAATAACCATGGAAAAGCGTACTGTATATCCCTAGGAATCAAGGAAATATAAATTTCATCAAAATTCAGGAAAATGCCTTTTGTTCTCTATGACAAGGTAAAAGAACAATTCATAAAACAGGAAAAATTTTTATCAATTATGCATATAATTTGGGCTTCAGATCCTGGATAATAACTTTTAAAACACAACAATGAAGGGACTGATCCTATAACGGATAAAGAAGGACAAAAGATTGAAATAGAGATTTATTCAAAGAAGATATATAAATGGCTAGAAGTCACACGAAAAGCTGTCTAGCATCAGTTGTTAGGGAAATAATCAATTTCATATCCAGTTACCACTTCATATCTACCACGATGGCTAAAATAAGACAGACACCAAGAAGTGTCACTGAGTATATATAGGGAAATGAGTTTCATGCCTTTCAGATACAACTATAAAATTATAGGGACACATTACAAACTGACTGTCTCTCAGGGAACAAAGAATCAAGCTACTCCATGACCCAGAAATTCAACTCCTGGCAAGACAACTCACATAGAAATAAAAATTTGTTCACATGTAAACTTATACTGTAATAAAAAATAGAAAAGTATCATTTATAATGTCTCCAAGCTGGAAACCTCCCAAATGCCCACAAACTGATGAATGGGTAAATAAAGTATCATCCCTCCACAAATAGGATACTATTTAACAACAAAAAAATATAAATTTATACTATGATACGGACGAATTTTAAAGATGTGTATAGTGAGGCTGCAGCGATGGCTCAGTGGTTAAGAGCACTGGCTCTTCTTCCCAAAGGTCAGAGGTCAATTCCTAGCATCCTTATATTGGCTCACAACCATCTGTGACTCCAGTCTCAGGTGATCTACCACCCCCTTCTGGCCTTCACATGGAACTGCAAGCACATGAGGCACAAACATGTTCAGATTAATAATAATACATATAAAATAAATAAATAATTAAAATTATGTACAATACAAGAAGATAGACACAAGAGGAGATATATAATGATTTCATATGTATTTCATTCAGGAAAAGGGAATTCATGGAGACAGAAAATATACTATTGATTTCCTGGGCTAGGAAAGGGAAAAATGGGGAATATGTTGAACTGATAGAAGTATTCTGATTTATCGTGATAATTATATCACCTTTTAAATTTGGGACAAATTATGGAACAACTTTAACTCTATTATACATTAGTCCAAATACAGCTCAGCAATGATCTGGCCATGTAGCGATGGTGGTCTGCTGCATATTAACTGACTTTTCTCTCAGATGTATGCCAGGAAGAGAGGCTCAGATGCTTAATGTTTATAATCCAAATGAGCAATTGCCAATTCTTGTGTCTGATTTTAATCTATCCGTTTGATATCATAGAATATAGCCATGGAACATACCCTAACTGTATTGTTTAGCAGCTGGCTTAGCTTGCTCCAACTCTGCAGCTCTAACCTACCATTTGGTAGTTCTATAGCTTAAATTATTTTCAGATTTGTATTGTGTTATCCTTTTGCTCAACTCACTTTCAAAATTATTGTTTTAGTTACACGTGACAGGAGAACATACTTTGGGGTTTTTGATCATTGAAATGTATTGGGTCTTTTAGACTTTTTTGTAGTGCTTGGAATTGAGCCTAGAACCTTCCTTACACATGCCAGACAAATGTTCTACCACTGAAATGTAGCCCCACATCAATAGAATCTTAATGTTTATATTCCCTTGGAAAAACATTTTCAATATAGTATTCTGGCAGCGTTAACTTGATGTGGCTCATTTCTTCTGTGCTATTAGGGCAGATTCCAACAGCAGTGTCATCCTTCATTAATTTCTACTGGCTTCTAATTTTCTTAATTATGGACTACAGTTTTTGTGCTCTATGTTGCTATTGATTTTATTGTGTGCCAGATATTCTGAATAATGTACTATGGAGGATGTGCAATATCTTCCATGATACTTTTCTCTTTGATTGCTCTATTTTTTACATTAACTTTGCATAGCTCTGCTACTAAGACTGAGGAAAGGACCATTCACAAAAGGAGGAAGACTTACTATTGCAAAGGCATCTTCTATCCATGAATTGTCCTAAAGATTAAACTCAAATCGAAAATATAGTTTAAGACATACATACTATAGCAAGTATGCCCTTTATACCTTCTACTCTCCCCATTGGTTCCACAATGAAGAAACATCTTTAAAGAGGCCATACTTTCAAACTTTTTCATCTATCGCTAGCAGAAGCTCTTACATATGTATATCTCCATGGTCTAAGCAAGCGACCTCTTTAAGAACTAGTATGGGTCCAGGAAACCAGTTACAACATGGACACAGACCCAGGGACATAGGATGATGTGGTGGGAATTTTGAACCATACACTATGAGAAATATGGCCCGGTGTCCTCTGGCAGGAGGAGCTGGACCAACTGTGTGCAAATGTGAATAGGACACCAAGACAGAGATTAGCACAATAAGGACCCACAGTATCATAGAATGTCCATGACCCCCTCCTTCCCTCGCTGGCCATGAAGACACTTTGGTTGGAGTGCTTTCTCTATTCTCAGCATGCTACCACTGTTGAGGCATTTCCCACCTCCACTCACCTGTGGTGCAAGTGGTCTTTCAGCTGGACGGTCCAGGAGCTTACCTGGAAGGAACAGCTTGAGAGCATCTCCTACTCTTGCCCTGTTTCAGGGCCTCAATGTAAAGACTGCAGCACAAACCCAACACGCTCATCAGTAAAATAAATTAAATGGAAAATTTCCAAATGACTGAAAATAAAATGAAAACAAAAAGTTCAACATCTATAGCCTTCAGGGACATAGAAATTAAAACTCTATAAGGCGTCCATCTCATAGTAATCAGAATGGCTACTGGGAAGAAAACAAAACAAAGCAAACAAAGAAAAAACTATGAATGCTGGTGAAGAAACAGGGAAAAGGAGCTCTTAAATGTTGTTGGTGAGAATGTAAATTATTGCAGCTACTATTTCAATCAATATGGTACTTCTCAAAAGACTTAAAGTGAAACTACATATAATTTAGGTATATCATTCCTGAGTGCACACTTAAAGGAATCAAAAGCAGCACATAATACATAACAATGTTTAATGTGACAATTTTCCCAACAGCCAGATTATGAAACAGCACATGTGCCTGTTAAAGACTAAATCAGGAAAATATCTCTCTCTCCTCTCTTTCTCTCTGTGTCTCTGTCTCTGTCTCTGTTTCTGTCTCTCTGTCTCTCTGTCTCTGTCTGTCTCTGTGTGTGTGTGTGAGAAAGAGAGAGAGACAGAGAGACAGAGACAGAGAGAGAGAGACAGAAAGAGAAAGAGAGAGAGAGAGAGCGCACACTTTTACTCAACCATAAAATACAAACTTATATCATCATCAGGAAAGTGATAGTATCATACTTAATGAAATAAGTACTACATATTTTCTCTCCTATGCAGAATTTAGGAGAAAAAAAGAGGGCTACTATTAGGAACTACTATTGGGAGTATGTAAAAAGTAATATGATCAAACTACAGTCTACTCATGTATTGAAATGTCATAATAAAATACACTACTCAATACATTACCTTGTACAATTAATGTATTCTAAAAATAAACTGATGGAGGACTATAGAGATTATTAAAATGGTAGGTACATATTCATTGCTCAGAGAGCATATACACAAAGTATATGCAAAGTATATGCAAGTTGCACAAGTATACATAGACATAGTTAAAATATTCGTGATAGAAGTAATACTATATGGAGGGAAGAATATTCAACTACTGAAACTCAGAAAAGGCTGTAAGGTATACCCATCAGGGTTTTAAAATCAAAAGGAGACCTGAGGAGACCTGAGGAGGCCTGAGGAAGTAACTCAGTTGGTTAAATACTTGCAAGGGCCAGAGTTTGATCCACAAAACCCACATATAAAATCCAGGCTTGGTGGCACGTGCTTGTAATTCCATCAGGGACATAGAGACAGGTGGATGTCTGGAGCTCAATGTACAGTTAGTCCAGCTTACTTGGTAGGTTTCAGACCAGAGAGAGTTCCTTGTGTCCAAAAAAGGTGGTGGACAGTGCTTGAAGAATGACAGCTGACATTGTCCTCTGACCTCCACAGGAGGCATGAACTTCCACCCCCAATAGAAATGTTTTACTGACTTTGTGGGAGGCAACATTTTCTTTAGCAGGATACACCAAATGGGATAAAAAGAATACCAACAATAAAAAGAAACAGTATTAAAACTTAAGAACTTTTTTGATTAAGAAAACAGAACTATTAATTTGAATATGTCTATCCAACCAGATTTTTTTATCCAGAATGTATAAAAAAAAAACTCTACCTATCCATAAAAAAATAGAAAATTCCATGCAAAATTGGCGACAAGCCAGTCTGAAAATAAATGTAGTACAAGTTAATAATGAAGATGTGAAAGGGTTCTCACTCTCATTATTTGTAAGGATTAGGAAAATCAAAAATTAAAGCTACGTTGCACTGTATTCGCCCTTACATCTTAATAGCTGAAATGAAAACTCCTGAAAACATATCTTTGTAAAGATACTGAGTAACCAGAATCAGCCTATACTGCCTATATATACTATATGTATATAATATACATACATATGATCACTATGGCAATAGTTTATGTGTATTTTCCATAATCTATAAAGTAGCAATTTCACTCCTAGGAAATGATCCAGCAGAAGTGCACCAGAATAAATGTGTGTGTGTGTGTGTGTGTATATATATATATATATGTATATGTATGTTTATAGCGTCATTATTCATAATAGCTTAGAAATGTGAAGCTACTGATCCACATGAACAGTAGAATGATTGAATAAAGTGTGGAAGAGTCGCCCAATAAAATATCATATAGCAAAGAAAACATAAAATCATCAAAATATATGAATTTTACAAAGTGTGTTAGTCAAATAAGACATTCACAAGAGACTCTACACTATAGGACCCATTTTACATAAAGCTGGAAATAGGCAAAAGTAATATATAATAAGATAGGTCAGATTAGTGTTAATTCTCGGGAAGTTCAAAAGCTTGAAGCAAGGAGAGGTGATTGTGGCACGTGAACCTCTGCTGTTTGTTGTTACTGTCACATGGATATTACACATTGTGTAAAACTCATCACATTGAAAATTTATAATTTAGGTTATGATTCAGTAAACCTAAAAGCATGAATGTAAAGAAACAAACAAAAATCCAGTCTGGGATCAGACAAAGACCCTTGCAAAATCTAGAAAGCTTTTACAACAATGTCTAAGGAGATTGCCACAAAAGAGGAAGACTGCCCTGAAAAGCTGGGTCAGGAGACAGATTCAAAACAGAGTTGGAAGCACGACTTGATCTTTTCCTACTTGAAAATCAGGGGCCTCAAAAACTCTGCTTGGATCACTTGGATATGAAGATTGGCAGGGGAGAACTTGAGATCTTGAACCATTACACTGCCCTTATGCATCTAGATGAGCAAAAATAGCCTTCCTAGCTCTGCCCTTGCAGCTTGCTTCAAGACACCAAGTTTCCCACGTGGAGGCCTTGCATGTGCATCACAAATCCAGGATGCTTACATGATGACATATTCAAGATCCATGCTCTCATTGCCTCTCACACCAACTTGTCAGAGCATCTCTGGTTACAGGAAGAGCAGGGAGGTAAAGTCCCTACTCTCAGAAAACAAGAATATATCTTAACAAAGGAAGTTGAAACACAGATCAGATATGCTGGCATAGACCCTGGAAACATAGGCAGCAGCGGATCCTAAGGCTCTAGATGGGAACTGGGGAGAAGGGAAAATTACTGACATGACACCACAGCAGGACTACTGTACCAACATTCCCTCCCTGCGGGAGAATGATTGGCTGGTTAACTACTTGCTATATAAAGGCACTGAATTTGTAGCCCAAGTTGCTCAGCTGTGGCGAAACCCAGTATCTGTAGCTGCCATCTGCTCCTGAAGTGTCACGCAGTGGAATTCAGGGACAGGTGAACTGGAACTCCCAGCCTGATCCTGAGGCTGTTTGCTGTGTTGTTAGTAATCAACTTTTTTGTACTGATTCATGCACTAAATCTTGTCTTCTTTCGCCACCTGTGGAGAATGGCAAATTGGTGTGCTGACTTTCTTATTCATTTTCTTTATAGTGTAGCTATTTTATGTCCTCCTATTAGATTTCTACATTGACTGACATAGCAAAGTACTAATACAGACATGCCTCTGTGGAAGAGAATAGACAAAGACACTCAGGTCAATTTGAAGAAGCGATGCACTTGCCTGTCCAGTGGAATAAGAGGAAGGTGAGTGGGTTTTACTTTAAACTGAAGCGCGTTGATGACTAGTCACCAAGTAGTGAGAGGTCATATTTCATTAAGTTGTCCAAATGGTTTCTTCCCCCTATAATATGAAGCCAGGGCCTTCAAAAGATGGGAGGCAGGTAGAGACACAGTCGGTCCATCCAGAATGGGAACAAGAATTGCCATACTGCTAGATGGGGAACGGTAGCTGGTAGGCTCTCTCACACAAGACCTTGTGATATATGAAAAACATTCCAAACATGGCCTGCTGTGTTGAATTGCTGTTTCAGTGAATTGCAGCCAACTCAGGATGAATACAAAGGAAGTTGCTCAAAAAATAGTAGCTGGTGTACACTTGTAATCCTAGCCCTCCACGGGCTAAAGGGCAAGGTGGAAAGACCATTAAGTTCAAGGTCGGACTGGATTGTAAATGAGACTGCATACAAAAATCAAAATGATATGGAGCAATATACAGTAGCCATAGCTACTTCAGACTGACTATATCAGGAACAGAATGACAAGTCTGATTATGATGAGCATAAAAATAGGTGCCCTAGAGTAGGACCCAGCCAGGAGTCAATGTGTGTTTGCCTCTAAAGTGAAGATTTCAAGGCTGACATAATGGCTTCCAACTGTAATTCTAGTTCTCTGGAGGTTGAGGCAGGGGGATTGCTACAAGTTAGAAGCCAACCTGACTTACAGTGAATTCCAGTACAACTTGAGCTACAGAGTCTCTCTCTCTCTCTCTCTCTCTCTCTCTCTCTCTCTCTCTCTCTCACACACACACACACACACACACACACACACACACTCAAATCAACTCCAGCCCACCACATAACCAAAATGGGAGTTATTAACAAAGTGATTCATGCACTGAACACTGAACCAATTTCTAGATAGGAGTTGAACAGATAGCAACTCTCTGTCCAGCTGCGACAGAAACTATCTCTGTGGAGCCGGACTCCTTCTTGGAGGACGATCTCTTTTTAAATGAGGAGCAAAGAAGCCAACTGACTACCAAGGGACAAATTTTTCTTCAACAGCCATACTGTTTGACCTTGATCCCTTACACTTCACTTGAAGATCAGACACTTGGGGTGATTCTAAAGGCCTCTCTGTCCCCAGGCAAATCATAAAAGTATAAGATGAAATCTATTTTGGTTTACTTGGATGACAGTGATTAAAAAAAATCTGATATATAATGTTTTCTGGAGTGGCAAGGACGACTTGATTTGGAAATGTAGTAAAAGAGTGGCCGGGATTAATAGTGATCATTTCTGGGCCATCTTTTCAGAGTGCTGCTTTGCTCCACTGACGTTATACACTCTGCCTGATGCTCATTTGCTGTCGCTGTTTGACATGCATATACTATGAGGACTCATGAAACCCAGGGTGGGAGGGTTCTCCTATTGATGAAGAGTCTCTTGTAGTGGTAGTGGGGAGGTTATATTAAAGGTAACTAATAGACTTCTAGCTCACTTCTGTTTTCTGCAGAAGGAAGTTAGAAGGGCATTCAGACAATGGGTGTGAATGTCCATGCCAATTTGTCTAGTCTCAGAAGCGTCTGAATCAAACAGTGCAGCCTCCTGAGCCTAGAGAACTCTGGGGTAAAGATATATTACCTGGATTCATTACCAGCCTAGGTAAGTAATTTGGCATCATAATCCTTTGATTATGATATGCCTTTGCCATGAAATGTTTCCCATAGGTTTGGGGTTTTGAACATTTTTTTCCTAAGCTGGCTGTGCTGTTTGTTGTAGAATCTTTTGGAGAAAGGGCCTCAGTGGGGGAAGTGGATCACTGATGGAAGTCTTTGAGATTTGTAGCCTAAAATTTTTTCCTGCCCTGTGTCAGCTGCCTGACCAACTCAGATGTGAGCAAGAAGCCTCTCGTTCCTACTGCCACCACTGTAAGTCTCCACACTTAACCTGAAGAAGTCCATCACCTCAACTATGAAACAGAAAGCGTCTCTCCATCCACAAAGTGTTTCTTATTGAACACCGTTAAGGGATGTTGACTAACACAACCTCTAAAAACCTGCACCTATGTTGTCAGCTACAAAACTTTGAACCCTTACCATGCATTAACAAAAGTCTGCTTTGTTCTCTGCTGCCATCTTGCGGCCGTTTTAGGGATCAGGCATTGGAACATATTCCAGGTTAACACGATTTCTACCATGTTTGTGACACATTGTCCATTGCCCACTTGTGCGTGCTCAAGGAGACCTAAACAGTGCAAGGGCAGGCATGGCACTCGACATGCACTTTTTGCTTCTTTCAAGTTCAGAAATGTTGGTATCAATCACCAGCTTGAACGAAATGTTATTCTGGGTTATAAAAGATAGCTAAGCAAACCATAGCGTCATAACTGTGAACTGGACATAA
This sequence comes from Rattus norvegicus, assembly GCF_021556685.1. Lineage (NCBI taxonomy): Eukaryota > Metazoa > Chordata > Mammalia > Rodentia > Muridae > Rattus > Rattus norvegicus. Next base: position 111,697,952 of record NC_141554.1, on the reverse strand, counting down.
TAGTCACATTGTATAGGTGTTATATGAGGCTGCAAGGTGGATATTATGCTTCGAATGGTAGATTGAGGGCAGAAGGATAAGAGCATACGAAGACCTAACTTGGAAATTAGCGAGTCAATACTGAAAATCTGAAGCCACTTTTTTTTTCAAATGCTTATCTTAATTATATAATATGAGAGTGACTCCAAGGCATTGCTTCTGCTGTTATTTCTGTTGATTTCAGTCAGTGTACATCACAGGCCACAAGGAGAATGATCAGTTTTTAGAATCTGTGAAGCTTGGATTACTCCTCTGGTGTCCTAATCACTGTACCACATCCTACAAAATCCATGATGCGTTTTTCAAGGATTTGGGTTTAGGAGTGGATGAGTAAATAGATGGACTCTTAGTGACTGGATTAGGGGGAACATGTTATACAGCCATAGAGGGAAACCAGTGTAGCTTAACCACTTAGAGACAGAACAACTTAAGTAGCAGGAGTGGAGTTCCTTAGACCCCCTAGAGGATAGGAACTGGAGAGAACTCAGTGCTGTGTAACTCCATAGACCCAGCGCCATAGCTTGCCAACTACCTCCATCATCTATCTGCCTGAGCCAGGTGGCATTGGTCACTCACTGACCCACGTGAGGTTTCTCATCAATACTTATGCAATACAGAAGCAGAAGTTTCCCAGGGCCAGGACTAGCAAATTTAGATAGCTTTATGTATCAACATGTGGATCAGTAGAAACCTGTTTGTATGTGACTTCGAAGAATCCACAAAATTCAACCGCTTACTTTCAGTGCTGCATCTACTCAATGTAAGTATGCTCATGTGGTAGCCTAGTATCCGTTTGTGCCATATGCTAGTGTGTGATGGAGACTGGGCCGCAGAGCATCTTTCTCTTGCCGAAATGTGTCTATTTTAGCTTGTGCATTACTCTTTAAGACTATTTAAAATGATGCCACCCTTGTAACCTCCTGGGCTGGCCTAGGCAGGAAATGATTCCATACCCCTGATACCACTGTCTATCTCCCCAGAAACAGTGGTTAGAAATCTATCATAAACTTTAGCTACTGTGGCAGTGAGATGACATTAGCTATGTAAGACCAGCAAATTATTCTAAACTGACGAATAGGGTGAACGGACAGGACTCCGAAACTGTCAGCTTCAGCAGGGGATTGCATGTCTGTTCACTATTTTTGTTAACTTTCCACTACCGTAAAGCATCAGAGGCAATAAACCTAAATAAAAGGATGTCTTTTGACACAGTTTTAGGGGGTTTGCTTGCAGTGGTGGAAATGTCACAGTGGTGGGCACATGTGACAATGTCAAACAACCCATCTCATGACAGGGAAGTGGAAAAGAACAGAGTAAGGGGAGTGGAAACCTGCCCATCTCTCCTTCAAGAAGTGGAATGTCCCCAGTGATCTGAAAACCTCCTACAAGGTCTTATTGCTTAGAGGTCCTACCACCTTGCAGGGATATGATACTAGATTTCAGCATATGGGTTTTTGGGGGACATTTACCATGCAAACTATAGTATTCACTAACATGTTCTTTGTGTTTGGCTTCATTCTACAAGCCAGGTGGAACATCATACTTGAGGGGCGACACTCTCAACAATATTGTTCAGAATTGGATGTACGTACTTAACACAAAGTTGCCATTTAATGCTGTGTCCTAAATCTGTAAAGTACACAGATGTGGAGCTGCACGGTGAAACCTCATTGGCATCCATAGAAATGATTCCGATCTCACTTTGCTGTTGCTACTTTGTTTCTCCAAGCTCTTCAGTCTCCTTTTCTCCTTCCCCCTCCCCCACATCAACTCTGGTCAAGGGGATAAGAAATCTCAGAATTTAAGTATTTTGCTCTGTGAAAGAGTATCTACCTATCAAGGGTAAGACCACTGGCTTTAGTCCCCATCACCAGAAAAATAAAGGAGACATCTCTGGAAGTTTCTCCTTGAATATTAGTGGGAAGTTTAAGCCACATGACTCCCTGACTATCTATTAGAATGCTCACCATGTCCCTGATAACAGTAAACACCAACATTAGTCTCCTTCCTTCACCCTTTGGGGCTGCTTTTCAGATCAGTTTGGGAAGCCACCCTTCTCTTCCATGAAAAATCTATTAAATAACTTTATTATTTGTGTGGTGTCCAAAGTTTAACACGTGAGCCAAATTTTAGGTGGTGCCAAGCCCATTCATTCCTTGGAGACTGACTATAACAACTTCCTTTACTCCCAGTCTCTATAGAACACCCACAGAACGTCTTTGTCACCTGCCTGAAACTCTAGGCTTTGGATATTAGATGCCTTGGGTGCTAGGAGGAGTGCTTCCATTAAGCGGCAGGTGCTAGTTTATACTTGAAGCTGCAGTTACTACCAGTGACTTCAATTTCTTCATAGTAGAGGATGATTGGTCATAGAAAGGACTCTACATGCCCTTGGGACAAAACAATCCTGATTACCATCTCATCCTAAGGAATGCTACTGCATCATGGGAACAAGACAGATATGCCAGGCTTTCAAATAATCATTTTATGCCCCCCACAGTGAGGAAAACAAAATATCTTTTAATTCCACTGGAAATTTAAATTTTTGTGTTATGACTAAATATGATTAAAATATGTAACTAAGAGTGTCTCAGGAGAACTAGAGATTCTGCCCGTTGAATAGTAGCAATACAAATAACATCAAGCTTATACAGGAAATAATGATGTTCATTACAAATTTCTTTCAAGTGAACTTACAGGAGTACTTCATTATAATTTAAGGGGCACACCCATCAGAAACACTTAACAACATGACAACATAATCATAAAATTAGTGAAACAAAGTAGATGGTTGGTGATGGGAAATAAATAACTCCAGATGGAAATGGTGCGCCTAAAGAATACGCTCACTGGAGTGAAGGAATGGGCGAAGGGGCTACTTCCAGGACCGCGGAGCAACAACATCCCAAACACAAACCAAACCTGTAGAATTCTGGAAATTATGACAGGTTTTCAATCATCCAAACAACACTTCTTGAAGATCAGTAACAAATCACATGGACAGTCTATGTTGCATTGTAATTTCCTGCATTATGATCCCTCATACCTCAGATCAAGGGAAATGGTGAACACCTGCTTTACAATTATGTGACCTGGGGAGCATGTAGCCTGGACCAATGGAAACATGGTGAAAAACAACCCAATCAAAATTCCAACATCACATTATCACCAGATAATGATCATTATTTCACACGTCTGACAGCTTTGTGCAGTACTCTAATTAATTAATTAATTAATTTCAGTATAACAGCATTTGGTCTTCTTTAGATTCGATGCTGTGTGAAGTCACCTGTTCTTGAGGTGTCTTGAGGAAAAAAATTGAAAGAACACATTTGGCAGCATCTGTTAATGTTGCAACTCAGAGAGATGGAGATACCACCTAAAGTTAAGTAGAAACTGCGAGCGCGCGCACACACACACACACACACACTTAAATGGAGAAACTGGGGCGGGGGGGGTAATTCTACAGGATGCTTTGAAGAGTTCTAACATAAATGAGACCTGGAAGGTCGTGTGTGCATAAGTGTATGTGTCTAAGAAGTACCCAGAGAAAGGCCAAAGCATTAACTTAGAGCTGGTACTAGTGTTCTGCACACACACACACACACAAAAACCCCAAAAAAACAAAAACCAAAAAACAAAAAACAAAAAAATAAAACAAAAACTAGGGGCTGAAAACTGCCTGACTGACCACAGAAAGCACTCTAAGATATACTCACAGAGCAAACACCTGGGTAAGAGCTGGCATATTTATTGGTATAGAACAGTTAACAAAATGCTCCCAATTACTAGCTGGCCACTATGGCAGAAGAAAATCCAATGGCACAGATGATGAGATAGTAAGTAGTAAAAGGAATCATTTTAGCATGCTCATTACATAAGCAAAGGACAAGAACAGAAACAATGGATCCAAAGGAAACTTAAGTCTACTGTTGCATTATTTAAATTTTAACAAGTTTATGTCTACTGTTGCATTATTTAAAAGTTTAACAAAAACAAAACCGCAGCAAGCACAAATAGCCCCAAAATAAGTATGACTCACAAAATAAAAAAAAAAAATCAACAGGAAGTGTTCCTGCTCAAGCCAGACACTGGCTTACCAAGCCATTTAAATCAACTATTTTACTTTTATTTTAAAGTTCAAAACACTGAAAGAAGCTGTGTTAAATGTGAGAAAAGTCTCTTTCCAAACAAACAGTACCAAGAGGGGGACATAATTTAAGAAAACACAATGAAACAAATAAATTCATAAAAAACCAACAAAATACTTTGGGTGTGATGAAATACATTAATTGCTTCATTACTTGAAGACTCTTAGGCAGGGAGACCAGATTTGGAGGCCATCGAGGACTACATAGATGGAACCTGTCTCAATAGAGACAGAGAAGGAAAACTGAACTTCTGGAATTGAAAACCACAATAATAAAAATGCAAACATGTCCTATTGCAGTTTGGTAGAAGGTTTTACTTAGTAAGAGAAAATTGTGAATTTGAAGGTTGTTAAAGGGTTACTATTGCTGTCAAGAAACACCATGACTGAAAATGTGGAGAGGAAAGGATTTATTAGACTCGCACTTCCATATCACTGTTTAGCAGGAACTCAAACAGGGTAGGAATCTGAAGGCAGGAGCTGGTGTGAAGGCCATGGACAGATGCTGCTTACTGGCTCATGTCTCATGGTTTGATCAGCCTGCTTTCTTATAGAACCTAGAACCACCAGCCCAGGGGAGTCCCCTCCACAATGGGGTAGGCACTCCTCCATTAATCACTAATTAAGAGGAGGCCCTAAAGTCTTGCCCATAGTCTGATTTTCTGGAGGCATTTTCTCTATTGAACCACCACCATATTTGATGACTCTACCTAGTGTCAAGTTGGCATAAAACCACCAGCACAAAGGTTGATCCATTGATATCCAGACTGAAGGGCAAAAGAAGAAAACAAAAGAAAAAAGACAGCCCAGACTGTTTCTAACACCTATTATCTCAGGAAGAAGTTCCAGCTGAACAATAGACACTGTGTCACAAGCTAAATAAATAAATAAATAAATAAATAAATAAATAAATAAATACGTATAAGAAGCCTCAGGTGAAAGCAATTGTTCTGTGTACTAATTTGAATTATACACTATTTCTACTATACAGAATACACTAGACCAAACAAAAACTGAATCAAGCCAGAGACATATAGGATGAGACCCAAGGATAACCACATACATAGAATGGATGTCTTAGAGAGGAGACAGGAAAATTTAAACCCATAAAAATGCAGAATTGTGACTTTCAGTCACAATGCATACATCTACAATTTACCCCTGCAATGAAGGTTCAAGGAACCTTTCAGATTAGGGGGTAGAAGGATGGTAAGAGACAGACCATCAGGGAGTTTGCTGTGAGATTGTGTCCCCTAGTATCACCAAAAGCTATGCATACAAAGTCTCACCAATGTGACTGCCCAAATGTGAGATGAATAAGGATGACACCAACGAACCTGCTAAAGTGGATGGGGAAAGCCATGAGGCCTCAGCACTACACAAAGAAGTATAGGCAAGAGAGGAGATAATTGGGAGTGGGAGGTGGTATTCCCCAGAGAAAAGCACATCAACTGGTTATTCAGTGGCAAATAGTCAGCCCTGAAAACATACAAGCAACTAATGTCATATGGACTAAACAGGTTATATTTAGAAATATATATGTATGTGTATATACAAATATGCATGCAATAACGGTTTTTAAAAGGACAATGAATTTGAAGGTCACTATTGCTGTGAGGAAACACCAAGACCAAAGCAACGTGGGGAGGAAAGGGTGTATTCAGCTTATACTTCTACATCACTGTTCACCATCCAAGGTAGGCAGGACAGGAACTCAAACAGGGCAAAAATCTGGAGGCAGGAGCCGATGCAGAGGCCACGGACTAGTGTCCCGTTCTACTGCCTGACTCAGCCTGCTTTCTTACAGAACCCAGGGTCATCAGCCATGGTACCGCCCATAATAGGCTGGGCCCTTCCGCATCAATCATTGCTAATTAAGAAAATGCCTGTGACTGTGCCTGGATCTGAAGGGACCTGATCAAACAGCTCCCTGCACCCAAATCCCATGGGAGGGAGAGCTAGACCTTCAGAGGGGCAGACATACCTGAGAAACCAGAGGAGACTACTCTCTGCCCACATTTCTGATTCTAGAGGAAAACGCCTAGCACCATGTGGCCCCCCTGTGCACAGGGACACTGGAGAAGGAGGGGGAGGCCCTTCTGGCTGCTGCCCTCACAGAGAGCTGAAAGCCAGCCCAGAGGAGCGACTTCAGGCCCGAGACCAGAGGTAAGACCAGACCAACTATTTTCCTCCAAGTGACCTGCCTGGTGGACTCAGGACACATGCCCACAGGAACAACTGAAAGCCAGTGGACAGGAACGACTACACGACTGAAAGCAGAATACTCTGTTCCCATAACTGGCTGAAAGAAAACAGGAAAACAGGTCTACAGCAGTGCTGACACACAGTCATATAGGATAGTCAAGCTACTGCTAGAAATAGCAGAAAAAGGTAACCCCAAAGACAACCTGATGGCAATAGGCAAGCTTAGGAACCCAAGCAACAGAAACCAAGACTACATGACATCATCAGAGCCCAATTCTCCCACCAAAGCAAACACTGAATGTAAAGGGCCGCAATAACATTCGCCACCACTAGATGGCGCTGGCTTCCACTGCGCCCCACGTGGAAGGCCGAGCTAGACAAGATGGCGCTGGCCTCTGCCATGCCAGCCAACTTCCTTTCAGGAAGTTAACTGTGTGCACATGTGCAAGAGTGCCTTCGTGCCAGGTCTTTGCCCACTCCGGGGTGTGCCTAATGAGATCATGGGTAAGCGACCAATCAGGTGTGGATGCGCCGCGCTAGGGTGTATATAAGCCGCGCCATGCCAGCGCGCGGGGCCTCTCCTTAAGATTCAATAAAACGTTTAGCTGCAGTAAGGATTCATATGTCCCCGCGTGTTTTCTTGCTGGCGAAGTCGCGCGGGACAACTGAATATCCAAACACAACAGAAAAACAAGATCTAGATTTAAAATCACATTTAATCATGATGATGGAGAACTTTAAGAAAGACATAAAGAACTCCTTAGAGAAATGCAGGAAAACATAAATAAACAAGCAGAAGACTATGGGGAGGAAATGCAAAAATCCCTGAAAGAATTACAGGAAAACACAATCAAACAGGTGAAGAAATTGAAAATGGAAATAGAAACAATAAAGAAAGCACAAAGGGAGACAACCCTGGATATAGAAAACCAAAGGAAGAGACAAGGAGCTGTAGATACAAGCATAATCAACAGAATACAAGAGATAGAAGAGAGAATTTCATGAGCAGAAGATTCCATAGAAATGATCGACACATTGTCAAAGATAATGTAAAAAGGGAAAAGCTACTGACCAAAGCATACAGGAAATCCAGGACTCAATGAGAAGATCAAACCTAAGGATAATAGGTATAGAAGAGAGTGAAGACTCCCAACTCAAAGGACCAGTAAATATCTTGAACAAAATCATAGAAGAAAACTTCCCTAACCTAAAGAAAGAGATGCCCATAAACATACAAGAAGCCTACAAAACTCCAAATAGATTGGACCAGAAAAGAAACTCCTCCCATCACATAATAGTCAAAAGAACAAATGCACAAAACAAAAAAGAATATTAAAAGCAGTAAGAGAAAAAGGTCAAGTTAGCATATGAAGGCAGACCTATCAGAATTACAACAGACTACTCACCAGACACTATGAAAGCCAGAAGATCCTGGAGAGATGTCATACAGACCCTAACAGATCACAAATGCCAGCCCAGGTTACTGCATCCAGCAAAACTCTCAATTAACATAGTTGGAGAAACCAAGATATTCCATGACAAAACCAAATTTACACAATATCTTTCTACAAATCCAGCACTACAAAGGATAATAAATGGTAAAGCCCAACATAAGGAGGCAAGCTATAACCTAGAAGAAGCAAGAAACTAATCATCTTGGCAACAAAACAAAGAGAAGAAAAGCACACAAACATAACCTCACATCCAAATATGAACATAAAGGGAAACAATAATCACTATTCCTTAATATCTCTCAATATCAATGGCCTCAACTCTCCAATAAAAAGACATAGATTAACAAACTGGATACGCAACGAGGACCCTGCATTCTGCTGCCTACAGGAAACACACCTCAGAGACAAAGACAGACACTACCTCAGAGTGAAAGGCTGGAAAACAAATTTCCAAGCAAATGGTCAGAAGAAGCAAGCTGGACTAGTCGTTCTAATATTGAATAAAATCGATTTTGAACTAAAAGTCATCAAAAAAGATGAGGAAGGACACTTCATATTCATCAAAGGAAAAATCCACCAAGATGAACTCTCAATCCTAAATATCTATGCTCCAAATACAAGGACACCTACATACGTAAAAGAAACCTTACTAAAGCACAAATAACACATTGCACCTCACACAATAATAGTAAGAGATTTCAACACCCCACTCTCATCAATGGACAGATCATGGAAACAGAAATTAAACAGAAACGTAGACAGACTAAGAGAAGTCATGAACCAAATGGACTTAACAGATATTTATAGAACATTCTATCCTAAAGCAAAAGGATATACCATCTTCTCAGCTCCTCATGGTACTTTCTCCAAAATTGACCATATAATTGGTCAAAAAACGGGCCTCAACAGGTACAGAAAGATAGAAATAATCCCATGCGTGCTATCGGACCACCACGGCCTAAAACTGGTCTTCAATAACAATAAGGGAAGAATGCCCACATATACGTGGAAATTGAACAATGCTCTACTCAATGATAACCTGGTCAAGGAAGAAATAAAGAAAGAAATTAAAGACTTTTTAGAATTTAATGAAAATGAAGGTACAACATACCCAAACTTATGGGACACAATGAAAGCTGTGCTAAGAGGAAAACTCATAACTCTGAGTGCCTGCAGAAAGAAACAGGAAAGAGCATATGTCAGCAGCTTGACAGCACACCTCAAAGCTCTAGAACAAAAAGAAGCAAATACACACAGGAGGAGTAGAAGACAGGAAATAATCAAACTCAGAGCTGAAATCAGCCAAGTAGAAACAAAAAGGACCATAGAAAGAATCAACAGAACCAAAAGTTGGTTCTTTGAGAAAATCAACAAGATAGATAAACCCTTAGCCAGACTAACGAGAGGACAGAGAGAGTGCGTCCAAATTAACAAAATCAGAAATGAAAAGGGAGACATAACTACAGTTTCAGAGGAAATTAAAAAAATCATCAGATCTTACTATAAAAGCCTATATTCAACAAAACTTGAAAATCTTCAGGAAATGGACAATTTCCTAGACAGATACCAGGTACCGAAGTTAAATCAGGAACAGATAAACCAGTTACACAACCCCATAACTCCTAAGGAAATAGAAGCAGTCATTAAAGGTCTCCCAACCAAAAAGTGCCCAGGTCCAGACGGGTTTAGTGCAGAATTCTATCAGACCTTCATGGAAGACCTCATACCAATATTATCCTAACTATTCCACAAAATTAAAACAGATGGATCACTCCCGAATTCCTTCTATGAAGCCACAATTACTCTTATACCTAAACCACACAAAGAAGCAACACAAAAAGAGAACTTCAGACCAATTTCCCTTATGAATATTGACGCAAAAAATATTCATTGAAATTCTTGCAAACAGAATCCAAGAACACATCAAAACAATCATCCATCATGATCAAGTAGGCTTCATCCCAGGCATGCAGGGATGGTTTAATATACGGAAAACCATCAACGTGATCCACTATATAAACAAACTGAAAGATAAAAACCACATGATGATTTCATTAGAGTCTGAGAAAGCATTTGAGAAAATTCAACACCCCTTCATGATAAAAGTCCTGGAAAGAACAGGAATTCAAGGCCCATACCTAAACACAGTAAATCCATATACAGCAAACTAGTAGCTAACATTAAACTAAATGGAGAGAAACTTGAAGCAATCCCACTAAAATCAGGGACTAGACAAGGCTGCCCACTCTCTCCCTACTTTTTCAATATAGTTTTCAAAGTCCTAGCCAGAGCAATCAGACAACAAAAAGAGATCAAAGGGATATAGATTATAAAGGAAGAAGTCAAAATATCACTATTTGGCCATGATATGATAGTATATTTAAGTGATCCCAAAAGTTCCACCAGAGAACTGCTAAACCTTATAAACACCTTCAGCAAAGTGGCTGGGTATAAAATTAACTCAAATAAATCAGTAGCCTTCCTCTACACAAAAGAGAAACAAGCTGAGAAAGAAATTAGGGAAATGACAGCCTTCATTATAGTTCCAAATAATATAAAATACCTCGGTGTGACTTCAACCAAGCAAGTGAAAGATCTGTATGATAAGAACTTCAAGCCTCTGAAGAAAGAAATTGAAGAAGATCTCAGAAGATGGAAAGATCTCCCATGCTCATGGATTGGCAGGATTGATATAGTAAAAATGGCCATTTTACCAAAAGCGATCTACAGATTCAATGCAATCCCCATTACAATTTCAATCCAATTCTTCATAGAGTTAGACAGAACAATTTGCAAATTCACCTGGAATAACAAAAACCCAGGATAGCTAAAACTATCCTCAACAATAAAAGAACTTCCAGGGGAATCACTATCCCTGAACTCAAGCAGTATTACAGAGCAATAGTGATAAAACCTGTATGGTATTGGTACAGAGACAGGCAGATAGACCAGTGGAATAGAATTGAAGACCCAGAAATGAACCCACACACCTATGGTCACTTGATTTTTGACAAAGGAGCCAAAACCATCCAATGGAAAAAAGACAGCATTTTCAGCAAATGGTGCTGGTTCAACTGGAGGTCAGCATGTAGAAGAATGCAGATCGGTCCATTCTCATCACCCTGTACAAAGCCTAAGTTCAAGTGGATCACGGACCTCCATATCAAACCAGATACACTCAAACTAATAGAAGAAAAAGTGGGGAAGAATCTCGAACACATGGGCACTGGAGAAAATTTCCTGAACAAAACACCAATGGCTTATGCTCTGAGATCAAGAATCAACAAATGGGATCTCATAAAACTGCAAAACTTCTATAAGGCAAAGGACACTGTTGTTAGGACAACACAGCAACCAACAGATTGGGAAAAGATCTTTCACAATCCTACAACTGATAGAGGGCTCATATCCAAAATATACAAAGAACTCATGAAGTTACACTGCAGGGAGACAAATAGCCCTATTAAAAATGGGGTTCAGAGCTAAACAAAGAATTCACAGCCAAGGAATGATGAATGGCTGAGAAACACCTAAAGAAATGTTCAACATCTTTATTCATAAGGGAAATGCAAATCAAAACAACCCTGAGATTTCACCTCACACCAGTCAGAATGGCTAAGATCAAAAACTCAGGTGCAGCAGATGCTGGCGAGGCTGTAGAGAAAGAGAAACACTCCTCCCTTGTCGGTGGGATTGCAGACTGGTACAACCATTCTGGAAATCAGTCTGGAGGTTCCTCAGAAAATTGGACATTGCACTACCTGAGGACCCAGCTATACCTCTCTTCGGCATATACCCAAAAGATGCCCCAACATATAAAAAAGACATGTGCTCCACTATGTTCATAGCAGCCTTATTTATAATAGCCAGAAGCTGGAAAGAACCCAGATGCCCTTCAACAGAGGGATACAGAAAATGTGGTATATCTACACAATGGAATACTACTCAGCTGTCAAAAACAATGACTTTATGAAATTCATAGGCAAATGGAGGGAACTGGAAAACATCATCCTGATTGAGGTAACCCAATCACAGAAAAACACACATGGTATGCACTCATTGATAAGTGTCTATTAGCCCAAATGCTTGAATTACCCTAGATGCACAGAACACATGAAACTCAAGAAGGATGACCAAAATGTGGGTGCTTCACTCCTTCTTTAAAAGGGGAACAAGAATACCCTTAGGAGGGGATAGGGAGGCAAAGTTTAGAACAGAGACTGAAGGAATGCCCATTCAGAGCCTGCCCCACATGTGGACCATACATATACAGCCACCAAACTAGATAAGATGGATGAAGCAAAGAAGTGCAGGCTGACAGGAACCGGATGTAGATCTCTCCTGAGAGACACAGCCAGAATACAGCAAATACAGAGGCGAATGCCAGCAGCAAACTACTTAACTGAGAACGGGACCCCCGTTGAAGGAATCAGAGAAAGAACTGGAAGAGCTTGAAGGGGCTCGAGATCCCATATGTACAACAATGCCAAGCAACCAGAGCTTCCAGGGACTAAGCCACTACCTAAAGACTATACATGGACTGACCCTGGACTCTGACCTCATAGGTAGCAATGAATATCCTAGTAAGAGCACCAGTGGAAGGGGAAGCCCTGGGTCCTGCTAAGACTGAACCCCCAGTGAACGTGATTGTTGGGGGGAGGGCGGCAATGGGAGGAGGATGGGGAGGGGAACACCCATAAAGAAGGGGAGGGGGAGGGGTTCGGGGGATGTTGGCCTAGAAACTGGGAAAGGGAATAACATTTGAAATGTAAGTAAGAAATGCTCAATTTAATAAAGATGGAAAAAAGTGCCTTACAGGTTTGCCTATAGCCCAAATTTGAAGGCATTTTCTTAATTGAGGCACTCTCCTTGCTGATGACTCTAGGTGTGTCAAGTTGACATAAAACTAGCCAGTAAACTGACCCCTTGTCAACTTGAAAGTACATCACTCTTTGATTAGAACCTTTTCTTTCTCATTTATTCCCAAGATGGTAAGTTAATATCAATATCACAATATAAACCATAAATAGATTTGAAAGTCACACAGTCATTACAAAATCAAACACATTAAAATTTTAGTCTCTTTGTAATATCCAATCAATTTAAAAATCCAAAATCTCATTTAAAAGTTTAAAGCCAGCTATGGGCTCCTGTAAAATTTTCAATTATGTTAAACACCCTTTCACTTCAAGAGGGAAGAAGAACCAGGGTACAGTTACAATCTAAACAAAGCAATAATTCAATATCCAGTGTGTGGGATTCACTCAAGATCTTAGGTCACTTCTCCAGCTGTGCCCTCTGCAGACTGTTTTGCAGGCCCAGGCAGGCTCCACTCCACTACTGCTGCTGTTCATGGTACTAACATCTTCAACATGCTGGCAGCTTCTGCTGCAACTGGTTACACTTTTGCCAGTAGCCTCTCATAGGTGCTATTCCTTGTGCCGAGCCTCAAAATGTGAATGACCCCTTCAGTCCTCAGCCTTCAACTGCCACTGAAGCTGCATTTTTAAAAAATTCTTTAATCCTTTTTACAGTCCAGAATTCATCCCCCTCCTGGTCTGCCCCCCGACTGCTCCCTATACCATACCTCCTCCCCTCTGCCACCAAGAGGATGTCCACACACCTCCATCCCCACCCCACTCCCTGTTCCCAGGGGCCTCAAAGTCTCTTGAGAGGGTTAGGTGCATTTTCTCTGACTGAGTCCAGACCATGCAGTCCTCTGCTGTGTCTGCATATCACAGGACCTCATATCAGCTGGTGTACACTGCCTGGTTGGTGATCCAGTGTCAGAGATCTCAGAGGTCCAGGTCAGTTGAGACTGTTGGTCCTCCTACAGTGTCACTCTCCTCCTCAACTTCTTCCAGCTTTTCCCCCAATTCAACCACAGGGGTACCCCGGGCTTCTGTCCATCGGTTGGGTGCTAGTATCTGCATCTGACTCTTTCGGCTGCTTATTGGGTTGCATTTTCAACAATGGCCTTTCTAGCCTCTCACAGTGCCAGCCCTCAGCTGCTCTCCATGACCCTTTCATGCCTTCAAAACCAGTCACACCTGGGAGAATCTTAAACATTACCTAGTCCAGCTGCCTTTGAAGCTCAGCTTCTTTGTGCTGACTCTCAGGAATCAGTTCCTAAAAACTTTCACCTCAATGATGTTGGTCTCTTAATTACTCTTCATTTCTTAGCTCTAACTGACCAGTGTTAGTTAGACCAATCTCAGCAAAGCAAAGATTTCACTATAGTCATTCTGGTCTTTTGTCAACCACAGCTGATTCTTCAGCCCCAGCTAACCAGAAGCAGAAACTTATTTCAAAATAGCAATCTGCCCCTGCTAGATTCTTTAGATTTCCTTCTGAAATTTCACATCTTCTGTACTGCACTCAACATTCTTGTCATCAAGAGCTCCTACACAACAACTCACCAAACATTGGACAGCCACTGGTTTTTCTTACACAAAGTTCCAAAGCCCTTCTACAATCCTCCCCCAAATAACATGATCAGAACTGTCACAGCCATACCACACTGACCTGTTACCAACTTGTCTTACTATTACTATTGCTGTTCTGAGACACCATGACCAAAAGTAACTTGTGGAGTGTACTGCCTAGCCTTTTGTCACCTTGACACACAAACTAGAGCTTTCTGTAAAGAGAAAATGCCTCCATTGAGGGAATCCTCCAAATGAGAAGATGTGTCCATAAGCTCTGGCTGTGGAAACCTATGCCTAGTTTTATTGCATCTTGTTATTGCCGTCCATGTTCAGTTGATATCTCTGGGAGTCCTGCTTTTTCTGAAAGAAAACACAGTATCTGGGGGGACATGGAGGTAGAAAGGGGCTGAGAAGATGGGAGAGAGGAGAGACTATGGTCGGGATGTATTGTATGAGAGAAGAATAAAGAAAAAGAAAACATCTGGCTGTAAGACATGTTCTTTTTTTTTTTTTTTTTTTTTTTTTTTGCTTTGAAAAACTGGTTTACTTGACCAGGCTTCAATTACACAGTAAGAATGCATGCTTCATGTTTCATGCCGTGGAATCCACAGTCAGATTCATGGCTCACATTGGGATTGAGCTGTATGTTTTTCTGATGCATAAGTCTATATAGATGCTGATGCTGTACATCATTTTTTATTTAGCTATGTGTAAGGCATGTTCTTAATTAGTGATTGATGGGGAAGGGCCAAGCCCATTTTGGGTAGTGCCATCCCTGGTTTTGAAGGCATGAAGTGGTCATGGGAAGCAGCTGAGGCTTGGCACCGTGGTAGGCCATTGGTGACGAGGCAGTATTGAAGGGGTCAGGCAGAGAAATTGAGGTTTGGCAACATGAAGAGAACCTATGAGACACTATTGGTGAGAGGGCAGTCCACTAGAGCAGAGAACCCCAGCAATGTGGGCGATTTCAGTGCCATGGGATGACCATCAAGGACAGCAGCAGTTGAGTGGAGACAGCTGGAGCCTCGAAGACAAGCTGTGTGCTGTAGAGTGTATGCAGTGCAAGTGACCCAAGCCTCTTGGGGGAACCCAAAAGATGGTGAGTGGATACTAGACATTAGAAATTGTGCTGTTTGTACAATTGAAGTTTGCTTTTGCTTTTATTTCTTTGACACTGTGCCTTGATTCTTCTCTCTTGAAGTAAGAAGGTATTTGACAACAATATCAACCAACAACCCCCCCCCAGAACTCCCAGGGACTAAATCACCAACCAAAAAGTACACATGGAGGGACCCATGGCTCCAGCCACATATGTAGCAGAGGATGGCATTGTTGGTCATCAGTGGGAGAAGACCTTGGTCCTGTGAAGGCTTGATGCCCCAGTGTAGGGGAATGCCAGGGCTGGGAGGCAGGAGGGAGTGGGTGGGTGAGTGGGTGGGTGGGGGAGCACCCTCATAAAATCAAGGGGAAGGAGGACAGGATAGGGGGTTTCCACAGGAGAAACCAGGAAAGGGGATAACATTTGAAATGTAAATAAAGAAAATATCTAATTTTTTTTTAAAAGCACCTCTGCATGACCTCTGCATCGGCTCCTGCCTCTACATTCCTGTCCTGTTTGAGTCCCTGCCCTGACTTCCTTCAATGGTGAACAGCATTAAGGAAGTATAACTCAAATAAACCCTTTTCTCCCCACATTGCTTTCTGTCATAGTGTTTCACTGCAGCAGTAGAAACCCTGACTAATACAGAGAGGAAAGGGTTTATTTTGCTCATAGTTCCATATTAGCAAGGGCAGGAGCTGATACAGAAGCCATGGAGGAGTGTTGTTTGCTGGCTTGCTCTGCCTGTTTTCTTATCTCATAATGGAGTAGACACTTCCTCATCAATTACCTACTAAGAAAATGTCCTGCAGGCTTGCCTACAGCCCAATATTGTGAAGCATTTTCTCAACTGAGGGTCCCTCCTCTCTGGTTCAAATTGACATAAACCTAGCCAGTACATATTATAATCTCAAATTTTTTTTAAAGTAGAATTTGGGCTAAGGAGATGGCTCAGTGGTTAAAGTGCATAAGCATGACAACCTCTCCACAGAGGCCCCACAGAAAGCCTTGTGGATATGCTGGGGAGGCAGAAACAAGATGATCCCTGAAGCTTGCAGACAGGCAACTAACCTAATCAGGAAATTCAGGCCAGTGAGAGATCATGTCTCAAAAATAACATATATGTCTTTAAAGGAACAATATCCAAGGCATATCTCTGTCCTCTGAATGCATATATATGTGGGCATACACTCACACATGTATACACACACAATATTTATTTATCCAAGGAATGCAATATTAGTAATGATGTGAAAACATGTTAATGTAAATTGACAAAATCTAAATTGGAACAAAATTCATATCAGTCTGATTTCACCGTTAATAATCTCTTTAATTTTTATATAAGATGGATAATTGAGTGGATTCCTTTTAGACTCCTGAATCTCAAACTTGTCCCAGAAACCCTGAAAACATTTTGGGTTATGACAACCAAGAAAAAAAGAGAGGAGCAAAAGGAATAAAAAATAAAAAGGAATCAGCACGGTCATAAATTAAATGAGGAACATTGTAGCACATTTTACAAATAGTAAAAGGACCCTAAGAAAGTAGCATGAATATTTGCATGACAGCAAATGAGAACAGTTAGCTAAAATATTAGGAAGCAAAAATGAATAAAAACACTGAATAATAAATAAAATGAAACATGGACACTAATAATTAGAGGCCCCGAATAGGCAATCAAATCATTTCCCAAATTTGGTACATTATTACTACCGATAATGTAAAGAAGAAATAACATGGGTATTTCTCAAATTCTTTAATAAGGAAGAAAGTATGAAACACATTCTAATTCAGTCTAGGAAACCAGAGTTACTCTGATACTGGGGCCAAGTGAAGGTATCAGGAAAAGAAAGCAATATTGCATAAATGTACATATGAGAATCACAGCATAGTTACCAGCAAGTGTAACCCAGCAGGATACAAACAGGATTTGTATCTGAGTCAAAAAGAATTTACCACAGAAATAGAAGGATGGTTCATTGTTCAAAAACTGATCAGTACAAAACACCATTAATATGAGAAGAAAAGGCAGGGTGTGGTGGAATTAAAGGATTCCAGCACTCAGAAGACAGAGTCAGGCAGATTTCTGAGATTAAGGCCAGCCTAATCTATATACTGAGTTCCAGGACAGCCAGGTAAGATGTTGTCTCAATAAAGCTAAATAAATAAATAAATAAATAAATAAATAAATAAATAAATAAAGTGGGAAAAGAAAAGCAAAAACACCACATAGCTATCTCCATTGATACAGAAAGAGCTGGACATTATCGATCAATCTTTCTACATGAATAAGAAAAACAATATGCAAAGTAAGAATGAAGAGAACTTCACAGCATTATGGTCATTCATGATCAAATCACACCTACCATGATATTGAGTGTTAAATGTTTTCTTCTGTTTTATTTATTTTTTCATACAATGTATTTTAATCGTATTCTTTTCCCTCCTCAACTCTTCCCAGATCCTTCCAACTTCTTTATTAACCCAACTTCTCCTTTTTTTAAATTAAAAGTTTTTTTTAAAAAAGAATGGGGGCTGCTCAGATTTAAAGGCACTACTTTCCTTCACATCCACACCACATGGGTCACAACCACCTCTAATTCAAGATCCTCAGGGATCCAAACTTTCTAGCCTTTCTGGACACCTGCACAGACCGCAAAACACACATACACATATTTGAAAATAATAAAACCAATTCTAATGTAACACATTAATTAACAAAAATGCTTCCTTTCATCAGTTCTATTTTAAAATATATTGAATATTCTAGTCATTACAAGTAGGCAATAAAACTAATTAACAGGGTTTAAATTTTTAAAACCTAAAATTCAATTTTACTCTATGTGTGGGTAAAATGGATCTTAGATATGCAAGATTCTAAGTGGAAGAATAGTGCCCCCAATATGTGAATTTGTTTATCATAGTTTTCCATCTTGGACATGAAAATCAAAAATTTCTTCCTCATCCCAGTCAGAATAAACACTACCAAGAAACGAACCTCATGAGTACTAGAAAGTGAGGAGGGTATGCGGAGGGTACACAGCGCCAATGAGCATGTAAATTAGAATAGCCACTATGGGAATAACTGGAGAAATTACTACATGCAAATTAGAAAAATATTTTTGTAAATCTTACCTGTCTAATTTCTGGATCTATGCTCCCAAAAGAACACAAATCATTGTACAATGGAGGGAACTGCACATCTACAGTTACTGGCAATTTTCACAAAATCAAGATATACCTTGAAGTCTAAAAGTATGTGGATAGCTCTCTGCTCCCAGACCCGGTGAGAGAGAGACCCAACCGCCTGGTCAGGTGGGCACTCCTGAGGCTGCAGAGCGGAAGAGACCACCAACACTGCTCACCCCTACCTACATCCCTGGCCCAAGAGGAAACTGTATAAGGCCTCTGGGCTCCCGTGGGGGAGGGCCCAGGAGCGGCAGGACCCCTGCCTGAGACACCGCCGGACCCTGAAAGAAACAGACCGGATAAACAGTTCTCTGCACCCAAATCCCGTGGGAGGGAGAGCTAAACCTTCAGAGAGGCAGACAAGCCTGGGAAACCAGAAGAGACTGCTCCCTGCACACACATCTCGGACGCCAGAGGAAAAAGCCAAAGACCATCTGAAACCCTGGTGCACTGAAGCTCCCGGAAGGGGCGGCACAGGTCTTCCTGGTTGCTGCCGCTACAGAGAGCCCGTGGGCAGCACCCCACGAGCGAACTTGAGGCTCAGGACCACAGGTAAGACCAAATTTTCTGCTGCAAGAAAGCTGCCTGGTGACCTCAAGACACAGGCCCACAGGAACAGCTGAAGACCTGTAGAGAGGAAAAACTACACGCCCGAAAGCAGAACACTCTGTCCCCATAACTGACTGAAAGAGAGGAAAACAGGTCTACAGCACTCCTGACACACAGGCTTATATGACAGTCTAGCCGCTGTCAGAAATAGCAGAACAAAGTAACCCTAGAGATAATCTGATGGCGAGAGGCAAGCGCAGGGACACAAGCAACAGAAACCAAGACTACATGGCATCATCAGAGCCCAATTCTCCCATCAAAACAAACATGGAATATCCAAACACACCAGAAAAGCAAGATCTAGTTTCAAAATCATATTTGATCATGATGCTGGAGGACTTCAAGAAAGACATGAAGAACTCCCTTAGAGAACAAGTAGAAGCCTACAGAGAGGAATCGCAAAAATGCCTGAAAGAATCGCAAAAATCCCTGAAAGAATTCAAGGAAAACATAAATAAACAAGTAGAAGCCCATAGAGAGGAGACACAAAAATCCCTGAAAGAATTCCAGGAAAACACAATCAAACAGTTGAAGGAATTAAAAATGGAAATAGAAGCAATCAAGAAAGAACACATGGAAACAACCCTGGATATAGAAAACCAAAAGAAGAGACAAGGAGCTGTAGATACAAGCTTCACCAACAGAATACAAGAGATGGAAGAGAGAATCTCAGGAGCAGAAGATTCCATAGAAATCATTGACTCAACTGTCAAAGATAATGTAAAGCGGAAAAAGCTACTGGTCCAAAACATACAGGAAATCCAGGACTCAATGAGAAGATCAAACCTAAGGATAATAGGTATAGAAGAGAGTGAAGACTCCCAGCTCAAAGGACCAGTAAATATCTTCAACAAAATCATAGAAGAAAACTTCCCTAACCTAAAAAAAGAGATACCCATAGAAATACAAGAAGCCTACAGAACTCCAAATAGATTGGACCAGAAAAGAAACACCTCCCGTCACATAATTGTCAAAACACCAAACGCACAAAATAAAGAAAGAATATTAAAAGCAGTAAGGGAAAAAGGTCAAGTAACATATAAAGGGAGACCTATCAGAATCACACCAGACTTCTCGCCAGAAACTATGAAGGCCAGAAGATCCTGGACTGAT
Organism: Rattus norvegicus; assembly: GCF_021556685.1. Lineage (NCBI taxonomy): Eukaryota > Metazoa > Chordata > Mammalia > Rodentia > Muridae > Rattus > Rattus norvegicus. Next base: position 111,677,663 of record NC_141554.1, on the reverse strand, counting down.
GTCATACAGACCCTAAGAGAACACAAATGCCAGCCCAGGTTACTGTATCCAGCAAAACTCTCAATTAACATTGATGGAGAAACCAAGATATTCCATGACAAAACCAAATTTACACAATATCTTTCTACAAATCCAGCACTACAAAGGATAATAAATGGTAAAGCCCAACATAAGGAGGCAAGCTATACCCTAGAAGAAGCAAGAAACTAATCGTCTTGGCAACAAAACAAAGAGAATGAAAGCACACAAACATAACCTCACATCCAAATATGAACATAAAGGGAAACAATAATCACTATTCCTTAATATCTCTCAATATCAATGGCCTCAACTCCCCAATAAAAAGACATAGATTAACAAACTGGATACGCAACGAGGACCCTGCATTCTGCTGCCTACAGGAAACACACCTCAGAGACAAAGACAGACACTACCTCAGAGTGAAAGGCTGGAAAACAACTTTCCAAGCAAATGGTCAGAAGAAGCAAGCTGGAGTAGCCATTCTAATATCAAATAAAATCAATTTCCAACTAAAAGTCATCAAAAAAGATAAGGAAGGACACTTCATATTCATCAAAGGAAAAATCCACCAAGATGAACTCTCAATCCTAAATATCTATGCCCCAAATACAAGGGCACCTACATACGTAAAAGAAACCTTACTAAAGCTCAAAACACACATTGCACCTCACACAATAATAGTGGGAGATTTCAACACCCCACTCTCATCAATGGACAGATCATGGAAACAGAAATTAAACAGTGATGTAGACAGACTAAGAGAAGTCATGAGCCAAATGGACTTAACGGATATTTATAGAACATTCTATCCTAAAGCAAAAGGATATACCTTCTTCTCAGCTCCTCATGGTACTTTCGCCAAAATTGACCATATAATTGGTCAAAAAGCGGGCCTCAACAGGTACAGAAAGATAGAAATAATCCCTTGCGTGCTATCGGACCACCACGGCCTAAAACTGGTCTTCAATAACAATAAGGGAAGAATGCCCACATATACGTGGAAATTGAACAATGCTCTACTCAATGATAACCTGGTCAAGGAAGAAATAAAGAAAGAAATTAAAAACTTTTTAGAATTTAATGAAAATGAAGATACAACATACCCAAACTTATGGGACACAATGAAAGCTGTGCTAAGAGGAAAAGTCATAGCGCTGAGTGCCTGCAGAAAGAAACAGGAAAGAGCTTGACAGCACACCTAAAAGCTCTAGAACAAAAAGAAGCAAATACACCCAGGAGGAGTAGAAGGCAGGAAAGAATCAATCTCAGAGCTGAAATCAACCAAGTAGAAACAAAAAGGACCATAGAAAGAATCAACAGAACCAAAAGTTGGTTCTTTGAGAAAATCAACAAGATAGATAAACCCTTAGCCAGACTAACGAGAGGACCCAGAGAGTGCGTCCAAATTAACAAAATCAGAAATGAAAAGGGAGACATAACTACAGATTCAGAGGAAATTCAAAAAATCATCAGATCTTACTATAAAAACCTATATTCAACAAAATTTGAAAATCTTCAGGAAATGGACAATTTCCTAGACAGATACCAGGTATCGAAGTTAAATCAGGAACAGATAAACCAGTTACACAACCCCATAACTCCTAAGGAAATAGAAGCAGTCATTAAAGGTCTCCCAACCAAAAAGAGCCCAGGTCCAGACGGGTTTAGTGCAGAATTCTATCAAACCTTCATAGAAGACCTCATACCAATATTATCCAAACTATTCCACAAAATTGAAACAGATGGAGCACTACCGAATTCCTTCTACGAAGCCACAATTACTCTTATACCTAAACCACACAAAGACCCAACAAAGAAAGAGAACTTCAGACCAATTTCCCTTATGAATATCGACGCAAAAACACTCAATAAAATTCTGGCAAACCGAATTCAAGAGCACATCAAAACAATCATCCACCATGATCAAGTAGGCTTCATCCCAGGCATGCAGGGATGGTTTAATATACGGAAAACCATCAACGTGATCCATTATATAAACAAACTGAAGGAACAGAACCACATGATCATTTCATTAGATGCTGAGAAAGCATTTGACAAAATTCAACACCCCTTCATGATAAAAGTCCTGGAAAGAATAGGAATTCAAGGCCCATACCTAAACATAGTAAAAGCCATATACAGCAAACCAGTTGCTAACATTAAACTAAATGGAGAGAAACTTGAAGCAATCCCACTAAAATCCGGGACTAGACAAGGCTGCCCACTCTCTCCCTACTTATTCAATATAGTTCTTGAAGTTCTAGCCAGAGCAATCAGACAACAAAAGGAGATCAAGGGGATACAGATCGGAAAAGAAGAGGTCAAAATATCACTATTTGCAGATGACATGATAGTATATTTAAGTGATCCCAAAAGTTCCACCAGAGAACTACTAAAGCTGATAAACAACTTCAGCAAAGTGGCTGGGTATAAAATTAACTCAAATAAATCAGTTGCCTTCCTCTATACAAAAGAGAAACAAGCCGAGAAAGAAATTAGGGAAAAGACACCCTTCATAATAGACCCAAATAATATAAAGTACCTCGGTGTGACTTTAACCAAGCAAGTAAAAGATCTGTACAATAAGAACTTCAAGACACTGAGGAAAGAAATTGAAGAAGACCTCAGAAGATGGAAAGATCTCCCATGCTCATGGATTGGCAGGATTAATATAGTAAAAATGGCCATTTTACCAAAAGCAATCTACAGATTCAATGCAATCCCCATCAAAATACCAATCCAATTCTTCAAAGAGTTAGACAGAACAATTTGCAAATTCATCTGGAATAACAAAAAACCCAGAATAGCTAAAGCTATCCTCAACAATAAAAGGACTTCAGGGGGAATCACTATCCCTGAACTCAAGCAGTATTACAGAGCAATAGTGATAAAAACTGCATGGTATTGGTACAGAGACAGACAGATAGACCAATGGAATAGAATTGAAGACCCAGAAATGAACCCACACACCTGTGGTCACTTAATTTTTGACAAAGGAGTCAAAACCATCCAATGGAAAAAAGATAGCATTTTCAGCAAATGGTGCTGGTTCAACTGGAGGGCAACATGTAGAAGAATGCAGATCGATCCATGCTTATCACCCTGTACAAAGCTTAAGTCCAAGTGGATCAAGGACCTCCACATCAAACCAGACACACTCAAACTAATAGAAGAAAAACTAGGGAAGCTTCTGGAACACATGGGCACTGGAAAAAATTTCCTGAACAAAACACCAATGGCTTATGCTCTAAGATCAAGAATCGACAAATGGGATCTCATAAAACTGCAAAGCTTCTGTAAGGCAAAGGACACTGTGGTTAGGACAAAATGGCAACCAACAGATTGGGAAAAGATCTTTACCAATTCTACAACAGATAGAGGCCTTATATCCAAAATATACAAAGAACTCAAGAAGTTAGACCGCAGGGAAACAAATAACCCTATTAAAAAATGGGGTTCAGAGCTAAACAAAGAATTCACAGCTGAGCAATGCCGAATGGCTGAGAAACACCTAAAGAAATGTTCAACATCTTTAGTCATAAGGGAAATGCAAATCAAAACAACCCTGAGATTTCACCTCACACCAGTGCCATTGGCTAAGATCAAAAACTCAGGTGACAGCAGATGCTGGCGAGGATGTGGAGAAAGAGGAACACTCCTCCATTGTTGGTGGGATTGCAGACTGGTAAAACCATTCTGGAAATCAGTCTGGAGATTCCTCAGAAAATTGGACATTGAACTGCCTGAGGATCCAGCTATACCTCTCTTGGGCATATACCCAAAAGATGCTTCAACATATAAAAGAGACACGTGCTCCACTATGTTCATCGCAGCCTTATTTATAATAGCCAGAAGCTGGAAAGAACCCAGATGCCCTTCAACAGAGGAATGGATACAGAAAATGTGGTACATCTACACAATGGAATACTACTCAGCTATCAAAAACAACGAGTCTATGAAATTCGTAGGCAAATGGTTGGAACTGGAAAATATCATCCTGAGTGAGCTAACCCAATCACAGAAAGACATACATGGTATGCACTCATTGATAAGTGGCTATTAGCCCAAATGCTTGAATTACCCTAGATCCCTAGAACAAACGAAACTCAAGACGGATGATCAAAATGTGAATGCTTCACTCCTTCTTTAAATGAGGAAAAAGAATACCCTTGGCAGGGAAGGGAGAGGCAAAGATTAAAACAGAGACTGAAGGAACACCCATTCAGAGCCTGCCCCACAGGTGGCCCATACATATACAGCCACCCAATTAGACAAGATGGATGAAGCAAAGAAGTGCAGACCGACAGGAGCCGGATGTAGATCGCTCCTGAGAGACACAGCCAGAATACAGCAAATACAGAGGCGAATGCCAGCAGCAAACCACTGAACTGAGAATAGGTCCCCTGTTGAAGGAATCAGAGAAAGAACTGGAAGAGCTTGAAGGGGCTCGAGACCCCAAAAGTACAACAATGCCAAGCAACCAGAGCTTCCAGGGACTAAGCCACTACCTAAAGACTATACATGGACTGACCCTGGACTCTGACCCCATAGGTAGCAATGAATATCCTAGTAAGAGCACCAGTGGAAGGGGAAGCCCTGGGTCCTGCTAAGACTGAACCCCCAGTGAACTAGTCTATGGGGGAGGGCGGCAATGGGGGGAGGGTTGGGAGGGGAACACCCATAAGGAAGGGGAGGGGGGAGGGGGATGTTTGCCCGGAAACCGGGAAAGGGAATAACACTCGAAATGTATATAAGAAATACTCAAGTTAATTAAAAAAAAAAAAAGTATGTGGATAAAAATGTGAGATACACACACACACACACACACACACACACACACACACACACAATTGCACCATGAAAGCAGAGAAATGTAACTAAGTTTTTAAAGGTCTGCTTCTTTTTTCAGATCTGAAAATGTTTTTATTTTTTAGAAAATGGATTCCACGAAGGTTAAAAAGCAATACCAGAAGGCATGGGTGCAGAACTAGATGTATGTAGTCATTCAAAGCATCCAAGTAAGAATATGGCAATATAAATATCCAAAATGCACCTCTTAGGTTTTCAAAACAAAACGATTAAGTAATTCCTAACTAGTGAGCAGTACAGCATTTCGTAGACAGGAGAAACAGTTAACAGTAAAATCTTGAAAGCCTTTTCCTTGGTTAGTTACATGTAGACATTTTGGCTTTCATCAAACTCCTTTAAACATGGATAACAGTATTACACAGGTCCACTGTTAAAACAGACAACATGTTGCAAATTACTTGTGGTATAATATGTTCCAATAAAACTTAGGAAATAAAGACGTCAAGTTGGCTTTGGACTAAGTTTAATAGTGATCTCCTCTGCTGACAACTTCTTTTTTTTTCTTTTTTTCCCCTCCATCTTTATTAACTTGGGCATTTCTTATTTACATTTCAATTGTTATTTCCTTTCCCAGTTTCAGGCCAACATCCCCTAACCCCTCCCCCTTCCCTTCTATATGGGTTCCCCTCCCCATCCTTCCCCTTTACCACCCTCACCCCAACAGTCTAGTTCACTGGGGGTTCAGTCTTGACAGGACCCAGGGCTTCCCCTTCCACTGGTGCTCTTACTAGGATATTCATTGCTACCTATAAGGTCAGAGTCCAGGGTCAGTCCATGTATAGTCTTTAGGTAGTGGCTTAGTCCCTGGAAGCTCTGGTTGCTTGGCATTGTTGTACATATGGGGTCTCGAGCCCCTTCAAGCTCTTCCAGTTCTTTCTCTGATTCCTTCAACGGGGGTCCTATTCTCAGTTCAGTGGTTTGCTGCTGGCATTCGCCTCTGTATTTGCTGTATTCTGGCTGTGTCTCTCAGGAGCGATCTACATCCGGCTCCTGTCAGCCTGCACTTCTTTGCTTCATCCATCTTGTCTAATTGGATGGCTGTATATATGGGCCACATGTGGGGCAGGCTCTGAATGGGTGTTCCTTCTGTGTCTGTTTTAATCTTTGCCTCTCTATTCCCTGACAAGGGTATTCTTGTTCCCCTTTTAAAGAAGGAGTGAAGCATTCACATTTTGATCATCTGTCTTGAGTTTCATTTGTTCTAGGCATCTAGGGTAATTCAAGCATTTGGGCTAATAGCCACTTATCAATGAGTGCATACCATGTGTGTTTTACTGTGATTGGGTTACCTCACTCAAGATGATATTTTCCAGTTCCATCCACTTGCCTATGGATTTCATAAAGTCATTGTTTTTGATAGCAGAGTAATATTCCATTGTGTAGATGTACCACATTTTCTGTATCCATCCCTCTGTTGAAGGGCATCTGGGTTCTTTCCAGCTTCTGGCTATTATAAATAAGGCTGCTATGAACATAGTGGAGCACGTGTCTTTGTTATATGTAGGGGGATCTTTTGGGTATATGCCCAAGAGAGGTATAGCTGGGTCCTCAGGTAGTGCAATGTCCAATTTTCTGAGGAACCTCCAGACTGATTTCCAGAATGGTTATACCAGTCTGCAATCCCACCAACAATGGAGGAGTGTTCCTCTTTCTCCGCATCCTCGCCAGCATCTGCTGTCACCTGAGTTTTTGATCTTAGCCATTCTGACTGGTGTGAGGTGAAATCTCAGGGTTGTTTTGATTTGCATTTCCCTTATGAATAAAGATGTTGAACATTTCTTTAGGTGTTTCTCAGCCATTCGTTATTCCTCAGCTGTGAATTCTTTGTTTATTTCTGAACCCCATTTTTTAATAGGGTTATTTGCTGACAACTTCTTTACAGGTTGGGCGCAGCAGTATGATAGGTGCAAACACTTGCTGTGTATGATCCTTTAATGTCACAGAGTGGTGGATATGGATCCACAATGCCCAAGTCACTCAGATTCTTCAGAGCCACTAATGATTCAGCCACCTTCAGCAGAAGGCAAGGGCACCAATGTTTTCGTTGATGACATTTAACAAATGTTTTGTTCTTGGAAGTCTTATTGGCACATACCCCACATCAAAATTTTTTATGTAGTGTGATCATTCCATGTGGTCATGAATCACGCCCTTCCCTGTGCTATCAAAGATCTCAATGGCATACACTTCTCCTTCCTCCATTCGTGTAGCTTCCCCTCCTTTCACAATGGGCACTGTTTCTCCAGCGTGAATTCTATATGACCCAATTGAATGTCCACTTAGGTTACATATGGTTTTCACTTGATATGCCCTCCCATCTATTTCTACTTCATAGGAATCCATAACTTCTTTTTTTTTTTTTTTGGTCTTTTTTTCGGAGCTGGGGACCGAACCCAGGGCCTTGTGCTTCCTAGGCAAGCGCTCTACCACTGAGCTAAATCCCCAGCCCCAGAATCCATAACTTCTTGAATGGCCTCACTGACATCATAGAGATGAACGTCAATCCCAGCACACTTTGTTCCAGTATTAGTGGCATTTTTTACAGCTTTTAATAATATGTCATATTTGGGATTAAAAATAACAGTAATAGCACAATTGATTATTCTACCACTTATATGCATTCCAAAGTTGATCTTACAGATGTTGTTGTACTGTAAGACTGTCGTGTCACCAGCATTGGGAGTGTAATGTGCAGCACAGTTGATGAGAGAACACACAGTGGGAAAGGCCAGGCCTGCATTTAACCCATTCTCCTTTATGAGCTTTCGGGAACAGTCTTACAACTTCTCACATATTTCTAGCATTGTCATCCCAGGCTTGATCCAGCTCATGACATATTTCCTAACTTGCTGCTGTGCTTCCACAGCTTCTCAAGTCACTCCTAATCTCCTCACTAGCCTGATCTAGCACCTTTTTCTCTTCACTTGTGGTTCTCCAAGCAGCTGTCCACCCATCTTGGGTGGGTGGGTATTCACACTCTTGTCCTTTGGGAAATACACCATTAAGATACAGATCACATATTGGAACTGAGGGAAGGTTTGTTTGAACTCTTGGTCCTCTCTTCTTCTTTTTCTTCTTCTTCCCAGTTGCACCATCAACATCAACATCTCCATCATCTTTCTCTTTCTCCTCCAGTGCTTGTCTCTCCAACTGTTTTGCTACTTCATCCACCGAGGTTCCTAATTCTTTATCAAGTTCTTGTTGCCCTGCTGACACAGCCCCTTTGACCTTCTTCTTCTTCCGTCTTTTCTTCTTGGAGGCTTAATTGGCTGTGCTGGAGGTTCCCTCTCCCCTGTCGTCTGGATCCAGGTCACCATTCAGGTGGCCTCCAAAGGACACTGCCTCCTCCATGCCTGCTATGTTGCCCAAGAGGTAAAGGGACAAAAAGAGGGAGTGAGAATGAGCAGTGAGGGCCTGCTCCTTCTTCACCTTCCTCCACCAGCGATGCCGGAAGCCATGCTCGATGCAAGGTCTGCTTTTAATGATGTTTAACCCACCACGTACAAAGGTAGCAGAAAAGAAATGATATGGGGTAAGTGGACCTATTTAGAAAGGTTCATTGGAGCAAATTCTATCTGTATTGTCAGGAAATTAGCAGTTCAGTTCACAGGAGTCAGCAGCTGCAGCTCCAACCATTTACAAACACTTCAACAATGCACCAGCATTCCAGTTTGGTAGAGTCAGGATAGCAAACACAAATCAGCAGAGGTGACACTACCTAGCAGAGACAGTCAGGCCTCAGTCTCAGCATGAGTCAGCAGGGAGGATCAAGAGGAACTCCAGGAGAAGTTCTCAGCTATGCCTCTTTCAGGGAAGCCAAGATCAAAGAAGATGCTAGACCAATCAGTGTTGCACAGCCAGCTCTATAAACAAGCCTAGCTCAGGCTCTTATTACTGTCCATTGAGTCCTATTTATACTTGCTCCAATCATCACATGTCCTCCATGGGTCTTGCCTCAGCAGTGTCTTGCCTAATCACACACATCTGTTTTAGCTAACGTCACTCTGCCAATCAGCTCAAGTCCGAGGAAGCAGGAAGAAACTGCAGCAAACCACCAGAAGTTTTGGGTGTGTTTCTTTCTATGATGTCCCAAGAAATGCTGCTTAACTACTGCAATGTACAGTGGACCAATTAGTGAAGAATCCTTCAAAGAGAGGAGAGGGACAGAGAAAGTGGGGAGGAGATCAGAGAGCACAAAAGGGGTGATTATTGGCAATGTAAACTAGGAAAGTCCATTCTTTTGTATAATCCTTTACTAACTAATAGTGATTAATGGATGTTGGGGAGATCAAAAGGTCTCTTATGCTGCTGCACAGTAGGGCAACTATAGATAACAGCAATATATTGCCTATTTAAAAATGAAGTATATTTAAGGTTTCACCAGAAAAAAAATGAGAAAGTCTTAAAGAATTAGACATGTTTATCATGACTGGATTATTATATAACCTATTTCTACCATACTACATATAGTATGGTACATATTAAGATACACAGATTTTATGCTTTTATGTAAGGTGAGAGTACATTTTTTTTAGACAGAAGAACGCCCATTTGTCCTCTGACACCAACAATGTAAAAACAAACTCTTAAATCTGAGGCCACTTGTGTCCTGAGAGCAAAACAGTCCATAGTTATACATTTGACTGTGGCTTTTTTTGGTGTTCTTATTTGAAAGTGGCCAACCAATGTCATAGCATGCAGGTACACTACAATGCCAACAAGCCTTTCCGTTACAGTCACCTGGAGGCTACTTCTGTACTTTTGCCACCCCCCTCTCGCGCCTCCTGCACTCCCCTGACCTGTGTATCTCTCGTGCTGTGTCCACCTCTTTTAGGACTCTACCCTATGTGGCTTGTGTGGCAAAACTGGGGGAGGTGAAGGACGAGACTGGACCACGAATCCCTTGGAGAAGCTTTGGAGCCTTTGAAGTTGCAGGTCATCGTATTCGGTGTCATGAGTTTCGCTGAAATGGTCACGAACAATTTTTAATACTGTTAACACATGCAAATGGCCATTCTCTTTCTGGTGTGAGTTTGGGGGTTGCTAATATTGTATTATGTTTTCTCATGCTAAAAGCCTGTGTCCCTCCAGCTACAAGCTGTCCCTAAGGGACTTGGGGGAAAGCAAGCTAGTCCCCATATTGAAACACTTTACAGCAGATTCATTGCCATTAGAGAATCAGAAGACAATGCGGCCTTCCAGGGAACTACACCACAGCCTGAGAAGACTGGTCACTCATCGAGTTTGTGACTTGGGCATGACTATTTTTCAACCAATGAGCTTAGAGCTCTTGAGCCAGCCTTTGGTAACTTGAAGTTTCCGCCAACTGTCACAGCATATCCGGTGTTTTCCTTATCTTCTCCACCTCCAGGTGAGGACATAGTCTCAGAAGTTCTTTTTGTACTCCCTGCACAGACTCCGTTGCCCAAAAAAATTCCTTTTGAGACATGAGGCCCCCACCTCTGCCCTTCCCAGAATACCCTGGGCCAACACCGTGCCCCACAATCCCCAGCGCTGGGTTAGAGAAGGGTGCTGCTCTTCTGTAACCTACTGTTGGCTTCAGCTTTAGTGCAACCCCCGCTGTACCACCAACTGACTGGACATGGCCTTCACCAGCAATCAAGACTCAGCTGTAGGTGGCTTATGCAGCAGAGCAAATATTGATGGAGACTTGAACCTGAGGGAAGAATACCTCATAGTAGTTCTGTTGTCCCTTGAATGGCTTGTCTTTGTAGGATTTCTAGGTTTCCTGACATGCCAATTTGGCTTGCAAAATATTTGGAAAAAAGAGGAAGGGCAGGAGGTTGATGGCCTTGTCATGGTACAGAAGCCCCCCCGTCAATGGAAATCTGCAGCAGGAAGATGAGGTAAATGAAGATGAATTGCATAACTATGCAGAAGATGATGGATTTGAGTTCAATTTCCATAAGGACTTCTATGAGGATTTTGACTTCATGGAGTATTTGACCGAAGAGGACAGCGAAGAGGAGGAGGAAAAAGAGGAGGACGAGGAAGATAGCATCGATGATGACAACGATGGCTATGGTGACCACGTCTGTGATGATGACAATGATGACGACAATGACGACTCAGGAACTGCAAGTGTCTGTGAGTTATGGTGATATTTTGGACCCCATTCTAGATTGATAGAATTTGTTTTTCACTGTTATCTGATAGACAGACCTTATTCTTATTATGGTTTAGCACCACAAATATCACGTGGTAGGCAGAACGGGAAGATGACTCACAGTAGAGGGAATCCCGGGCTCCCATGTAAGACTCCGCAGACAGGGCAGCATCAGAGAAGGCAGAACAGCGGACTGCCTAGATTGAGGGGAGGTGGGGGACAGACCTGCAGGTGGCTGGAAGCAGCTAATCCAGGTTTGAACAACTGCAGGGTCAGAGTGGCTCTCAATTCCTCTACCCTTGCTCCTGCTTGTATGGTTCACATAAAATCCAGGCTCAGAACTTGTTAATCCTGATCAAGTGATAGTCCAGGCCCTGGAAATTTTGGGGCCTACTGTGCCCAAGTAGAAGCTCAATTTAAGAAAGACCCTCTAGTATGGAGAAAAAGCATGTCTTTTAACTAACCACTGTGATAAACCCATGAAAAATACACCTAGAGTGCTTAAATCTTTAAGGATTGAGAAACTGCAAATTTAAGGTGATTTTTCTTCTTTAACTTTACAGCAAATGAACTTTCTTCCTCTTCTTTTTTACCCTCCTTCCTTTCTTCCTTCCTTTCTTTCTCCTTCCTTCCTTTCTTTCTATTTACATTTCAGAGCCTCACATTGATAAGCGCATGTGGTACCACTGAGGTATATCTTCAGATTTTTAAATTTTTGCTTTTTAGTAGCTTATATATGTACACACATAAGAGGCCAGAGGACAATCTTGAATGTTGACTCAATTACCATCTATCTTTTCATGTTTTTGTGACAGTGTCTCTCACTGACTTTGAATTTGCAAATTAGGCCCAGATGACTGGGCAGCCATCCCATGTGATCCAATCTTCTGTACCTGCCTGACCTTAGGATTACCAGTGACAGCACCAGGCACCCCCTTTTTGTCTGTACTGGGTAAACAATCTTTCACAGCTTTTTTCATTCTATTGAAAGAATTTCTTGTTTTGTTGCCCCATCTAGCCTTGAACTCATGGCAATCCTCCTGCCTCAGCCTCAGGTGTATAGTTTTTACATGAAGCTCTGCTAAGAGTATACAAAATGGAATCAGACAATTTGATTCTGGCTCTCTTTCTTTCTATGGTCCAGGAATAACAATAATCCTAGTGCTGGGAAAGATGGTGAGATTGGTCACCGTGAAAACTTACCCAAAAAAGTGAGAGCAATAGAAATATTGTAGGAGCTACTAAGAAGGATTCAGGCAGTCTTTCATTTCTCCTCACATTTCTAGTCTTCAGGTTTTGCTGTTAATACATTCCTGAGTGAGGAAGTTAAGTATACGCTGTCTTATTTCTTTCGTGGTCTTGACGTTCTGGATTCACATTCACTGGTCACCGATGAAGCAATTGCATATGAAACCTCAAATAAGGCCTTTGAAGGAACTGAAGATGAGGAACCATGGGGAAAGAATAAAACTGGAGACTTGGAAGCATGGCCTTACAGTGACTGGGACCACAAGGACTACTACTTCCCTGAGGAATGCAGGTATAGGCTTAAAGCTCTTAGTGTTAATTAACCACTTCGGACATACCCCTATTGTTCAGAGATTTCATGTTTTAAAGTATTCTGTTATAGTTTAATAACAGTTTGAAGTTAATAATGTATTTATATACGGAAGTCAATATATTTTATGTCTTTTATTCCCGATGGCAAGCCCTTTATCTTATAGCTCTAAGACTACTACAGGTGGGGATTAATTAGCCCTAGTAAGGAAGACCAATAGAGAAAGATCACCAAGGGAAGCTTGGCCTTTGTTTCTTGGCCATAGAAATATAGTCTTTCATACTAACAATACTTGGGAAGGAGTGATTGTTCACAAAATACTGAAAAGTTAAGGGATTCAGGTGAGACTGCAGTTCATGATAAATGTATATTAGTTTAGCTGAGATTTTTATAGTTCATGGAATAGTCAAATAAAATTAGGTTGTTTCTTTTTTTTTTTACTACTGAATTAGGAATTGAGTCTTATATCCCCTCTATTCACCTCTGTCTGCCTTGCTCATTTTTAGTGTTTCTATTAAGAAACATTTGATGGCATAAAAATATTACTTGTTAGCAGCCACATTTTTATTCTAAAGACAGTGAAACTGAGGTCCTGGGAGTTTGAGGGAATATATATGGTTTGTTTACTGATCATAGGCCAAAAGCTTTATTCAGAGTGGGCTCTAAGAGAAACAAATGAATATTTGTAATGATGAACAGAAGGGCAATGAAGTTGATGTGACAGATGCCCTCAAGTGGTTTTTTACTTTTTATATTCTAGAAGGTTATATAATTTCATGCAGGTATACAGAATACTTGGGATACATTCCTCACATACTCCTCCAGCCTCTCCCTTGTCCCCCCTTCCCCTTTCCAGAATTCGTTCATTTTCTTTCCAATATGGTTTTATAAAGCCTTCCAAGTCTTAAGTACTCTGATAGTAAGGGTCTGTTTCACAAGAAGGAAATTTTTTCCTTACTGAGTGACCATAGTTATACCAGAACTGATAAGATTTAGAAGTCAGCAGTGTCTTTTGATGGCATAAAAATATTGCTTGTATCTCATTTCTTCCTACAGTCACAAAGCCTAGAAGAAAGAAATGTGTGCAGAAAGAGAAAAAATATTTTTCATTAATTTTCCTGGGTTGGATAGCCCAGAAGATTGACATTGTTCTACAGTTCATCGCAGAAAAGTGCTGTCAGCTGACATCCACCTTTGCACTAGCTTTTCAGAGATGCTCATGTTAAAAATAAAAAAGTTTGTTTGCATTGCATAAGCTCTAGAGCGTTTATGTGAACAACACCGAGTCAAATTTATTTTTAATATCTCTTCTTTCTAGTTTGGCCTCACCTGGCTGGCACTAAAATGAATTGTTTTCCACTCTTGACAGTGAGAAATGAAAGTCTAGTTCTCAATGCATTTCACTGAACAAAAAAACAAAAAAACAAAAAAAAAAAACCACCTAGCTTACCGGACCCAGAGTGATCTAATAATGAGTTGGTGTGAACTGCTAGCAGCAGCAGCTGGAAATTTGATAGAAATATACACTCTTGGGCTCCACTGCAGACCTGCTGAATCATAGATCCTTAAGGCAGACCTTCATGCGGGTTTCCTAAGTGCTCCGGATCTCTGCGGAGCAAACACACTGTGAGCAGTGTATCTGTTCTGAGATGCTTCCTTTCTACTGAACAGAGTACAGATGTGCTTTTATGATCTAGAATATGCACTGTTCCTATTGATGTGCCCCTATCAGATGCTTGCATATGAAATATACAAACAGGCATAGCAAGCAGCATTTTTATATATTTATAGTGAATCGCCATAAATCACTATGCACTTAAAATGAAAGGCATATACACATGGCATACTACAAATGTGGCATTTAGAAAATATATGTGAAATAGATCAATATGTTATTTAGGATAATGATTGAAACTTATGGAGAGAAGGGAAGAAGAATTCAACTAAAGGCATTCATATGCACTTCAATTCTACTGGTAATAATTGTATCTTCTTAGGGTGGGTGGTGTGTCCATGGATATAGCAGACTCTGGGAAGTACACATACAGGTATGTCTTTGTGACACAACTAAACTCAGATGCAAAACGTGGGTATTCCTGTTAAGAGTGGGGATTCTGAGAACAGACCTCTTGGATTTGAAGTACAGCCCTACATCTTCATCTGTTTTGTTTTGCTTTGTTTTGGCAACAGGGTCTCACTGTATATCCTTGGGTAGCCTATCCTTCGCTGGCTTGGAACTCACTATGTGGACCAGGCTATCCTCAAACTTACAACCATCCACCTTCTTCTGCCTCCCAAGAGCTGAGTTTAAGGATATGCATCACCATTCTTGGCCTACAGCTCTATGCCCTACCAGATGGTAAAAATTAGAGCAAATATTTAACCTCTGTATGCCTGGCTTCTCATATACAGTTTGTTTATAATAATTGTCCAACTATAGTTGAAGAGGTAAATGGGAAAAATTTAAGTGTTTAGGTACAGTGTCTAGAAAATAGCACAGTAGTTATAAAAACATGGCTCAATATATTAAACAGTTCCCTAACACTTCATAAAACATGGACGAGTTGGCCAAATTCTCCCATTCCAATCTAAGTCAATTAGGTTATGAGGAAGGAGCACATTCGAATTGCTATACCTTAGACTGAGGGCTTTAATGCAACTTGTTAACTAGCTAATACCAGTTGTTTTAAGTTGAGGTCTATTCTAGTCTTTCTTGACATAATTCCTGGAGTAACTCAGTAGAGGTTTACTTGGGCTATGGTTACAAGGAGGCAATCCATCATAACAGCACGGAAGGGAGAGCTAACATGAATTGGTATGGTAGCAGGAGCATTTGAAGGATTTCAAATGGTGGTCGGGCAAGAAAGCAGCTTGGACTGGAAGTGGGACCAGATCACAATCCTCAATGTCAACCCTCAGGAAACCCATTTCTTCCAACCAGGTCCTATCTCCTAAGGATTTCACACACTCCCTGAAAAGCACTACCACCTCGAGACCAAGTATTCAAATACATGAGCCTGTCAGAGGCATTTCACATCCAAAACGTAACAGAGCTTTTGTTCTAAACATGTTCTATGGGAGCAGCTGGAGCCTGGGAGCAGCCAGATCAGGGACACCCTCACTGCCACCACTGCCCCCCACCACTGGCACTACACCACTGTTGTGCACCACTGCCACTGCTGACCAGAGACTGCCGAGCCAGGTCCATGTGCCACCACCCACTCTGGACACAGACTATCCAGTTATGGATGAAAATGAGCTGGTAAAGAAGGCCAAGCTGGCCAAGCAGGCAGAACGATACAATGGCATGGCAGCCTGCATGAAGTCTGTCACTGAGCAAGGAGCCGAGCTGTCTTATGAGGAGAGGAACCTTCTGTTTGTTGCTTATAAAACTTGTAGGAGCCTGTAGGTCATCTTGGAGTGTTGTCTCAAGTATTGAGCAGAAGACTGAGGGTGCTGAGAAAAAGCAGCAGATGGCTAGAGAATACAGAGAGAAGACTGAGATAGAGCTGAGGGACATCTGCAATTGTGTACTGTCTCTTTTGGAAAAGTCCTTGATCTCCAATTCGTCACAACCAGAAAACAGTCTTCTCCTTATATTTTTGGTTGTGAGCCTAGCCTTTAACAGCTGAGCCATCTCTCCAGCCCAAGTCTCCTTGAAAATGAAGGGTGACTACTAATGTTACTTGGCCTAGTAGTTACTTGTTGCTGGTGATGACAAGAAAGGAATTGTGGACTAGTCACAGCAAGCATACCAAGAAGCATTTACAACCAGCAAAAAGCAGATGCAGCTGACATACCCCATCAGACTGGGTCTGACCCTCAATTTCTCTGTTTTCTACAATGAGCTCCTAAACTTCCCAGAGAAAGTCTGCTCTCGCAAAAACAGCTTTCGATAAAGCCATTGCTTCAGAGTCATACAAAGACAGCAAACTAATAATGCAGTTACTGAGAGACAACTGGACACTGTGAACATCAGATACCCAAGGAGACGAAGCAGAAGCAGGAGAAGGAGGGGAAAATTAACCGGCCTTCCAACCTTTGTCTGCCTCAGTCTAAAAGTTACAAAGTAGACCATTTGTCATCATGCTGTCCAGCAGATAGTTTTTTGCTTACGATTTATCACAGGTCTACATTACATCTATTTGAATTTTTATATTTCCTATGTGGTTTTTATGTTTTAATATTAGGGGAGTAGAGCCAGTTAACTTTATGGAGTTACTCCTTTTCATCTTGAGGTGGCCAATATGGGATGTTGAATTTTTACATGAGTTACACATGTCTGGCATAGTACCTTTGGTATGTTGTGGCTTCAGAAGGGCCAGTGTTAAAATTGCTTCCATGTCTAAGTAAAGAAAACTGCCTACATATTGGTGTGTGCTGGGGGGAATTAACAGGATAATGGGTTCCAGTCATGAGTGTAGTCTGTGTGGGTACTGTAAGGCTTGGAACACTTGGGAAGCTGTGACACAAACATCCTGTGGATGCGCACTAGGATGTGTCTGCATGCACACCCTTGACCACAGCTCCAGAAGTTGTCTCTAGACAAAGTTGTGACCCAATTTACTCTGATAAATGGAGAAATGTCCTGCGCTCGACTTTCCGCCGGCAAGAAGCACGCGAGACATAGAAATTCTTGCTATGACTGATACTTTATTCCTATCTCATGGAGAAGCCCCGAGCGCCGGCCAGGTGCGCCTATTTAACCCTCGAGCATGCATCCACACCTGATTGGTTGCTTACTCATGATCTCATCAGGCACGCCCCGGAATGGGCAAAGACCTGGCAGGAAGGCACTCTTGCACATGCGCACAGTTAACTACCTGAAAGGGGGGGCCGGCTGGCGCGGCGAAGGTTGGAGCCATCTTGCAATGGCGGAGTCTATCCTGACCTACCACGTGGGGCGCAGTGGAAGACAGCGCCAACTAGTGGTTGCGAATGTTATTGCGGCCCTCTACAGAGAAACGGTTCATATTCCATTATTTATAAGGTTACCTGTTGTTTGCTTTCATTACTTTTGCTACACCAAGTAAAGATGCAGTACAAACAAGTTGCTTCGTGTTCCCCACTCCATACATATGAAGCATAGCAGTAAACAAAATCCCATGGATTTAACTTTTTTAAAGTGTTTCTTTCTTTTCTTCTTTTTTTGCTTTTGTGATTTTTTTCTTTTCTTTTTTTTTTTTTTTGATACTTGCCTAACATGTATGTGCTGTAAAAACAGTTAACAGGGAAATAACTTGAGATGACACCTAGCTTTGTTTTAATGTCTTACGAAGTTTTAGTGAACAATCCAAGCATAATTGTTAAGAATACATGTATTAAAGTTCATGTAAGTGGAATAAAAAGCATGATCTATGGATGCTGTCTATTCTAGAACCATACAGGGAAACAGAAATGTAGCCATTTAAGGTGGGTTTTGAAAACAGCTAGCCACACCTTACTAAATTACCTCTTGTAAAAACATGAATGACCCTCAAACTTTTATCTCTAATTCTAACTTTGTAATTTTACTTTTCAGTCATGATCCCTATAGAAGCATATATCTTTCTGGGAAAAATTTGAATTAAAAGATCATTTACAAAGGTGTGGCCAAGGCTTAACAAAACCATCAAGGTTTCCCAGAGCTTTTTAACTGCTGGAGCCATTTATGTGTTCCCTTGGTTGAAAGGAACACTATTAAGAGGGAAAAATCGGGGTTGGGGATTTAGCTCAGTGGTAGAGCGCTTGCCTAGGAAGCGCAAGGCCCTGGGTTCGGTCCCCAGCTCCGAAAAATAGAACAAAAAAAAAAGAGGGAAAAATCACTAGACTCTAAAGGAAAATGGTGGCTTCCAGATAGAAGTCAGGAGAATCATTAGATGGGTACCATGAACCTTTGGAAAACTGAAGGCAAGTAGCCAGGGAAAAACACACTCTATCCTTGGTTTCTTCTGACCCCTTACCCTTATCTCATGATTGGTTGGAAGCACTGGATGATGGGGGCACATTAAAGCAGTCCATAGAGGCTGGCTCAGAGTAGAGAAATGGTAATGTAGAAGGGGCTGTGGAAGCCATTCAGCACAGATACCCTGGTTAAGGGTTGGATATACACATTGGAAGTTCCCAGAAAAGTTTAGTCCTGTTGTGAATTTGATAAAAGCTGCAGACTCTCAAAGCAACAACAACAACAACAACAACAACAACAACAACAACAAAATAGGACTAAATATAAAGAAGTGACTTTCATATAACTTTGTATGGTAGTTTCCTCCCCGGTGGCTTCTCCAGAGTGTACCTGTAGGAGCTCCATAGATGTCACATTAAGAACCACTCACAACAGACAGCAGTATATGGGGAATACATGGCATCCTTCCACCGTTATTTCCTTAGCTTTTGCCCTAACTTTATTTCCTGTAACTTAGTCATCCTGGCGTGAAGCTAACACCTTTGACCAACTGTAAGTGAAGCAATCACACTCATTCTTTCCTCAGCTATGCTCAATCTTAGCTATAGTGTTGAGTCTGAGGAGCAGACTGAAATTGCTGCCTTGGCCATGTGATAATGTGTTGCTTAGCAACGCTGGCTGGCAGACTTCTGGAGCCTTTCAGCAGAGAAAATTGGTTTTAAAAGTGCGTGGGTGTGTGGTGGTGGTGGTGATTCAGAGACTAAGGAGAGATTTAGGTAATAAATAAACTATGATAATATAATAGTTTAAAGGCAAAGGACAATGAAGAGGAGTCTGAGAATGTGCTCTAAGAGAAACTCAGTTGAAGAAAGGGGAAGTGGGTAAAGTGAAATTGCCAGAGGTAGTGAGGGGTGATGGCGTCCATGGAGGCAACTGTATTTTGCCAGATCCCTTCTTAGATAGCCATTCTGCTACCTCTATTTCACACCGAAAGTCATGCAGCCTCTTTTTCTAATTAATATTTTTCTTGGAAGTAAAAACCCCTCAATTTTAGCAGCAGAAAGAAGCGGTGACCACTTCTTAAGCACTACGGTACCCATACCATTACTCAGGCCAGTCAAGAGCGTTTTACTATAACTACAATAACTTATTTCTTGAGCATAGCTCTTGACATCTGCCAGGTTCTTTTAGCCACACAATTAAAGCCCTGTTGTTTTTTTTTTTTTGTTGTTGTTGTTGTTCGTTTGAAATCATTCACTGTCAGTGTTAAGAGGAGATTTATATTGTAAGAATTTCTGATGATCATTTGCCTGTAAATAGGCAAAGATGGGGTATTCTCACTTCCCATTTAGCAGCCATTTAACTCTCCTGTGCTGTCCCAAGCCACTTTCAGCAAAAGGCCTATCAATCAAAAAGCTAGCCATACTACCCTTCTACTACCAGCAGTCCTGAACACGTCAAATCTGCTTTGAGACAACAGTCAAACAATTATATCAGAGTGCCCAGGGTCCTGGAAACAGACATATATAGGACAGTTTGAAAGAGATTCTACTATACTTTTTTTTCAATCACATGTCTTGATGAACCTTTTCCACCTCGGTGGAAGTGGCATTCCTTACTTCACCTGGTAAAGGGATGTCCATGTTTCGTGACAATGCTGTGGCTTGTACAAAACACAAGCCATAATGTTTGCTATTGATACAAAATAAATGGTTGTGGCTGGTCAAATAAATTGCTGTATTTGTTCCAAACTGATCTTCTGGGCCAAATAAATGGGCTGCTTGGGTTCATTCTATCTATGGGGAACACAGGCCTGAACCACCTCTAGGGTGTAGCACCATCAGGTCTAATAAAGACTTCTCTCCAATGGTCTTTGCTTGCTTTACAGTAGCACGAGCTAGGCTGGTAACCACAAGGACAGCCACAAAGACCATGACTTTAAATAGCAGGTCGGCTTTAGACAGTGATATTGGTCAATATGTAATAGTTTGACTGCTGAAAAGGACCAACCTAGGGATGTATCTGGATAGCTGATGAGGTTGCAAATACCCGGCACGAACCCCATTGTATGAGCACCTTGCATACTACCCAATGGCTTAACAACCAAACACTGACCTCTGGGCAGCAACACCAGCTTTGACAGTGGCTTGATCCCATGGGTGTCACAAAAGTTCAATAGCACAGGCACCTAATGAGCCATCCAGTGACTTGACAGATTTATGCAGGCAGGGGACACTGACTGGCATCATGCAATGATTCGGCACCACCTGGTTTCTGGGTGCCAGGCTTCTCAGTGCCAAGTGGTAGTAGTCACCAAGGGACAGTGGAAGAAGTGGCAGCCCACAGAGGTTTAGTCCTAGCTACTAGTGCCCACAGGCTGAAATCTAGCCTGCAGCTGCCGGTGTGATACCAACTTTAGAAGGCCTCCCCAGAAATCCTTTCGATGCAGCAGCATCCCACCACCAACAGAAAGGGATCCCTGTGGTTGGGTGATCCCAGTGATATGCAGCACTCTGTTCCTGAAAAATGTCCCCAGGTGCCCTGATTTGTGAGCAGCACTGGGTGCTCCAGCTTCACTCAGGCTCCAAATTGCTTTCATGAAACATGCAAGGAGCCCAAGTCCATGCAGTGAGTTCTGGCCACCGGAGGTGCAGTTGCACAGTTCAGTTCAAGGGAGGAAGTAGAGTGGGAGAGAAGGGAGGACACACAGCAGAGAACTAATAAAAGGCTATAAGAAGCCACATAAGAGAATCTGCAGGCGTGTTCACAAAAAAAAAAAAAAGTTCCAAAATGTTGTCAGAGTCTTTGATAAAGAGTCCCAGACCCCTGGGTTGAGAACTGTCACACTGGAGAATGTTAAGAGCCAAATGACCCAGTCCCCAAGCCCTTCATCTGAATTGTACCTTTAGTGCAACTTGTCCCTTTGACCTATCGCTGCTGTCAAGCACTGAGAGGAACAAAAGTTGCGAGAGACCAGCATTTGAAGGGCTTCTTACCTACTCAGAATTTCTATACAGCTAGAGTGAGGGATCTCTCAGCTGATTGCTGAGCCTTTCACAGCTGCCATCTCAGGACCACCTGCCCACAGTGGAAAGGGAAGATAATGACTCTCCTTCCTCTAGAATCCATCAGTCGCTAATAGTTGAGCAGAGAGGCCTCATAAACCCCTCTCCAATCTATGGCTGGTCATTAACATGTTCAGTCTTCTATAGGCCCAGTGCAAACAACTGTGGCTTCTGGAAGTTCCTGGTAGCAGTGGCTGGGTTGTACCCAGAAGATAGCATTTCCCCATCCATAGCCCCATCTCCAGGCTTACATTCTTTTCACCTGTTCTTGTGTGATCTCCAGGAGCCTAAGGGGAGCAGCTTCATACCTACCTATTGTGTAGCTGACAGTTCTTAAACTGGATGTATGTATAATATAAAATCTGGCAACCATGAACGGCTTTTGGCTCTGCAAAGATAAAAATAAATACAAAATCATCTATAATGAATCTAGCTTGTTTCTGGCAGCACTCACCCATGCCCCCCCCCCCCCAGTCTTGGTTCTAAATACACACCATATAGCTACAGGCATACCAGCCTGAATGTGCTGATCTCTTTTGAATACACAGCATGCACACATGGCACTGTGCATGCCAAGCTTCCCACACAGCAACAAATGCTTCCTGAAACACTATGACTTCGATTCAAGAGTATGGTGCCGCAAATTGCAGTGTTTTCTTTTAAACAACATACACAATATTTTTGCTTCTATAATAAATGTAAGAGTTTGATTACAGAGACTAAAGTCTTTTAGCATTTCCCTGCCATTTCTTAACAAGCAATTATCAAAGTAGTATGTCTTTGAATTGCTTTCTATTAGCATATATGCTTTAAAAATTGTTTCAGTTGCCACTTTGAGTTTCATTTAAACGTTAAGTAAAATTTTGCTTGGCATGACCACAGAATTCCCAACAATGTCTGAAATGACCTTATACATACTTCTGCCACTTTACATAATGAATTCACCTGAAATAGCCTTCTTACCACAGACAATTATAAAATCAAAATATAGATTAATTCTGAAAAAACTTTGAAGATGCTGTAAGTTCTGCTGTATCAAACATTCAGCCAAGATTCATTTCTTTCTGTAAAAATAAACAACCATGTCCATTTCATTAGCATCAAAATATGCCTTCATCTCCCTTTGCTTTCATCTTTGATAAAGGGTAAAATTGTAAGTGTATCAAAGAATCGTTTTAAAATAAAATTATCTCTGATTTATTATCAGTAAGTATTTTATTTATATACCTACTTCATGTTCATACATAACCAGAGTTATATAAAAAATAAAACCTTAAAAGGAGAAAGTTCCAGAGTCCCTGCTAGAGCCCAAGTGTCTGATCAAAGATATCAAAGATAGCCATGTGTCACAATGAGACCCTCATACCAGCATTCTCCTCCTCGTGAAATCCCTTCTACCTTCTAGGGAAAAAAAGCATTTTCCACAAATTTCTCCACATAGGATAGCACTTGGTTTTGTAATGTGTAAAAATGGCTTAGCCAAAATATGTTTCCCACAATTTCATGTGGCAGAAGATGCTCATTTTATAGCTCATAAAATTTGTCATGTAACTCTTAGCTTATGTTGCTATAAGGAAGTAGTCAGTCCTAGGATTACCCCCATCTTCCTCCAAATGATAGTGTAGATTTCTAATTTCTAGATCAGCATACACACTAATTTACATAGAAAAAGGACCTAAACTGACCCCCCAAACACCCAAGGATGATCAATAACATAGTCAAAGTGGAAAAGGGTTCAGTTCATCTTGTGAACTCTAGAACATGTCTGAGAATCTCATCTGTCATGCACTTCCCCAACCTAAATTAACTTTCCTTTCTATGTTGTGTGACCTGTGGATTTTAAAGATCCAATACCAGCTTTACAGAGTCTGATTAACAAGTTCTTCCAATGTAAAGTCCTTAAAGCAAAGCAATCGATAAACCATCCCTTTGCAGTGCTGTTTCTCTGATAGACTTGAATGTCAGCTTCTGGATGATACGGGGGAAGCTAAGATTCCATCCTGGGGTTCTTAGTCTCAGAGGTAAATTAAGAATAGACTCAGATAGAAGATTGCAGACAACATTAATAGACTTTAAAAGAAAAGAACCGAGCGCATGCAAGCTGTACATCTCAGCAGCTGTTTGGAGAACAATAATGAAAGAAAGAAAAAAAATAGAAGATGGTATGGAGGTCAAAGTCATAGTCAGATAAACAGTTACATAGTGGGGAGGGGAGAAATATAGACTAAGAGTAAGGGGACCCTAGTGTTGAGATTATAGGCATGAGCTAAAACATCTAATTCATCAGGTCATGATTATTGCTTCTTCATCTGTGTATCCATGTTTTAAGTCATTCAGTAACTGTTGATTTTGCTGAGCAAATATTATGTGCCCAGAGCTATGGTAAATGGTAGATAAGTAGCCTCAAATATCGGTTAAGTTTTATTTTCTGTTTGACCTAAGCTAGTGTCACCTGGGATTTGCCTCTATCAGATTGGCCTGTAGGCAAGTTTGTGGGCACATTTTCTAGATTTACGATTATTGTGGAAGGGTTCAGCACACTGGGGACAGTGCCGCCCCTGGTCAAGGTGGGCCTGGGTTTTATAGGTAAAGCAGGGTAAGGAATCCATGAAGAGCAAGCCAGTAAGCGGTGTTCATCCAAGGTCTCTGCTTTTGTTCCTGCTTCCAGGTTGGGTCCCTGCCTTAAGTTCCTGTCCAGACTTCCATCTGTGATAGACTATATAGTATAAACTGAAATAAACTCTTTCCATCCCCAAGCTGCTTTTAGTCATGTTTATCACAGCAACAGAAAAGCAAACTAGAACAGCATCCAAAATAGCAACCTGACTTCCCTAGTCATTCTCTCCAAACCCTCAGAGCTCAGAAGTAAGTGTCCTTTGTTGATCTTGGGCATCTTTAGCTCCTAGAATCTGTCTGCTAGCTTCCGTTCATTGTGATTGCTGATCTTCATTGTCTACTTGATCGGATTCAGAACCACTAGAAGACAGTCCTAGTGTGTCTGTGAGGGCATTTCCTGAGATGTTTAACTGAGGTGTCAAGACCTGCCCTGAGTGAAAATACTTTAGATCCCACCATCCCAAGGGCTGGGACCTAAAACTAAATAAAAAGGGGAACCAGAGCTGAGCACCCGCATTCATTTTCTGTGGTTGCTGATAACGAATGCAGTGATCTTCTGCTCCTATTACAATGCCTTCTCCACCACGGTGAATTGTATCCCATGTTACAATGTGAGCCCAAGCACCTTCCTTTAATTACCAGTGTTAGCAATGTTACTATCTTGTTGTTACGAGTAGCTTCAACAACGAGAAAAACAATAGGCATCTCAAATGTAGGTATCCCATCCAGGGCTGTGATGTGGGTACCCAAAGGAAGAAAGAGAAACCCTAAGAATTTGAGAAGCCAGTTTTTTCTTACCTTACCTCACAGGTTTGACCATGACTAAGACAGGAGGATCTGTAGGAATTCCAGCCAGCCTTGGGTATATAGTGATTCCTAGACTACCCTAGCCCAAAGAGTAAGCTCGTACTGCTCACATATAACCCTCAAATCCTAAAAATAAAAATAGTGCTTCTCACTGGGAACCTAGTTTTCATTCACAAGAAACTATAGGGCTCATCAAAGTTACTAGTTAGAAGGCTCTTTGGTGAAAATTGAGAGCAAAAACTACTACTTTCTAAGAAGCAAAGAGGGGAAAGGACAGTTAACCCTTCCAACGATTCGCTACTTTACTTTGTTCGGCCTTGATTTTGAACATATTATGTATCAAATTCTCAAATACATCTATCTCAATTTTAAGTGATGAAAATGATACAAAAGATTTGTATCTTTAAGTGCAATTCAAAGAGATCAACTCCTATCTCTGAAATGATGTTACAGCTCTAACTATTGACAGAATTTACACGCAGACAGAATCTTACAGAGTCTAATCAAGAGAGCAGCAGAGCCAGAATCTAAATTCCAGCTACCATTCACTAGATGTGAGATGTTGGACCATCCATTTTTCTTTGCTCTGTAGTTCTATGGTCTATAAAATTTGATAGGAGATCAAGCTAGTAACATACCTAGAATAGTTACTGATGGAAAAGAGATGAGGAAAAACTGTATTTATTACACATCTAAGAGGAATAAGGTCAAATTTGCTGGGCATGCTTACAGAGAGACTGTATGAATTTGTAGTAAAAACTTTATGGAGAGATCACAATGTTTTTGTGAGCTTACCATTGAAGTCCTTTCCAATCTTTAGTTTTGTAATTGTATGAAACGCAAGAAGTAGAAAATGCAGAAACAATTGCTGTTGCTTGAGATCACGGTGTGAACAGTGGAGGTCTAAATTCCCAATAAGGGCTTTTTGGAATCCTGCCAAAGGTAGAGTACATGTCACCTGAGCGACTATGGAGACAACGCACAGTGGTATGTCTGATTTCAGAGCGCATCGTCCCCTCTACTGCCCGTTGCTGCCATATTGGCCTCCTGCCTTGGCTGTGCATGATCTTCTACAGATCAAAGGTGCTGAAGTGCCTGCATCTTTATTTTTTTCCTTAACACAGTCACTTGGGGCTCCCAATCCCGGTCTCTCCTCCTTTTGTGGTTTTAAAACACTTTGCTTTCATTTGGGGAGAAGACTTCTGAAGTTCACCGTGTTCCTTGATTATGTAGTCTTTCAAGCATGGTTTACAGATGCCACTTTCAGCTTGTCCTCCAAGTTTATCCAGGTTTGGTGCCACAATGCTCCTTCCCACTGTCCTCTCTACTCTGCTACTCCAGTTCAAGCTTCCATTACAGATCTACAATTCAGCTGTCTCCTCTCTGTCCTTCCGGTCAGGCCTGCGATAGAGCTGGCTTCATGGAGCCATTGAAGTTTTCATGTGCAGCCCTAGAATACAGATATTCAGTAATCCCTCTACCAGAATCTCATCTTTTCAAAGCAAAGACGGTGCACTTTTCTCCCAAGGTCACTTGTAAGAGCTGTAATTTTATGTCAATGTATGGCTCTTCCTGTGCTCAGACCACATAGTGGCTTTTGCTAGAATTCTGTGTGCTTCTATCTCATTTCCCAAAGAGTCTGAAAGCTTTAGTAGTTCTCTCATCAGTACCTGCAGTCTGATTCTCATTCTCTCTCTCTTTCTTTCTTTCTTTCTTTTTTTCTTTCTTTCTTTCTTTCTCTCTCTCTCTCTTTCTCTCTGACACACACACACACACACACACATTTCCTCCCCCCCCCCCCCCGCTTCTTGCGACAATTCTCCTGTCTTACCCTCCCTAGTGCCAGAATTGTAGGCAGGAACTAAAACCCCAGGTTAGACTTTTTAAAGCAAACATTTTTTCCAGGTATGATTTAGCACTTGAATCTCTACCCATTTTTAATAAATAAAGCAACATGAGGTGGCTGTGTTTGGCCTGTGTTGCAAACTAATATTGACATTTAACAGCTTAAAACAGACGAGAGTATAGTTATTTAGTTCCGCCCACTCTTATATAAGGAGTGCAGTCTATAAAAGGATTGCCTTATTGCTGTTTTTAAAAGGTCAGATTCAATGTTGCTTAAACTTCTTACTTGATTCGTTCTGTAGTTTGTGGGTTTAGCAGACTTAACGTTGGCTTGCTCTTGAGAACTTTGTAATTTTAAAGAAATGAATAATTCTCTAGGACACTCTTCAGAATGTGGACCCATTAAATCCCTTAAATGTATAGGTTGTACTGGTTTGGAATGCACTGGTGAATATAGGATTTGTTTAGGTAGGGTTCATTTTCAGTAACTCACCAAGCTCTTCTGATACCTACTCCTCTTGATATTGTCTGTGAGAACATTGTTTCCTACAATTAATTGCTTCCCCTACATGTTCTGTGTTGGGTTAAAGTAGAAGATGCCTTGGTGGGCAAACAGCAACCAAGGTTATGTTTAATAATACTAAGGTGACTTACATTGGACAAAGTACATTGAGAACAACATGCACAAAGATTTGAGTTCATAAACCTATTAAAAAACTTACTGCATCCAGGAAAGGTTTGCTGTAAACTTACAAATTCTATTTAGGTGTCAGCAATGAAAATGAAATCAGATTGGGCCATCTTATGTTCACTCGATTAAAAACAAGCTCATTAAAAGAGGTTCTTTTCACGGAAATGCATTATTTTTCCACTCTGTTTATGCAGAACTTCACTTCGTGTCTATTGAAATAATTGAAAATGCTTGTTGCAGCTTGAGGACATGTCTGGAACTTGAATTGCAAAATCACCAAACGATCATCCTATCCTGGCATCTCAGAATAATTCAATCTTCAAAGCAGCTTTGAAAAACAACTATAAGCGACTTCTTTCTTCAGTAATAAGGAGAAGCAATGGTCAAAGACCCAGAGGTCTGAAGTGCTTGGATTTGAATCCCAGCCCTGTTTCTTGTTACGGATTAATTGTGTGATCTAAAGCAAGTTACCGGACCGTTCTGTGCCTCACTTGTTTCATTTCCACAGTGAGATAATAGGACTTCATTACATGGTAAAATATGTTAATATGTGAATACACCTAAATCTACTGAGCCCACAATTGATTTAAAAATATTGGAAGTTATGGGACCATTTTTTTTTCTATGCAGTTGGAGAATGAGAATGGAAAGGGCTTACTGGAGCATGGCTGGATCTATAGTCTCTGGATGAGTTACGTGACTCTGGTTGGGAAGGACAGGGGCAGAATATGGATATATAAGGGTTGGAAAATGCAGTCTAGGGAGAGTGAGTGTCTGGGATACGTCTCAAAGACATCTGTCCCTGCTGGCACATCATGGAGATCAGTAAATTGAGGGGAAAAGCCATTTTTTACACAGACAAGGAGAATTTAGAATCCCAAGAAGTGAGCAAAGCACTAAGCTCAATCAAAGCTAATTCATTTTAATACTATTTGCCCTCTTAATATAGATGTAGTTGTTTACAAAACAACCAACCTCTCACCATAGTTTTACCTTGGCAGTTACAAAGCATAGTCACCAGTAGAGCTAATAACAGAGAGAAACCTGAGTCATGAGGGGCCACCCTGTCACCTTACTTTGTAAGTTCTGATTGAAATTTGGTGTCTTGTTGCAACCTCTAAAATTAAATGTATTTTGTTCAAAGCCCTCAGTCCACACCATACAAAGTAATCATGCCTTCTCTTTACCTTTTGGTCTTACTCATAGGCAGTGGATCTGAGGAGTTGCCTTCCTGTGCATTCATAACTTCACGTTAACAATTTTGTTTCATATATTCATGTGACTAGCTCATTCAAAGTAGAGCCCAAGACAAAATTCAGGAGCTCTAATTTGCTAAAGTGAGGGATAAGTACACTTGGAACAATTGTTCCTTGGAAAGCTGGTGACAAATTTATTGAATACATCACATTGGCTTGAATAAAGCTTAATTGTATGTCCCTCCTTTGTAGTTGGATCCTGAATACAAAATGAGTGTTGCTGCTGTCTTCTGGACATGACATGACTGCCACACTCATAAATTCACAGCAGCTGTGCTTACCTGCACACAATGCATGTGACCTACTCAAAGTTCTACCATGGGTGGGGGAGGGGATCATGAAGCTCCAACCCTAGCTGAAGAACTCGATGTCCAGGGAAGGGGAAGGGGCATTTTCCTCAGTGAGAAGTTTCGGTGTTCCAGTAAACAACAGCAGACCCATGTTTACATAAGCAACCCTAAAGTAACAAGAACAACATGAAAAAGAGGGACTTGCTTGGAAGAAGGGCTCAGAGGGAGTGGGAGCAACAGTGGAATCCAAGTGTAATGGGGCGAACCTTATCAAAATGCATTATTCACATGTGTGAAATTATGGAAGAGTAAATTAAAATATTAAAACCAGGGGCTTCACAATGCACAATGGGAGATGCTGCCCCATCCACCTTTGTGAGAAGCAGAGAGTTCTAGGGGTCTTTCAGTGCATGGCACTCCCCAGCCTTCTGAGCAGGTGAACTGTGCAGAACCCAGTGTCCCTCCATCTAGCCTTATAAACAATATTTATTAGCAGAACAGCATTTGCCAGGCAGGTTGCCATGCACAGCTAGACACATGTTCTACCCTGGGGATGTGATAATTTAGCACAAGTAGCGATGATGAAAGCAGCATAGCACATTCAGTACACTGCTGCTGGAGAAACGAGAGGGGCTCCTAAACCCAGTGGCACAAGAAAATTGGTTGGCTGGGTAGGGCTGGAAATAGGTGGTAATCTCGACACTTTCGTATTTTTCCTCAACCCCAAGAAAACCTTTAGGAAGCAAGTCCTATTTTCAGAGAAAAGTAGAAATCTAACTACTTTTCAGTTCCTTTGCTTCTTTTGGTCTAACCCCCACACCCCCACTCAAGGTCACCATTGCTTCTGAGGTAGACTATGAAAGTGGTCTCCTAACTGGCCTCCTCACTTCTGGAATATACTTTTGTGGTCAATATAGATCACTGGTTTTGACTCTGTTTAAACCTTAGTTGTCACAAGCTTTGTTCTATGAGAGATGGTAAAAAGCTAGATTGCTTTCCCCACATACCTTCATGGCTTAATTCAATACACACTTTAGCTTTGAAAGGTTAAAAAAAAAATTCATGGCATTGCTATGAATGAATGAGGGGGAGTTCATAATTTCTAGAATTTCTGGGTTCTAAGTAGTGAGTGTGCATTTGGAAGCCTTTGTTCCTTTCTTTTTTTTTTTTTTTTTTTTTACTCAGTAGCATCACTAGTTTATTCTCAACTCACCAAAAACTTGTATTGTATTTTACTCTACCTTACTTCCCCATATAATCAACAGTAAAGAAGACAATCCTGTAACCTGGAACAAATGTTGCCTTTTTACCTGTGTAATTTGCCACTTTAGATTTCCTGATTACAAAGTGATACATCTTATGAGCTCACTTTTTCTGTCAGTTAATTTTTGGTACTAAGAAAGTATGTGGGAAAGCCTGAATTCTACTGCTGTTTCTGTTTACTTTGATGAGTTTTCATTATTCTATTATAAATATTTTTTTATTAACTTGAGTATTTCTTATATACATTTCGAGTGTTATTCCCTTTCCCGGTTTCCGGGCAAACATCCCCCTCCCCCCTCCCCTTCCTTATGGGTGTTCCCCTCCCAACCCTCCCCCCATTGCCGCCCTCCCCCCATAGACTAGTTCACTGGGGGTTCAGTCTTAGCAGGACCCAGGGCTTCCCCTTCCACTGGTGCTCTTACTAGGATATTCATTGCTACCTATGGGGTCAGAGTCCAGGGTCAGTCCATGTATAGTCTTTAGGTAGTGGCTTAGTCCCTGGAAGCTCTGGTTGCTTGGCATTGTTGTACTTTTGGGGTCTCGAGCCCCTTCAAGCTCTTCCAGTTCTTTCTCTGATTCCTTCAATAGGGGACCTATTCTCAGTTCAGTGGTTTGCTGCTGGCATTCGCCTCTGTATTTGCTGTATTCTGGCTGTGTCTCTCAGGAGCGATCTACATCCGGCTCCTGTCGGTCTGCACTTTTTTGCTTCATCCATCTTGTCTAATTGGGTGGCTGTATATGTATGGGCCACATGTGGGGCAGGCTCTGAATGGGTGTTCCTTAAGTCTCTGTTTTAATCTTTGCCTCTCCCTTCCCTGCCAAGGGTATTCTTTTTCCTCATTTAAAGAAGGAGTGAAGCATTCACATTTTGATCATCCGTCTTGAGTTTCGTTTGTTCTAGGGATCTAGGGTAATTCAAGCATTTGGGCTAATAGCCACTTATCAATGAGTGCATACCATGTATGTCTTTCTGTGATTGGGTTAGCTCACTCAGGATGATATTTTCCAGTTCCAACCATTTGCCTACGAATTTCATAAAGTCGTTGTTTTTGATAGCTGAGTAATATTCCATTGTGTAGATGTACCACATTTTCTGTATCCATTCCTCTGTTGAAGGGCATCTGGGTTCTTTCCATTTTCTGGCTATTATAAATAAGGCTGCGATGAACATAGTGGAGCACGTGTCTCTTTTATATGTTGAGGCATCTTTTGGGTATATGCCCAAGAGAGGTATAGTCATTAAAGGTCTCCCAACCAAAAAGAGCCCAGGTCCAGACGGGTTTAGTGCAGAATTCTATCAAACCTTCATAGAAGACCTCATACCAATATTATCCAAACTATTCCACAAAATTGAAACAGATGGAGCCCTACCGAATTCCTTCTATGAAGCCACAATTACTCTTATACCTAAACCACACAAAGACACAACAAAGAAAGAGAACTTCAGACCAATTTCCCTTATGAATATCGACGCAAAAATACTCAATAAAATTCTGGCAAACCGAATTCAAGAGCACATCAAAACAATCATCCACCATGATCAAGTAGGCTTCATCCCAGGCATGCAGGGATGGTTTAATATAAGGAAAACCATCAACGTGATCCATTATATAAACAAACTGAAAGAACAGAACCACATGATCATTTCATTAGATGCTGAGAAAGCATTTGACAAAATTCAACACCCCTTCATGATAAAAGTCCTGGAAAGAATAGGAATTCAAGGCCCATACCTAAACATAGTAAAAGCCATATACAGCAAACCAGTTGCTAACATTAAACTAAATGGAGAGAAACTTGAAGCAATCCCACTAAAATCAGGGACTAGACAAGGCTGCCCACTCTCTCCCTACTTATTCAATATAGTTCTTGAAGTTCTAGCCAGAGCAATCAGACAACAAAAGGAGATCAAAGGGATACAGATCGGAAAAGAAGAGGTCAAAATATCACTATTTGCAGATGACATGATAGTATATTTAAGTGATCCCAAAAGTTCCACCAGAGAACTACTAAAGCTGATAAACAACTTCAGCAAAGTGGCTGGGTATAAAATTAACTCAAATAAATCAGTTGCCTTCGTCTATACAAAAGAGAAACAAGCCGAGAAAGAAATTAGGGAAACGACACCCTTCATAATAGACCCAAATAATATAAAGTACCTCGGTGTGACTTTAACCAAGCAAGTAAAAGATCTGTACAATAAGAACTTTGTTCCTTTCTGCATCAGCAATGATGAAGGTCTCGGGGTACAATTCCTGGTTTTGTGGCCAATAAAAGACCACAGTGCATCTGTTTAGCTTATAGAGATGGAGGTGTGGTCTTACAGATGAAACTCCCAGGCTGTAGAGTAGCAGTGTATGCGCAGAGCCCGTGCCCTCCTTACACTTCCCACTCTGGACTATACCAGTTCCTACTTATTATTTGAGGAAAAGGGTTTCAGTATCACTGCAAGAACTTCATTCCTCTTTTCTATGTCAAGGGGTTTCTGGTCTATGATACTAGTCCACATTCTACTGACTACTAGGGATAAAAGAAATCTTTATAAAATCAAAACATATATTTAAAAAATTGATGTGTATGGACAAATACATGTATGTAGTTGCCCAAAGACGTCAGAAGAGGACATCAGATCTTCCGAAGGTGACATCCGAAATGGTTGTATGCTACCTTATGTTGGTGCTGGGAACTGAACTCTGGTCATCTGCAAAAGCAACCAAAACCTTAACCAAAGAACCATCTCTGTAGTACCAAAGAACTCTTTTGGAACTGGAAACTGGGTTCTATATCTTTGAACAAGGAGATTCACTGACCTTTTGTGCTGCTTATGGTTAAAGTCAACCATCATAACTTCCTTCCCACCTTTTCTTAGCATGCTTCAGTGAAGTTCCACCTGCCTTCTCACCATAAATCCTCATGCTCGGCTCCCTTGCTTCCTTCTGTTCAGTCTGGACCCCAGTCTGTGGAATGCTGCCATGAACATGTAAGGTGAATCCTCCCATCTCAATAAACCCATTTCTAGCAACCCCTTCACTGATATGACAAGAGATTTGAATTAAGTGATTCTTAGTCCCATAAACATCAATTATCAGATACCACGTGTCCATACTGCCAAGGGAGGGGGGGTAAGTGACTACAGGTAGAAATCTTTGAATCTGGAGTCAGGCATGGTGGCACACTCTTTTAATCCCAGCCTTCAGGATGCAGAGGCAGGAGACTCTAGAGCTGAAGGCCAGTAAGATCTACGTAATGAATTTCAAGATAGCCAGGAGTATTTAGAGAGACCCTGTCTCAAAATAACAAGCAAAAATTGAGAGTCAAAATAAGCCTCTTTCTACATTTAAGTTGTTCACTGTAAACATTTTTGGTAGCAGTTGAAATCTGACTAGTAACAATGCTACTAGTTAACATTCTGAAATAGAAACCAAAAAAGTTCTATTTCCAATAGTATCAAAAGATCTAGAAATAGTTTTAGCCCAAAGGATGAGTAATGTCAGTAATAAAGATTATAAAGTGTGGATGAGAGAAATTGATGAGGACATTCGCGAAGGAAAATAGAAAAGCACAGCATGTTCCCAGACAGGAAAAATCAATACTGTTAAAATGTCCAGAACGCCTATGATAGCTGTGAATTCCCTATAATCCCCACAAAACACCAGTTACACAGATCAACAAGAATGATTCTAAAATGTGTATAGAGTACTAACCAGCAACAAAAATTATGCACTGAACAGTTAAAGACCTCTTGAACACAAATGGTGGAACAGGCACCATAATATACCACAAAGGATGATGTTGAGATTAAAACAGTCACACAGACAACTGAAAAAAATACAGATGAAGGCAGTAAATCTATGTATCTCCAATCAGGTAATGGTCCACAATGTCCCAAGAAGACACAAAAAGAAAGAAGAGTCATATCAATGAATGATGTCAATAAATCTAAATATCAGCATGATGATATAAGCAATTTGTAATATTTTCAATATCACTGTGGAAATCACCATTGTCATTCGGAAGGATAAATGTTGTGCCTTAAAGATGTTAAACATGATGCTGGATACATGCCCCGGCAGTTAGGAGTGCATAGTGCTCTTTTAGTTTGGTCTCAGTACACACACAGGACAGCTCGCACCCATCTGTAACTCGAGCTCCAGGGAGTCTCACACCCTTTTCTAGCCTTTGTATACACTTGTGCACATGTGCATAACTCTGTGCCCCCACATACACATAATTAAAAAAAAAAACTTTTTTCGAAGAAAAGTAATTGTGTGGGGAGACAGTATGCTAAATCTGAGTTAAACATTACATAATGTACATGTGTGTCTTCATAACACAGAGTGCCTAATAAATATGTACATGATTGTGTGCTTATATATTTAAAATTAAACTCAACTAAAGTAAGGGAGTACTTCTCACTGGGGGGGGGGGGGCATGTGTTACCATACAGGGTATGTCCTGCAAACTTCCAGGAGCTACCATTTAGAATTTATGAAAGACCCTTATTTTTGCTTCTGGGAATAACACCAGAGTCTGAGAGTGCCCAAACTCCAGGCATTAGTACCCTGCTGTAAGGCCTAGTTCCCTCAGCTGCTAAGATCTGAGAATAGCAGTTGTAGTTCATCTATGCATTAAAAATCTCCTTTTTTTGAAAGGAGGGATTCTCTACTCTCTACGCTTGTACCCTTGAGCTTCTGAGAAAAATTCCTTCTGTAAAAATCAACCCACCTTGCCTGTATTCAGGGAAATTATTGTAGATTCGGTCAAGAGGTCTTTTTTAAATAAATCAGGACAGCTGAGGCCCTCTGGTGGCTACATATAGTAACAGCAGCCTTTCAAAATGAGCTCTTCTAGAAAGAAACCTGATAGAGAGAGAAGCAGGTAGGTTATGTCTCACAGCCAGGAAATTGAGTCAGATAAATCTTCCCTTCTGTCAGAGTTATTCTATTCAAATAGGCACTATTATCACATTCATATTTCATGTGATGAAGCTGATAATCGGACACTGTGGCGCTAGCTCTTCAGATGTGTGGTTAAATGCTATCTGTGGTATGCAAGTCCCTATAACACATACCTTAGACTTACTAGTACATTTTCTTAGCCCCAGCCTTTCTGTGGCAAGGGAGGAAAACACTTCTAGAACGTGGTGCATATGTGAAATGGTCAATTTTTTTTCGTAGTCTCTGGGAGAGAACTATGACCTATAAAAATGGGGAGTCCCTGACAAAATTTAGACAAGCACTGGGAAAAGAGTCAGGATCTATTCCTTCAGAGACAGTGAGCTTTTGAAAATGTTAGCAACATAGTAAAACAGATGAAAATGGTTAGGTCTTAAGCCCGGATTAATGGCTAAAGTGTGTTAAGTACATATCAAAGCAGAGTCTGGTCGTGAGGTTATGGCTGGCATATCCCACTCCCTACCCCTACCCTAAACTTGTCCAGTCCTGGGCCTGGGTTGCCCTTCTCTATATAAAGCAGCCATTTTGATTTCTTGGTCCTTTTGGTCTACCCTTTACCCTCTTGATCAGTGTCTTCTCTCCCCTCCCCCATCTCCTCACATCGCCCAGCTCAGTGTGGTCATATCCACACTGGACTCGCCCAGATGTTCCTGTCTCTGGCCATGCTCTCCCTTTTATCTATAATAAACCTCCTCCTCCCTTTTATCTATAATAAACCTCCTCCTCCACTATACCTAGGCGCAGTCATGTCCTCTCCTTTTTATTTACTTATCTTTCACTCAAAAAGCACATAACAGTTTCATTGTTAGACAATTAGGATAGTTTGTTTTCAGTCAACACACACACACATACACACACACACACACAAACACAGAGAGAGAGAGAGAGACAGAGACAGACAGAGAGAGAGAGAGAGAGAGAGAGAGAGAGAGAGAGAGAGAGAGAGATGGGGGGATTCTGCCTTCTCCATGTCTTCTCTTTGAGACAGTTTTCATCTAATATTAAACAAAAATATTTGTGTGTGCACATGATGTGTCTCTCTGTGCATGCATGCATGTGTAGATGTGTGTGTGCTATGTATGTAACACAGCAACATGTGTGAAAGTCAGAGTACAACTCCGTGAAATCAGTTGACTTGAACACAGTTTGAAATGTTGGCTTATGGCTGTTTTATTTACAGATACCTAAAATAATTGTCTTTCAAAACAGAAGAATGCCTGATGTAGTTTGAGGGGGGAAAAAAACCCCTTGAAATTCTCTTTGAAAAATCAAAGAGAGCTGCTTTCAGCTTAGATTGCTGCCTGAAAATTTGAGATTCAGGGGATTAAAGAGCCCACAAAATAACAAATGACATGGAGCAGAGTGGCCATTCTGAAGTGGCCATTGAGTGTTTGTACGAAAACCTCTCCATAGTAAAGAGCTCCCTCTCTCAAGTGAGACTATTGCATTTTTCGCTTCTTATCCAAATATAAAACTCTGTGGGAACTAGACATCAGTTGAGCATAGAGACTCCAGGAAAGTGAGTAACATGGTCAAGACTGAAGTTGTGAAGTTGTAGGAAGGCATCATGGAAACCATAAGAGCATAAGAATTATAAGGTGGTAAGAATAAGAATAATATGAGCTGGGCATGGTGGCACATGCCCATAGTATAAACACTCGGAAAGTTGGGCTAGGACAATCAGCTTGGGGTGTGTGTGTGTGTGTGTGTGTGTGTGTGTGTGTGTGTGTGTGTGTGTGTGTATTCATGCTGCAAAGTGTATGTGAAGGTCAGAGGGCTACCCTCAGGTATTTCTTCTCTGCTGTTAGTATGTGCAACCCTCAAAGCATGTTCCTTTATCCACTGAGCCTAAGGAAGCAGTAGCACTACCCGGAGATTCTACCATGTAATTGTTATTATGCTTAGGACTTGAGGTTCCTTGGACTTCCTTGGTAGTGGGGCAGCTAGCCAATGAATTCATACAAGGGTGGGTGGGCTCACCGCTCTTCCAAGGAGGAGGCCACCCAGAGTCAGAGCCGAAAACAGCTACAGATCTAAAAGATATGATACTCATGTGGCCCTTGAGCTACAACTTCTGTTCCTCTTGTGCAGATGCTACAGAAATTACAGCCCAGTTTCAGAACTCGCTTTTCTGGAGTCAGCAAATGCCTTTAGGGAAAAGAAGGTTTCAGGGCTGGAGTTTTCTGGCTTTTATTATTTAGTTCCATTTAACGACTTCTTAGTTTTTAATGCATTTCTTTTTATACTTTGTCTAGTTTTTAGTTATATTCACTGCAACAGTTTATCCAAATTAGCTAGCCTGAGACTTCAAAGGCAATTCCTGTGGTGTTCAGCGAACCTCTGTCTTTTCTGGAGTATCTCTCCTTTCTAGTTGCTTCTCCACAAAGCTGCTAAAGTCTCTTTCTAAGATACCACTAAGAAATGCCATGTTCAAGGAACGTGTAGAAATCTTTAAAAGTGTGCTTTTAGCTTTAAAATGGAAATCAAATTCTTCATTTTGGGTGGTTGGACCACTAACTCCCTTTCCTGCTATATTGGTCCACATAATAAACATTTCCCATGTGTGGAATGTGTGACTCTGGCTAGCTCAGATAGTGTTTCCTGTCTTGCCTCTGAATGATTTTTATTTGTTGTCTGTCTTAACTCCAACTTACTCATTAAATTTTAGTGCCCATTGTCTGTGCAAGAATGAGGTCAGAACGCAGACGGGAGAACTCCTGTACCAGTTCTCTTTTTTTTTTACACCATAAATCAAGACTCAGATATGTCTATTCAATTTGGATATCCTAATAAATTAACTAGACAAAAGCTGAACTCCTACAAATTATACTGGCATGTTTGTATTTCTCTCTGTGTTTGAGGCCATTTGCTATGTGAATTTGGGCTACGAAGTTTTGAAATTGAATTTATCCTTGTCATCTATTTTGGGGCAATCTTCATTGTTACGAGGGCACTTGAGAGTAAAAAAAGGGGGGCTTCAGTTAGGTTTTTCTAATAAATGTGGGTCTGATTATGGAATGTGATTTCAGGAGGCTTGGAACAGCCTGGTTTCAAACAAATCTACCCCCACCTGCTGGAGGTTTCATGAAATACTAGCCAAAGATGAGTTTGACTGAAGTACACATAGTAATTTTGAAGTCTGCTGTTTAGAAATCTTGAGCCAATCTTTTTTTTTTCCTTCTCTAGGCCTCAGTTTTCTCCATGTGTGTAACTCGGGTACTTAGGAAAATGACTTAAAAACTTTTCCACTTGTAACAGACAAGGCTTCTGTGTTCAGTGATGCCTGCATGACCAGGAACCAGGAACATTAGAGACAGGGCTGCCTAATTCATTCTTGTGTGGAAAAGCACAGTGGGAGTAGCTTGTGGCTGCAGCTACAGAAGCATAAGGCTGTTCACTGACGTCTGGGAGAATCAGGAATCAGACAAAGGGAGATGCTGGAGTTCTACTCATTTTCTTCTCTGGAACTCGAGGCCAAGGGATCCTGTCACTCACATTCTTGGGAGGTCTTTCCGCATCAGTTAAGGAGCCTCTCTAGAAATTAATTCAAAGTGTGCTTAATTAACACCCCTGGCCATTTGTGTATATGACATGTTTTATTTTTAAATTCTGTGTGTATAGGGGTATAAGCACATGAATGCGGGTGTCTCCAAAGGCCAGAGGTATAGTGTTACCCTGGGGCTGCGGTTTGTAGGTGATTGTGAGCTGTCTAACACGGTCACCAGGAACCTTACACAAGTCCTCTGGAAAAGCAGTATGTGCTTTTAACCAGGAAGCCATGTTGCCATCCTTCGTAGGCATTTCTTATTCCAAATAAACTGACAATTAAAATTGGCCATCAAAGCAGGGCACAGTCAAGCCTAATTACTCCACCCACTACTGAGCAAAAAGGAGAGAACATGTTACTGTTCAAACAGTTGAGCTAACAGGAAACAAACATTAAGTCCACTAGGATTTCAAGCCTTCCACACACATGCTTTAGGAGGTTGAACGATAGTGAACACTATTGGTCTCTAGTGTTCATCATTCATTTATGCAAGGCTCTGGAAAGGCCCCTTTCTGAATTGCTTTGCGATTGGGGGAGAAAAAAAAGAAAGAAGAGAAAACAGATTTTAGAATTAAGGGGATCTCTTCATCCTCTGCTCCATGAGGCAAGAGTCACAGTAGTGGCAAGAGCCTTCTAGTTTGTGACCTGTAACCCTTCCAGAGGCACCGAGTGGTGTGTTTCCTAACTGTTTACATTTCCTCAACGAGAGCCCCCAAGAAAGGGAGTGTTATAAACAAAGAAAGCTGAATTGTGGTGGACTCTTTAGGTTCCTTTGTAAGTCAGTCTCACTGGCCTCTGTGTCTGTCTGCCTTAGTGTTTTCTATGTGATGTCACTCTGGAATGCTGCAATGCATGTTAGGCTCAATGACCTAGGAACTGTATTTAAGTCTTAAAATATATATATATATATATATATATTTTTTTTTTTTTGAGATGTTCATGCAGGTAGCCAGTAGAATATGATCATACATACTCCTGTCCCCCCTCAACTACTTCCATACACCCCTAAACAAGAATGCGTTCATACTTTTAATAATACCGTCTAGCTAGTGCTGCTCATGTGTGCATGGGTGTGGGGCCATCCGCTGGAGTACAGGAAACCTACCAATAGCCACATCCTACATAAAAAACAATCCTTCCTCCCCCAACAACTGGGAAGGAGAGGCTACCTGAACCTTGGGGAGGGTGCCCTCAGAGTTTTGTAGTTCATGACATCATCTACTTCCTCCTTGGAACTATAAAATACTTGCGTAATCCATTTATAGAGGAAACCATGTTTATCTAAGCTCATGTTGTTAACGTGAGTGAGTTTGTGTTTGTAGAGCATATGGTCTTTTGTGTTGCTTCATAATAAACTGTTGGGTTTTTTTTTCAATATATTTTTAGTGACAGATAAAAATGCCAGACTTTCCCACGTGATGGGGCTAGAAGAGCAGAACATTAGAATGCCCAGGATTGCTAGGTACTTTCTTGAAGAACCTATCTATTGACCTTTGCCTTCCCCCACTCGCTCTACAGTGTTAGTAAAGAACTTTGACTTCAGTTTTGCACCTCCTGGAAAAAAGATAAAGTTTCATCCCGGCGGCGACCATAATCATTGAACTTACTCTACAGTTCTCCAAGTTTTGTCTTGGGGATGTACACTTGGGGTAAAAAATAAAAGCAGTATAAGAAATTTTAAATTTCAGAAGACTCTTAGGCTCTTGGAGCCCAATTTCTGTCCAGATGGAGAATTCCTGCTGAGTGAAATCCTTGCCATAAAACCCTTTGGTAAGCTTCCCTAACTTCCTCCCACCCCCTGCGGTGGCAAAATGCTTAGATTTGCTAGAACCCCAGGGAGCTGGGAATGGCTATAAGAGGCATGCCTCCTGGCCCCACAAAGTGCTCTGGATTTCAGTAAGTAGATGGAGACATGATTTTGAAATAATTGCACTCCTTTTAAGCACAAGAAACAAATTGGCAAGGGCACATGCTGTTCCAACAGAAAAGCATCTCATAATTCTGCAGAACAGCACAAGGCACCCTCAGTAGCTTATCCCCATCTGAGCCTTCTAGTGGGCAAGGGGCTGGAGCTTTGAGAAAAATACTGAAATCTAAAGGAGAAGAGAGCAATGGAATATATTTATGCAGCTAGGCAGTAACAAGTGCCATCTACCACTTTGTGTGATTTCAGGAAACCCACCAAACAGGTTAGTCTGTCCCGGTTCAGGTTGAGTAAAGCCAGGCACTGTTTCTTGTCATTGTGTACCTAGTTGCTACTTGAAGGGGATGGGGTGACCCAGATGCACTTTCACCAAGTTGACATGTCCTGGGGTTATTTTGTGCAACTGGATGGATGAATGCTTCTTGCTGCACCCTGACTCTTTGAGATACCCAGACTTCCCGGCTCATTCTCTCAGTGCTCTTTCCTTCTGGTGACTCTGTGGAGTAGTTTTTGTCCTCCAGCTAGGTTCCTTGCACTTGGTGCTAGCTACATAGTTCTTTCCATGTTGTTCCCAGTCCTAGGTTATGGGGCCATATGCTCCCTGAGGCCCTAGGCACCTGAGGCATACTTAGAGATGTGTTCTTTAGACCTGACTGATTGTGAACAGTGTAAACCCTACTTCAACCTCAAATTTCCACTTTGGCCTTATTCTTTGACTATTCTTGGTTGTCAACTTCAGTATATCTGCAATTAACCAAAACTAAAATGGTTAGGGATAGCCACCAGGGACTTTTCCTTAATTAAATCTTAACAGTGGTAAGACTTACATCCAATCTGGGTCTTTGAGGTGGGGTAATACACCTTTAATTAGGACCATTCTGTCTGGCAATGCCAGCCTACATAGAAGAAGAAACCTTTTATTCTTTGTCTGCTTGCCCTCACTCACTGTCAAGCCTGTTTCTTCACTGGCATTAGAGGCTACTTCTTTGGGATTCCAGCCTAGACTAAAGACCAGTTGAGACATCCAGCTTTGTGGATTCAACAGCTTTTCTTTCCCATATACCTTTTGTTCCTCTAGA
Source organism: Rattus norvegicus (assembly GCF_021556685.1). Taxonomy (NCBI): domain Eukaryota; kingdom Metazoa; phylum Chordata; class Mammalia; order Rodentia; family Muridae; genus Rattus; species Rattus norvegicus. Next base: position 111,635,866 of record NC_141554.1, on the reverse strand, counting down.
GCAATGGTTCTCAACCTTCCTACTGCTGTGACCCTTTAATACAGTTGCTCATGTTGTGGTGACTCCAGCCATAAAATTGTTTCCTTGCTACTTCATACTGTAATTTTACTATGATTAGAACTATCATAATATAAATATCTGATGCAGGGTATCTGATATGTGACTACCAGGCGGAGAACCGCTGCTCTCAAGAACCCTGACCAATACAGATCTCTACTTCTTTGGAATATCCTTTTCCAGACTTCTTCTGTTAGTAGACAGACCAGCCAGGATGTCTTGTGTAGGGAGGACTAGCAACAACTTGGAAGCGTGGTGGGGAACTGTCCAAGGGATATACTTCCTGTCTGTCAGTCCCCAGAGGGGTTTGGAGTGAGAGTACTAGTGCCAATTTCAGACAGTCTTGGGCTTTAGCCCAATTTTCATTACACTACAACTGTTATGTTTTTACCCCAGAGTCCCAGGATCTATCCCTTGGGACCAAAGTGCTAGACAGTTTTCTTGTCCCTTATTCTGGACTCTGAATGTGTAAGATGGGGTTGTGATATGATGCTTAGGGTTACCATGAGCTATGAAGACCTCTGGGGTTTGAAACTGTCAAATGTCATAATCACAAGTTCCCTTCCAGCTCTGCTCCTGGATAAGTTCCCCTTGCCAAGGAGTCTTCCTCATCAAATTGACCAGGTATATTTTCTTTGATCTTAGTCTTGGTTTCAGTGCTCTGGCAGCCCACGGAATTATTCAAGCAAATAATCATATCCTGAACTGTAAGGCAGCCCCACTTAAATTTCTTTCTTTATAAGAGTTGCTGTGGTCATGGTGCCTTTTCACAGCAATAGAAGCCCTAGCTAAGATATGACGGCTATATAGGATAGTGCATGATCATCATGAAGTCTGGTCAGCTTTATGTGCCTGCTCCATTGCTAACTAAATTATTTCATAATAGACGAGGTTACCTGAAATGAAATTACCAACTGTTGGTGGGCACATGTTTTGACTTATATGGCACTTTCTTGTCTTTATTGTATGTTGAATTGAAATTAATTAGACCCTACTGTGACATGCCATCATGCTTGGCCTAAATTTGACACATGGCCTCTGAGGCTCTTACCTGTAAAGGCATAGACAACACGTTCCTTCTTTTCCCTGTTTCTTTTTTAAAATAATGTTTATGGATTTATTTTATGTACATGAATGTTTTACTTGCATTATGCGCATACCTAGTGCCCACAGATGCCAGAAGAAGGCACTGGGTCTCTTGAAATTGGAGTTACAGATGTTGTAAGCTGCCGTGTGGGTGCTGGGAATCAAAACCAGGTCCTTTGCAAAGCAGCAAGTGCTCTTAATCTTTGAGCCATCTCTTCCACTCTATTCCTTTGTTACAAATTTAAAATATGTCATTTTGAATTATGCATATATGCATGTCTGTGTGTGGATCTACACAAGTACAAACATCAAAACAGGTTGTTGGAACTCATGAAATTGGAGATTGCAGGTGCTTGTGAGCTACCCAGCATGAACCTTTGCAAGAAGAATATAGGCTCTTTAACTGGCAAGCCATTTCTCTAGCCTCCAGGCAATACATTTCTTTGCCTGCCATTGAGTGAATCCTGATTACTGTGATTCCGACTCCTGATCTTCAGTAGATATCTACTGGGTCTAACCTTAGGTCCATGGCTGACTGCCTTTTGTTAGATTTCTGTAAAAGGAGGTATTACCTTAGGGAGAATTAACCATAGCATTTTGGTTTTCTAATAGTTGTTCAGATAAAAGTAGTGGTGTTTCCGATCTGCTGCGCTTGTGCTTCCTGGTTCACTCTTATGCACACTCTTCTGGTACCAGGGCTATTGAAGTTCGTATCCAAGATGACTTGTGATCCAAGTACTAATAAGAAAAGAACAGAGAAAAACAAATTTGGTAATAAATTTATCTTCCTGTGAAAACCAATTCTGTTCAGTGCACTTTGTGTTTTTGTGTTTTCACTAGTAAGTGAAAGGGTTAATCTTCAAAACAGCTTAATGGATTCCACGTAAGCCATAGATAAATGACCTGTCTAGATCTGGACCCTACCTTGGAAAAGTTAGTTGTCATTCCATGGAGGATACAGTTACGAAAAGCAGACTATTACAAACCTAATAATACTTGTTCTACAACTACCCAGAAAGTCTGTACCAGGTTTAATTGACTGGAGACAAACACCAAAGCCACAAATTTATTGACTAGAAATACCATATTATAAGATATCATAGAGGAATCTTTACTTAATTTTTCATAGCACGGCCCTAGAAGGAGGTGGCTTCAGTTCATTGACCTGAGTTCAAGACCCAGCAACATTTCACTATATTACTCCACTCCCTAGCTCCTGTTAGAACAATCCTAGTTCTAGGGAAAACATCCATGGCATCCCTGAGGCACAGCAATGTGGTTAAACCAAGCACTTAAACCTCTCAGAGCACCCACTGTAGGGAAGGCTTCTAATCCTGAAGATACCGATGTGAGGCCCATGGATGAGGACATATATAAGAATAGGCAGGGTAAAGAAGCTGTCTACCCTGTGAAAGATAGCCAATAACTAATGACCAAGAAGAAATGAAAGAAAGTAACAAATCAGAATCTATGAGGAAATGAACCTTGCAATAAAACCCAAAGTTCAAGATTTTATCTAACTGGAAACCCAAAATTTGCTAAAATACAACAAAACATACATTTTTAAATGTGTACGACAAAGCGATCAAGCATGTTTTCTTTTCTTCTTCTACAGCCTGGTTTCATTAATGAGCATCTGCTAAGATACATCAACTGGCTTTAATCAACATTGAATCTAAATTAACTGTATCTGGGGGATCTCTCTAAATTGAAACACGATCCTTTTCTATAATATTATGCAAGCTACTAAACATAATTTACAGGGAAAATAGTTATATTTTACGTTAATCTTCAGAACTATTGTCTAAAATCTTTGTGTCCATAATACATATTATCTTAAAATATCCCACAGTGGGTAGACACTTGTTCTCAATCAATAATAAATTAAAATTAGGTCCTGACAAATTGCTTAACAAGGCCACATGAACTCCCAATTAAAACAGTTGATATGGCCAAAAGTAAATTAAAACCAATACCTTCAAGGACTAAAACCTGTTATATAAGATTCAATGAGAGCAAAGAAGTTATTAACCCCATTTAATAGTGCAGTTCATAATTCTGTTCTTAATCCTAAAATAAATGAATTGTGTCTCATGGTTTATTATAGCAACCTCAAATCTTATAGTTCCATCCCTTAAAATCTTTGAATCCAATATTATATAGATTACTGGATCCATTCAACATGCGCATGGAAATATCTTCCCATTGTCTATTTGGCTAGTGTATTCTGTTCACTTACTATATAGACAGTCTTGCAGCTATAGGTTGTCTTCACCTCTAAATGGAAATGCTAGCCACATATCATGGTTTCCCATAGACTCTCTCAGTGGTTCTCTAATTGCACAGTCTTTGCTGGGCATGATCATAATTGTATCCAATCCCCTCCAGGGGCTGCTATGAAATGGCATGAATGTCATCCTCCTCCAAAAACACTTGTTTGACCTACTCATTAAGTATTCTCAGAGAGAAAGTGTTTATCATTGCCCTGAACATAATGCAGGGTCGTGCCACTGCTGGTAAACTCCTTAAACTAAGCTAGTAAAGCAAGGGGTGTTGCATTCCTGCCCTGTAGAAAACCCGATCTTGATCTTATTGCCCATCATGTAAATACAAACCAACATCTTTTGCTTCTGAGGTTCTGAGGCCAATAGAGTCCTCATTAACCATTTTTAACCTCACTGACTTCACCATTACAAATTGGCTCATCTTCAGTGGGTCTCCCTCCAGCAAAATTTATCTCAGATATATATAATCAAAGTGAGTAGATGTTCTATTAATGTATCCAAATTAGTCTTCTCTGATAGAAACTTGGGTGTCCTTCGCCCATGACCCCAGGGGTTTCTTGGCCATCCATGACTGTTGACTGTGGACTTCCAATAGAGGAAACTATTCTTCTCTGCCCTATGTTGTATAGTAACAATGATAGTCTATATATGAATGTGTCACATCACAGATATCTGTACTTGTATAGTAATATATTTATGGTATATTTGTCTTCTAAATGGTTCCTGTGTGTTATGAACTAATGAATTTTAAACTATTTACCAAGATATGGGTTAGTCTTGTCATAACATTTTAATCAGTCATCAGTATGCAACTTTATTGTATATTTGTTTCTTTATAAAATACCTTTTAAAATGTGTTTTATTGCAAGGCAGTGGTGGCACATGCCTTTAGTCCCACGATGTGGAAAGCAGAGGCAGGCAGATCTACATGAGTTCGAGGCTATCCAGACAAAGCAAGTTCTGGGACAGCATGGGCTACACAGAGAAAAAAAAAACCCTATCTCAAAAAACATGTTTTCTTTGAGCTAGAGAGATAGTTTAGTAGTTAAAAATATACTTGTTGTTCTTCCAGAGGACTTGCATTCAGATCCCAGCACCTACATAGGAGAGCTCACGATTGCCTGAAATTCAAACACCAGGGGATTTGACACTTTTTGAGTCTCTAAAGGCACCTGCACACATATGGCAGACACTCACCATAATATGCATACATTCAAATAAGCATTTCGGAAACATACATTATTCATTCACCTCCAGGTCGTAGTCACACACTGTTGTTTTATTGTCATTGAACCTATGGGTAACAGCATTATGACACATCTGAGATATTGTTATATGTGAAGGTGATAACAACCTTTTCTTGTGCTTCACAGATGTACATATTTTACCTTCCAAAGACTTGGCTTCCAGGTTCTCCCAGTATCCCTCAGTCTCTGTCTGGCATACACTGCCCCACAACCCTGAACTTTCCAGCCCTTTCCTCATAGGCTCCTCCCTATATAATCCAAACATTTTGATCTCTCTCTCTCTCTCTCTCTTTGATCTCTCTCTCTCTCTCTCTCTCTCTCTCTCTCTCTCTCTCCCTCCCTCCCTCCCTCCCTACCCCCCTCCTATTCATCTTCTCCTTCTCCTCCTCTTTTGTCTGCATTGGGTTCCCCTTTCTCTCCCTCCCCTACCCGTGCCCTCTTTTCCCATGGCAACTTCCCTGGCCTTAGTCCTTGGGGTCAGTGAACTCACTCAGGTGTAGCTTCCCAATAAACCTGCCTATAATATAATCTAATCTGGCTTGAAGTGGCTAATTTCACCGATGGTGGAGAAATAACCTATCAACTATCACTGTGCATATGGAGAATTTCAAGCAGTAAAATAAAATCATTAACAAAAGCCATGGAAAGTGGCCAAAATCCAAATATGAACAGGTGTCTCCTGCGTGCTCTGTGCCTGTGCTGCTCTAATCACCTCTGATCCATCCCATGGGGTTAGAGTTTGTACAAAGGAGAGGAACATCCAGCTATACTGTCCCAGGCCCTTTGACTCCTCCTTATTAAGTAGACCAAGCATAGTTTCTCCTTATCCTGAATGAAATTGCAGCCTGTAGTCTTATATAAGTAATAGAATAATCCTGACACATTTTTTTCTCTCCAAGAAATAAGGTGCCTTATTTTCTTGGTATCACAAAATGTGCCTTTCCCCTGCAGAGGTGGACTGTTCATTGTGTTCCTGAGGACATCATATGTCTCAATGTGGTATGCCCCAGAGCTGAAGGTGCCATTGGTTTTGTTTGCCCTGGACTGGATAGCAAGTGCTGGTGGGTGATGGGAAGTAAGCAGAGTAGTGCAGTATGATGAGTAATGCACAAAATCTTCAATTGTTAATGATTTTATTTTACAGGAGGAGGTACATGTTTGAGTCTGGACTTTGACTTTTAATGGGGGAGGTAGCAGTTTTTAGACTGGGTTCTTGAGCTAAGTGAGAAGACAAGAGATTGGAGCACAAACAGACTTTTCTCAGTGCTCTATGTTTTTGACTTTGGCTATAATGTGACTTGCTGCTTCAAGTTCTTACCATTTTGATAAACTGGACCCTGAAATTGTGAACCAAATAGAGCCTTTTCTCTCTTAAATTGTTTTGATCAGTGTGGTATGCAGTTGGGGATCCAGCTGTGGTTCCTTGTCTTCCTTTTCCTCTCTCAGGGTGTCCAGAGCCCACCGCATACCGAGCTGGAAGGATGAAGTGGAGTCTGGAATGGGTAGGGTTTTGCAGGAACCCAGTCTGGCTAGGGAGTGAGTGTAGGGAGAGGGGAGTGGTGGTGGTGGTGGAGGAGGAAGGCTTTCTGCCATGGTCTTCTATGAAATAGCTCTCTTAAGACAATCTTATACATATACACACATACACTTTGGAGAATGGAAAGGAGTTCTCAGGGTAAATGAAAATCATTGGCTTGAGTTTCCAAGTTCTGTGAATGCATGGAGAGGCATTCCAGGAATCCCGGGTACCTGCTGAGTGGGTTCTGGTGGGGGGGTGTTGTTGTAGGTCTGCAAAGGACTACTCAATCGTCCCCTGGTAGAGGCAGTGGAGGGTCAGGCTCCTCAGACAATGGAAGCTCTGCTGGCAAAGGGAGTCCTGTTTTATGCAAAGCTGAGAAGAGCTATCCAGTCATATTCTGCAACCTTAATTAGCATTAGCAGGATTTCACCTACAGCTGGGCAAGTATTTTCTCATAACAAGAGGATACTGAAGCAAGGCCTTCAAGTACTCTGGAATATTTGTGTGTGTGTGTGTGTGTGTGTGTGTGTGTGTGTGTGTGTGTGTGTGTGTGCGCGCGCACGCGCGCATGTGTTGCTTTGGAGAGAGAGAGAGAGAGAGAGAGACAGAGACAGAGACAGAGACAGAGACAGAGAGAGAGAGAATATCTATGTTAGGTGTCCCACCTAATCATCCTCTGTTCTATTTCTTGACACAGATTATCTCACTGAACCTTTGGTTTATGGATTTGGCCAAGCTAGCTGGCCAGCAAACTCTCAGATTCACTTGGCTTCAAGGTCCCAACAGGATTACAGGCAAATACAATAACCATGCCTGGATTTTACACGCATGTTGGGGATTCAAACTCAGGTCTTCACATTTTACCATAAGAGACCTTTTACCCTTTGAACCATCTCCCCAAACTCCTTGCTTCTTTGGATTAAAAATAAAATGTTATGTTAAAGATAATGAGGAACCTGTTCATATAAGGCACACCAACATGAACCAAGAACAAAATAGGTAGTTGGACAAGGTTAGAGCAGATTTTCCAGGTCTGCAGTTATATAGGAGACTTTTAGTGATCTCTCTCTCCCCTTCCCTCCATCCCTCCTTCTCCCTCCCTCTCTCTCTGAGACCTTGGCAGCATATTAAATAAATTGTGCCTCCTAGTAATGCTCAGGGCCTATTCTCATTCACAAGCTGCTCTTTGGGAGAAAACAGTACTCATAATAAACTTGAATATTTGGAGTGCATAAATCAGAACTCAGAATAAACCAGTTCCCTGGCACTATCACTGGGTATGCACATACGACATTATCTATGACATTTTCAGCCTAGAAACCATTGATCAGTAAATGCTAATTCACTGAAAGCATGTCTTTGTGAAGACAGTCCTCAACCTCAAGAATCTAAAATCCCTTTACTGAATAAACATCATCCATTTCTGCTATGTGAGCAAGATGCTCTTTCTGCATCTTAGGCCACATATTCAACCCTGCGAAGAGATGTGCTAGAAGAAGGCTTAGATGGAATTGACACCTCATACAGTTAAGATAAGGCTAGGGCCATGTGGCTTTGAGCAGAGAACATAAACAGTATGGCTCAACTCAGGTCACTTTACAGTGGGCTACTTTTCTTAAACAAATCAGGTGCCCCTGGAAATAAGATCCCACTAATTTGGAGAACTTGTTCTTTTTGATTTCATGTTGTGCTCTTTAGGGAGTTGAGAGTTTCTCTGAGGCTCCTACCTGGCTGCTCCTCCCCTTTTACTTTTTAAGACTGTGTGCTCCTGTAGTGGCTAGCCCTGGTGCTGTTTGTATTCTGATGCTAATTCCACTTCCCCTGGTAGCGAGGCCTGGGACAATGAGTCAATCACGAACTCAGGTGACTTCCTGAGAACCTTCACTGACCAATCACTGGGTGAGGAGTAGGCAGGACTTCCAGGTCAGAGACCGGAAGAGAGGAGGCAGGAAAACGTGACGGTTTTTAGAGAGGGAGGGTGGAGAAGACGAGATGTAGTGAACAAGACCCCCACCCCCGTTTAAATGGTGGATCCATTAGGATTTGCCACTGGAGGATCTATCTAACTATGGCTTGCAAATTAGGATATAAGTTGTTGTTGAGCCCCGCGATTGTTACCTGTTGATTCTAAACTAAGTTTGTGTCTTTTCCTTCACGCAGGGACTCAACTTTTGAGTTCCAGAGAAAGGTATGGTGGCGGGGCACCCTAGCCAGCCACGGGAATTGGGAGGATGCGTGGGGCTAGCATGGTAGCGACCCGCCATGAGAACTTAGCTAGTCGGGTGGAGAGATTTCAGAGCACTCCAGGCCCCGCCCACCAGTGTCCTGAGGTGATAGCGTGGGTGCTTGGAGGCCACGGAGGCAGCGAGACCACTGGGACCGGAGAGTAGCCTGAGTTAACGTGGGATGGTGCATTTTTTCCCACAACATCCCTCAACACCACATCCTGTCTGGTAATGTGCACCAATCACTGTTTTTTGTCAGGAAAGAGGCATGTGTGGGAACACCAATTCTTCCTGCTAGCTGTTGCTTCTAGCTGCGGCAGCAATGGAAGGGAGAAGTAAAAAGGCAAGCTTATGCCTGACTGGGCTGGTCTATGTGTCTGCAGGAGGAGGCCTTTGGAAGTTTATGCTTGAGATGTTGCTATTTTCTGAGCAGTAATAGGGCATTTCCTGATGACTTGTGACTCTCATGTTAAAGTAAAAGCAAGGCTGCAAATGAGGCTGTGGTTCATGAGATTTCGACAGGTGCTGACACTATACGGTTTCCAACTGAAAGCCGATTTCAAGTCTTCTATCAGCCAGAGACTTGAGGCCATCGAGCTGACACAGTAAAGCATTTCACTCAACCTGACCAGCTGCACTCCCCAGGCACCTCTGCACCTGCAGACAGTGGAGCACACCCAGACATATGGTCTCTAGGCCTTTTGCTTCACCCCTAGAATTTCTCCCATACCTCTGCTTTCATACGTACAGGTCTTTAGCATTTTCTCTTCTCCTTGTGAAGGTACCAAGCCAAAAGCTTGTGTGTAAACGGAACATGCAGACCTAGGTATGTAGGGTACTGTTCTGAAGGTAGAGGTTTCCGCTCCATTTGTTCTGTGCTATAGGACAGGCCCTTGGGCTCACAGTTTTTCACACCCTAGAACAACCACTGACTGCTCAATGCTTAATGAGCTGCTATTTGGTGGGAACTTAGATGCTGCTGCTAAGAGTGGTAGAGATGATGGAGGCAAGGTTTGTAAAGTTTCAGAGGGAAGTGTAAGAGTTCCTTAAATACTATCAGGTATGTCTGACGTTTTGAGCAGTAAGAATCTACGTTTCAGATCAAACAGGGTTAAGAATTTGTTGTGGTCAACAAAAGACCAGATCCATTAAAGTGAAACCTTGGAAATGCTGGTTAGCTAGAGCTGAAGAATTAGCAGGGGTTAAAAGAGGCCAGCCATCATTGAGAGCTGTCATCCTGAAGGATTTCCATCATGTCAGCACAAAGAAACTGTGTGTGTGGGTGGGTGGTTAGGCTGCATTTCATGGGGGCAGCCAAAGTTCATAATATGTAATAGTCTCCCAGGTGATATTGCTTTTGAAGGCATGAAGGTGTCATGGAGATCAGCTGAGACTTGGAAAGTGAAGCCTCCACAGCAATGAAAATCCCAGAACTGAAGGGGTCATTGAGAGAGGCTGAGACCTGGTAGCAAGCGACAAGTTCACAGTTCCCCAGAGTCCAGGAGAAGTTAGCGAAAGTGTGACCCAGTTGCAGGTGTTACTAGGTGCTTTTATTTTTCAAATGCAATAACAGTATGTCAGTACCATGGGATAACCAAGAATAGTAGCAGCTGCAGAGTGGAGCTAGCCTGAGCCTAGAAAATCCTAAGTGAATCCTGGATGCCTGACATTGAGCTGCTTTTTAAAAATACTGTTGGGCTTTAGTTTTGCTTTATCACCATAAGACAATGCAGACGTTTCTCCATCTTGTATCCTTGTTGAAGCCATTTCAGGTTTAACAGAAAATCCCATGGAATATTACTCAACTCTATTCTAGGAAACCAAGGTCAAGATGCCATAGCTAACTCAGTTTCTGTTAACTTGCCTGCTTGTTGCAAACCACTCCCTCTAGGGCGTGTATATATTAGCTTGTTAAACTGCCTGCCTGGGTAGAACCCCCTCTGGATAACTGCTTATCTTAGCTTGTTAAACTGTGTGCTTCTGTGAAGCCCCCTTGCAGCTGCCTAGCCAGATGCCAGGATGTGGTTTTTGCCTTCGAAATCCCCATGCTGTCTCTACATTCAGGGTTATACTGAGGTTGAGTATCCGAGTGCACCAGCTAGCTGGAATAGACTTTCAACTGACCGTAAACTGTACCTGAGTGGTCAGTTCTGGTGGGCTCCCCATTAACAATGATTTTGCCCTGGTTACTTCTGTCCGATCCAAGAAAAACTGGGGACAGATGGCTAACTATGACGCCTATTAGCATACCAGGCTCCCTTAGCACCCATGGCTCCTCAGAGTTCCTTTCCCACTGACCTAAACCTCCCCAGTCCGTGATCCATGCTTAGTCTAGTCCTCCCTCCCTGCTCTGGACTATTCCGGATGCCTCTGGTCCTATTCTTACTCACATCTACAGTAAAAACCTTCTCTTCAACCATACCTTCCTTTCATTCAATTTCCCCTTGGAATAACAGAGTATTTACTTTTATTTTGGTTTTACAAGAGACCACAATAAAAGACCCTGGAATTTTGATATTTGGCTATTTTATAGAGGCAAACTTTGAAAGAGACTTTGTACGCTTTAAGGAGATTGAACTTTTAAGCTGTTTAAATGTGTAAAGACTGGAGCACTTTTAAAACCTGGAATGTTTCACATTGTGGTATTATTACTACTATTGAGATTTTAGGGGTGATAAAGAATGGAAATGTATTTGTATGTCAAGTTGAAATATGTCAATGGATTAAATTGTCCTGGCTAGTTTTTGTCAACTTGACCCAAGCTTGACCCATTTGGAATAGAGCACCTCACCTGAGAAAATGTTCCCACCAGATTAGCCTGCAGTGTACTGTTTTGATTCTTGTGTAGTGTACTGTTTGTAGTTCTCTGTGTGTAGTGCCATCCCTAGGATGGTGGTCCTGGGTGCTGTAAGAGAGCAGGCTGAGCAAGCTTTGGGGAACAAGCCAGTGAGCACCATTTCTCCATGGCTTCTGTATCAGCTCTTGCCTCCAGGTTCCTGTATTGAACTCCTACCCAGAATTATTTCACCTTGCTTGGAGACCACAGGCCAATGCCTTGGTGATTGTCCTTGTCATGTTCAAATAGAATTGAGAAGACGGGATGGACCAATGGGTAGTGGAACAGGGAGGGGAGGAAGAAGTGGAGCTGGAATAAGAAAGAGAACTGGGTTGTTACAAGCTCTGAAAAGCAGCTCCCCTAGGCTTCACTTCTAGTCCTTGGTATGACAGAAAACACTACAATTTTGTAGAGTGAGGGATGCTTCATGTACCTACCCTTTCAGCACTGGCACTTTGATGGATGGCAGGGAAGAAATTGTTCTTGTATTGCCCTCTTAAGTTCCTCGGGGAGAACTGTACTATTAGACTGAAGCCATCCTTCCAAAGATGACATCTAGGTAATTTATCTGGAGGTTTCCATTCAATTATCCCATTACTGATGTGGGAATACTTTCGTTATTAGCTAGCACAGAAGGTGTGTACTCTTGTTAAGAGAGTAGCTTTAATGCCCACATTCAGAGTCTGAAGGTCTGGAGAAGTGCATGTCATTTCAGCTTCCATTTGCTCCTTCATCTGAGAGCCTTTAAGCCAGGGCCGTGTGTTTGAACTTTAAGGTCACCAGAGCTCCACCAAAAGGGACCACAGAGTTCTTTCTTAAATGACACAAAATGATCTATGATAAGAAGCCTGACCTTGGGATTGGGAGAGGAGCGCTGGCAATTTAGTCTCACTTATTAACTGCCAAACATAGCTACAATTCTGTAAAGCCATCTAAGGTGCCTCCAAAGTTATCAAGACCTGTGTTGCGGGAAACCCTTGTAACTAGATAGCACTTCTCGAGCATTTGTTTACAATAACCCTGAATACTGAAATCTGGTTTTCCCCCTCACATAGAGAAGCATTAACTTCACAGGACTCACTCAGACACTCATGTCCAATTGCACTTGCTTTCTGAAGCACTGTACTTGAAATAACCCATTTGTGTCTGTAGCTCAGCTTCTGACGGTCAGCCTGCAGTGAAGCCAGCAGGCAGTCATGAGAATCATGCAAATTTCCATAGCAGCAGTATGATGAAATACACAGCGAAGAATGGCTTGGCTTTAGACCTAGTGATAGTCACTTTGAACTGTCAAAAAAAAATAATAAATATGCACTGTGAATTCGCTTTATGGCTTTATGCATTTTAAAATCTGTGGTCATATCTTGAGACCTATCACTGAAAAGCAGTATCACTGAAAGGCAATAACACTGGAAGAACAACTTCTAAAGGAAGGATCACTCAGATTCGATTCCTAGATATTCAGTCACACTCGCATATGGAAACTACAACACACAGGAACAATAGTCATAGATTCACTTACATATGAACACATATACTCACATACTTGCACAAGTCATTCCATATTGATTTTCAAATGAATATGTTCATTTTAGTTTAAATATATGAACATGTACATGTCAAGATACATGTACTAACAAGCTTTTTTATATGCACAGATATTTGCTCAATGTATTTGAATTAAACATGCACACAAAAATTATAGTTATGTGAAAATGCCCATACAAATACCCAATTTTTTCATTCATGCATACAAAACACTCAAACACTCATATGCACATGAAGGTATAACATACTTACATATTTGCAAATTAACTCACAATTTTACCCACTCTTCTGATCCCTTCATTCCACTTAAAATTGTGCATTGTCACACTCACACAGATGAGCTGCATACAGTTTTGAAAATACTTTACTTACATTTATAGAGTGCCTATAAGAAGTCAGAAAGGTGCATTGGAACTAGAATTACAGGTGACTGTGGGCTACCATGTGAGTGGTAGGAATTGAACCCAGGTCATCTGCAAAGGCAAGCTCCTTTTTTTTTTCTTTTCTTTTTTTTTTTCGGAGCTGGGGACCGAACCCAGGGCCTTGCGCTTGCTAGGCAAGCACTCTACCACTGAGCTAAATCCCCAACCCCCAGGCAAGCTCCTTTAATCCCCTTCACAACTCTCTAGCTTTGAGCTTGTTTATACATCAATGCATAAAGAAACACTTAGAATATCTATGCATGTCTGAGATGAATGAACATACTCACGTATCACCCAAAAAACTATGCTTACAAGTCAATTCACAGAAACATACATAAATAAAACATGAATGCTCCTATTTTTATCCACACATGCTTGCACTCACAGAAAACTGATCACTAACACATAAAACATACTAAATATTAATATATAAGGCACAAGAAAATCCTCATGCAATCTCTGAATGAAACGCTGGTCTGAATTTTCATCCATATATTATTAGACTTACACTGCTACTGTGTATTCCTTCACACATGTAAGCTGGTTAATGTACAAATATATCAGTAATTTGGGCATGTACCCACCCAATATTTACTATTTACTCACAACCATACATTCACATCTATATTTGCCACCACAATTCTTTTGAATCAAGAACATATTTACATGCACAGGAGAATTTGTGTAGGGAAGTTTATATATTCATAAGTTTTTATGTTTATAACTACACACATATACATATTGGAATTTTAAGACACAGAACAATGCACATTTACTCAGAAACATGATCGTGACTGCATATTAACACACAGTACTGTTCATTCACATAATCATTCATCCATAAACATTCACACCACTTCTATGTTTATTCCCTTTCCACATACACATATTGTGTGCTTAAACATGCTGTTGTTTACATTTACTTACTAATATAATTGTACACAAACCAGCTTACACATTTATCCACAAATAAGCACATACTAGGATCAATATACATGATTAGAAACTGACTCACACACATACATTGACTCAAATATGATCACATATTAACAATACACAAAACATGTTAATGCTTACTCATAGACAAAAATAGCCAAATCTATGTTTATATATTCATTCATATACACACCTCCATAATCACACTACACCCATTCATACTGGAACAGACCCACTTATTTTACAGCATGAACATTAGTCTATAAAAGATACAAAGGACTTCTGCATATTTTGTTGTTTTCTTTTTCACAGCAAGCTGGAAAGCTTTAGTGCAAAAGCTGGCTGGCACCAAACTCAAATTTTACACACTCAGTTGTTTTAAATATATTCAAAATAAGCAGATTTTTAGTTACCGACTGCCTGATTTGCATTCCTAACAAAACTGCACCCGACAGCTGTTACCCATAGATAAGTTAAAGTCTACAGTTATAAAAGCCCCCAATTACACTTCCGTGCTTTTGCATTCCTTGACCCAGAGACTTCTCATCCTGTTGCCAAATTCCATCATGGAGACATCTAGGTCCACTCTCTGATCTCCTGAAAGGTCTTTGATTACATAGGATATCCACCTCATGTAAAGCTGTCAAAGTGTCCTCTAAGTCAATATCCTTGCATGCTATTACCACCTTAGACTAGGTCCTATCTTTTGCCTCCATCAGCCCTAAATCCCTTAAAGTCAGCACAAGTGGTGCTGAGGAAAGGAGAGAATTTTGGTGTTAATCAGGAAATTAATCAGCCAGCAGAACAATCAATTCACCGATTTCTCCTAGGTGGTGTTATATGGTTGGGAATCAACATTTGGAATGCTTCCAGGTCAGCTCGGCATTGCTCCATGCTAGCAACTTTGGATTTGCTATGGCCTCCTCCTGTGCCTCATTAGCCTAATGAGGCAGCAGCACTGGCATTTTAGGGAAGCAATGCTACTGCAACTGATTGGGAGTCAGAGACATGGAGCTTCAAGAGAATGTCAGCCTGCCCTGTGGGCCCAAATAGAGAAAAGGAAGGGCTGTGAACCTCTGAACTGACAGTAGGCTATTCTTGACTCCCTGAATAGTTGTAGAGAAGACGTGGTTTTTTTCCCTAGGGATTGCAGTGGCATGTAAATAAGACAACAAAGCGCTTTGTCAGGCTAAAGCTTCTCTTTAATCATAGTCTGGAGAGAGATTTGTATAAACAGTTGGTGTCACCTTGTTGTTGTCTAATTGGGATTTGCTGTGTCAAGAAGGCATCACTCTAAGGATCCTTGGGCTAAGTCAGTGACTAAATAAAAGAAAATTTATATTTTTGTCCCTCTCAGCCTTCTGAATTAAGTCATTTATCCTATTGAACATGTGCTCTAAACCACCAGACCTATTCTGGGCTTTGCTAGGTGTGGTATGTAACTAAAGGGTTGCCAGATAGGAGGTAGGAATCCAAGAGCCTGAAGGTGTTAAAGACAGTGGAAAGGATTCTGATGCCCTTCAGAAGCAAGGGCAGTAAAGTATAACTATGGTGTGGATGAAAACAATTTGCCCTCCACTTTCTTGGGCCACTTAAACCAGAACATGCAAACATGAACAGCCAAAGATGTGAGGCTGTATCTTGAGTGGAGGAGGAAATATGTTTTCTTTTGCTGAGACCAAATCTGTCCTTAAGGACCTAGCTTCAGTGCCTGATGAACTTCCTGGCTTATCAGCTATATAGAAGGTACCTGTTGGGATGCAAGCTTCACCTAACAGAGACTAAAATGGAATAATGCACTGCTATCATATAACATGAAAAGAGATATCAGTCCTAGAAGATTCCACACAACAGAGAAAGTAGGAGTCAGAGAATTTGGACACTGAGACACACACACACACACACACACACACACACACACACACACACACACGTTGATGTGAATTTTTATGTCTAAGCAGGGTTCACATCCTATGTTAGGCCTCCTAACAGCTCTCAAAAAGACAGACAATGGAAAATGTTAGCTTCCCATTGGCTGAGATATTGGGAATGGGCTTATTAAGTCAATAGATGTATACACCATGGTAAATTGGCAAGTATGGAGAATGCTGAAATTGAGCTGAGTCCACTCAGTTGTTTCTCTGGGGCTTCCCAACAACTATAATCCTTTCTTTCTGGCAGTGATGCCTAATGCTAAACAAGTCAAGAAATCACAGTGCCCTGGATTTAGCAGACTTATGGAAGACCAATCAAAGGCTTCTGGTTAATTTACAAACATGGCCTGCAACAATAAACACTTGATTCACTTCTAATCTTTATTGGCCCTATATACTGTGTTACCCACGTCTTCTGCTTTTCCGTGGGTACCAGAGCAATAAAGAGGCACTAGCTCACTGGTTCTCAACCCTCCTAATGATGAGACTCTTTAATACAGCTGTGGTGACCCCGAACCACAAAATTATTTTCATAGCTACTTCATAACTGTAATTTTGCTACTGTTTTACACTGGAATTGCAACCCCAAAAGGGGCTGTGACTCACATGTTGAGAACTGCTGCAGACAAAGTGATCTAGTTCTCACTTTGACTATTCCAGTAATCCTCAGCAATAATCAGTTCTACTACGACTCCAAGGCTGCCTGCCTGGATCCTCTGGACCAAATGGACAAGTAATCTTGAACCCTCAGACACAGCCAGATGACACTTTTTCTAGAGAAACCAACCTCAGGAGACATATTGGGCACTTACTCTTTACCAAGGAAGATCCAATGGCCCTGTGACTGATACTCCTATTACCTCCCAAGTCATGGAAGAGCTCCCCATTCATTTAGATTAACAGCAGAGGCCTCTTCATTAAAATGGAAATGATATCTACTGGATCGAAGAGAACTCAGTCCTAATTGACTGTCACAAGTACATGAGAAAATATGCATGGACTCTGCTATTGTGCTGAACTTGCCAACCCCTCCCAGCAAAAAGGTTCTGCCTTTGGCAACACTCAGAAAGAAAAGCAATGGTCTCTTACCTATAGTCCTTGCACAGGGTATAAAGAAACAATCCTCTTAGGTCTATTAAAGAAAACCCTCAAAAATTCCAGTTTGGAGAACTTAGGAGGCTAAGGCAGAAGAACTGCGTCAACCTTAACATCAGCCCGGAGGTTTTATACTGGTAAATTGTTATGCTGTTTGAGCTCATTGAGATACTGGCCCTGAGAGTTTCGACTGTGGCTCTCTATGCCCAAGCATGTTTATGTCAAATGGCTTCTGAAGCCTGGTGTCAGGAGATGGGCTGGCGCCTCTAAGTCTGTGACAAGGAAGAGAGAGATGAGTAGAGCAGCCTAAGTGTGAAGATACTGTGCTTCTGAGAAGAGCAAACTTTCCCATGGGTCTTAGCTCTGTTTTCCCCTGTGGTGGGAGAGTGCTTGCAGTGGTGTGGGGAAAAGGAGCTGAGCTTCAGACAGGATGCAAAATCTAAGGCAGGACTTCCAGCTGCCTGACATTCCCTACTCAGTTTCTTCTGGGTGTCATGAGGGCTTGATTTCTTGACGTTATTTTATTTGTTGTTTTACTTAGGCGCCTGCCTCCGCTGTGCTCTGCCCATACACCAAATCCCTCTATTGAGTGCTCCAGCTGGTCATCTTAAAGGGAACTCTTCATTTGATTCCTGCTGTTTTGAGGCTCCTGCTTGATTATGTTTTGTACTCTTTCTATGTAGTATTTTATGTTGGCTGGTTATATATTTAATAAACTGGCTCATTCATAACAAAGTGTGGCTATTGTATGGACTGCAGAGAATCACTACCTAAAGGGAAATAGGCCAGTCAGGGAGACATAGAAAACTGTGTTTACAAAAGCAAACACATAATCAAGAAAGAAAAGAAAATCGTATATGAATGTGTAATTCATGAAAATAAGGTAAAATTGACAATTTACCTGGAAAATGTACAAATGTAACCGCATCAGTAATGTAAAGCCACATTGAAATAATGAAAAGGGCCTGGAGAGATGGCTCAGTTGTTAAGAGCCCTTGTTACTCTTCCAGAGAATCTGGATTTGGTTCCCAGTACCAACATGGTACCTCACAGCCATCTGTAACAGCATTTCTAGGGGATTCTACACTGTCTTCTGACACCTGTGCGTGCTGCTCATACAGGGTACACATACATACTTGCAGCAAAAACACTCATACAAATACAATACAAACAAACCTTAAAATAATAAAAACAGGAGTGAGGAACTAATTTCCGTTATTAGCATGTATGTCTATACTATTGCAAGCCTTTCACACCCTCATGTTTGTTTACTCATAGGATCATGTGAACAAATTTGCTCACTCACAATGAACATGCTTTCAAAGTCATAGAGCAGACAGACTTACACACACACACACACACACACACACACACACACACTCAAGCTACTATGATCACAAACATGTTCACAGTGTATTAGTAATTTTTCCTCAGTGCTGTGATAAAACATTTCACAAAGGCAAAGAGAGAGAGAGAGAGAGAGAGAGAGAGAGAGAGAGAGAGAAGCAGTCTGTATTTTGGCTCAGTGTGAGAAGCAAGGATGGTTTCGCTGGTCACACTGCATCTGTAGTCCGGAGCAGAGCCTGAAGGCTGCTGCTTGACTCTCATTGTCTTTTTCTATTCCACCTAGCACCCCATAAAATGCTGCCCACATCTAGAAACACCCTTCCAGGTCTGTGCAGAGACTTGTCTGCTAGGTAAGTCTAGATCCCAGCAAGACTATAATTATTAACTAGTTTACATGATTATTGTACACAACTTGAATTATTCAACTTTCAGAAACCATTCACATACTCATACATATACATACACTCAGTAATACATAGACAGTTGTCATATATGTACAAACAATTTCAGGCATGCTACCAAAACACACATTCATTTAGGAACATGCTCCCAAATTCATTTCCACACAGAACAAACCTATATTCTTGTCAAAACACATAAGTACTCACTCAAACACTCCCTGACTAACACTCTGTCACCTCTGATAATTTTTAGGTGTAGTTGTTAGGAAATCTTAGTTTGTCACTCAGATATGGTTTCCCTTTTATCTAAGACAGAAACATATACCATGGTGGCTGTACTTGCCTGTCAATCCATGCACCCAGTAGTATGAGCTGAAATTTAAGGCCAGCCTGGTGTGTAAGACCTTGTCTCAAAAAGGAAACATAATTTACACACATACCATTATTGAGTCAGGTATCATTGCACATGACTGTCATCCCAGCATTTGGGAAGGTAAAGCAGGAAGACCAGAAATTTGAGCCCAGCCTGGGCTACTGAGTTTTAGACAGTCCTGAGATACATGGGGAGACACTGAGTTAAATTTAAGGAAAGAAAGAAAATAAAAACACATGAACAGAACACATATCCTTGTTTATATGTGAATGCTTTACATACAGAAGAAATTGTACTTTGAGGGGTCTCTTAATTTGATTTTTACCTGAATTTTAAAATTACGTGTGTGTCTGGATAGATGGCTCAGAGGTTAAGAGCACTAGCTGCTCTTCCAGAGGTCCTGAGTTCAAATCCCAGCAACCACATGGTGGCTCACAACCACCTGTAATGGGATCTGATGCCCTCTTCAGTCTGTGAGCCATCTCTCCGGCCTTCATATGTCCCTTTTAAGGTGAAGTTTTTTTCTTGGGAAAATAGCTATTTTGACTAGTTTTATGGTTTATGTTTATATATATGTATATATAATATGTATATTATATATAATGTATGTATATGGTTCAGTGCTGCTTCAATGTGGTAAGCTCAATATAATATACACACATAGAGTTTGGGTAGCAAAAAAAAAATCAGGTCTAATTTATTTATTGCTGGTAGAAAACTGAGATTAATTCCATGAATTTTCAGTTTCAAATAACTATGCCATATCACCTATAAAATGATCTAACCTAAATGAGAACTAACCTTTAGGAAGAAATATATGCAAGTGAAACATGATAAAACATACTAAAGATACGAAAATCACTATCAGTCCTGAAAGCATTTTACAAAGTGGGTTGGGGCCAGGAGAGAGATGGCTGAGCAGTGAAGAACACAAACTAGTCTTGCAGGGATAATCCAGGCTGGACTTTGAGCACCCATTACTGGGCTCCCAACCAACCTTCTGTAACTCCAGTACCAGGGAATCTAATGGCTGTTTCTGAACCCCGCACTCACTATGCAGACAAACCCTCAAACACATAAAAATCAATAAAATTCTTTAAAGTGTGTGTAAAAAAACTAATGCTAAAATTCTCCTGAACTGTGCAAATACAGAAATAGGAACATTTACTAAATTACTACAAAGTAATTTCATAAAATGTTTCTATGTCTGAAAGAGCTTCTGCCTCCTTTTATGAAATATAGTTTTGTTGAAGCTGTAAAATTACAAAGCTCACAAATTTAGGAAGATCAAATAGCTATGAATTATAACTAGAAGCCAAGGAACACCAGGCGTAGTGGCACAATCCTGTCTTCATGGCTATTCTGGAGGCTAAGGCAAGAGAATCACACATTTGTGAGTCGTCTGGTCTTTAGAGTAAGCTCGTGGGCAACCTAACTAACTTAATAAAACTTTGTATCAAAATAAAAAATATAGGCTGAGTATTTATCTCAGTGGCAAAGCATTTATCTAGCAAGTGTAAGGCTCTTAGTTTAATCAGAAAAAAAAGGAAACCTTGCTAAATTTCCCTGGGCTTATTACCCTGGATCAAGCTTCCTCTGTCTATTCTATATTACTGTCCACTCTTGACAAATGTAAGTGCAAAATTACACAAATTCCACCGATTTGAGTCTTGATCCCTGGAGATTCTTGCACCATATAAAATTTACACTAATTTGTACACTTTTATTTCGATAATCTATGTGTTGTTGAGAGTGTGTCTGTTAGCCACGAAACCAACGTGCGTTGAGACGTCTTTTCTTCCCTACAGCTCCTCTGCATAAAGGCAAATCTGTTCCATTTGTTACAAGCTACCTCTGCTGGACCTGGTGGGACAAGTCTAATCACAGCTACTCAGATGGCTAAAGCTGGAGGATGGCACATTTTTGGGCAGCTGGCTAGAGTGAGTTCCAGGCCAGTCTGGAAACAACGAGACCCTGATGAAGCTCAATGGAATAATAGCACATGCCTGACATGAATGAAGCCTTCCATTCAATTTTCTGGACTGTGAAAAACATTTGCTCTCCCTAGAATGCACCTGTCTTCTATAAGCCAAATACTCGATCCTCACTACTCTCTCCTAGATTCCCATCATGCACCACAGTTTATAACTCCAACCACATCCATTCTTTCCCCAGTTGGCACTCAAGCATCATTAACATTACCTTGTTCTTTCCTACCTTGTGTGTTCATATCCGTAACAACCTAACTGACGGACCTGGCCTCCTCCTGATTACTTTCTACCACACCTTACACTTCTACTAAGATATTACACTTCTCAAAAGCTGCTGACCTACTTTATTTTGCTAACTGTAAAACAGGGGAATCTGGTTAAGAATTGGCCTTCAGAGATTCCGTTTACTTATGTTCCCTTTTTAAAAATTCCCCATAATAAAATATTTGGAATCCTACCCTCTAAGACTCTCCATCATGATGCCAAGCACGAGAGGATAAATTTAACTATAAACATTTTCAGTTTTTTTTAAACCACTAATGTTTTCACAAGTGAAAAAACTGAAGTCATACACCTCACTGCCTGGAAGACAGGAAACTGTCCCTCCCTGGGGTAACCAATTCTCAAAGTTAATAAAGGCCCCACCAAAGCATGCCTTTTAATACATAAATTAACCAAGCAGTAAGTTCTCTCTTCCTTTCTTTGACTTACATCCTAGGAGGAAATATTCCTCTGCCCTAGTCATCCCAGAGCCAGGTACCAGATAAATGCGAAACTATTGAAAATAAACAATGCAGAGCTTGGGCTGGGGATTTAGCTCAGTGGTAGAGCGCTTACCTAGGAAGCGCAAGGCCCTGGGTTCGGTCCCCAGCTCCGAAAAAAAGAACCAAAAAAAAAAAAAAAAAAAAAACAATGCAGAGCTTTTCAACCTCCATCCGCTACTTTTCTTGTAAAAAACTCAAGTGAAATTCTTAACCTAAGAGCTCTTTCCTTCCTGTCTTCTGCCTGTTGACAACTTTAATGTCTTTCCTAGGTACTCCAGCATCGCCTGGCATGTATAACAGGATCTCCTTTACTTATGAAGGGCTTTTAAAGATTTATTTTATTTTGTGCCGTAGAAATGGCTCAGTGGTTAAGAGCACTTGGTAAAGTCCTTCCAGAGGACCTGAGTTCAATTCAGGGCACCCAAGTCTAGCTGCTCATGATGATTTGCTTTCTTTTATGCGAATGAGAGTTTACCTTCTTGTGTGTTTTGTGTACCATGTGTGTGCCTAGTTACTGTAGAGGAGGAAGACAAATACTGGGTCCCCTGGAAGTAGAGTTACAGCAGCTTCTGAGATACCTACCGCATGGTAGGTGGGAAGCGAACCCAGGTCCTTTGCAGGTGAAGCAAGGACTCTTAAAATGTTGAGCCATCTCTTCAGCTTCAAACATTATGAAATTTAAGGGTGACTGTTAAGAATATAGACATTCTTGCCCTCAAATATAGTCCCTGTATCTGGGGTCTATGTATGCTGCCCTAGTAGACCAAGGCCCCAGCATCCAAGAAGTATTCAGGATCCTCTCCATTGATTCAGTCCAAATGCTAAGATAGCAACCTCTAAGAATATGCTCCCTTATTTAAGAGGTTGGGCCCCTGCTATCATTAAGGTACTTAGAAAACAACAAACCACATCAAGGCAAAGAGAACAAGCTCCCGTATTTCCCAGAGCCAATAATCTAAGACCTGCCAATAGGGCCAACTTCTTAAACATGTCATCATTTCCCCTAAAAACATTAAAGAGTAAGGATTAAACCTTAAACACACAGGCCTTTGGTATATACTTCAGATTCAAATTATAGCAACACAATGGGAATGGCAGTTATGAATTCAATAACATCACAAAGGAAGAGCTGCCTGTTATGTCTAAAAGGAACCTCAAAATGACAAGTCTTGTGCTCAGTTCAGGCTGCAGTACAGGACTGCTTTGTTAACTTTTATCATTCCTCAGGAATCTGTAAAAGGATTCTCTCTTCCAGGAAAAGCCACTTCCTTATTGACCATAGCACGCAAAAGTCTCTGGGCTGTGAGTCCCTCCCCCATCACCTACACTTCCAGGCTATTTCAGTTCACAGGATTCCTTCATCTCACTTTGCAGCTAGCAGCTTTATTTTTTTTTTTTGAACCCAGGAAGTTTTTTCCCACTGCTGCTTTTTCTCTGCCCGTGACAGTGCCCCTCTCCTCTGCCCCACAGAGGGAGCCCTAGCTGCTTTGTACTTCCCCAAACTGCTAACTCTTCTGTGTCTCACATCCCTAATAAAAACCTTCTTACCTATGGATTGGTCACTTTGGTAGATTTTCTGCTCCCTTGCTCACACTGCCTAGATTTAAATTTTTCTGGTTACTATAAGATAGATTTTAGCTTTATCAAAGAGGAGAAAGATGTCAGGGATTCTAAAAGTTCCAGTCTCTAAAGACACTGATGGATGCTAAAGTTAAGGAACATCTATACAAAAACCAGACGATTGTCGAGCACTTCAAACACTTCCTTAAAATAAAAATGAAGTGCAGTTGGACTAGAAGATACACACAAATTCATGTGTAATCTGAATCCTTTAGAAGTTCACCTTCTATGGAGTGAAGAAATAATCATATATAAAAATTAATATAAACTATGATATGAAATGTACTGCTATTTAACATGTGAAATGCTATTGAAGGTGATAAGCAGTAATCTAGGCAGCCTTAACTAAATGTAGAGGCTAGATTTCTTTTCAAGTACATGATCCTTACCTTCTCAAATCCTTTACTCTGGTCAACTGCGTCACTCATTTTCCTGAGGCTGGCTTCTTAAGCAGACTTCTCTTACATTTCTTCTTTAATTTAGAAAAGGTTCCAAGCCTGTAAAAAAAAAGTAGGGAGAATATTATAACCATGAGCTCATTATCCACCCTAACAGCACATTTATAAAAAGAATTAAAATTCACTTTGCATGTCCCCAGGTGAATTCTACCCTTTGTTCCACAAATCTTAACCACTGTCTTTCATATGGTGCTTTATCCTTTTCATAATTCTTTCTGAATGTTTGTAATACACATATATTTGCTCATAAACACATGCATATTTATGCACACATTAAATGATACAAACAATATTCACAAGGAATTATGAAAAAGATAAACATTATATAAAGAAGGATACACGCAAGCGTGTTTTGAGTGTGTCCATGCCTTTCATTACAAATGTAGTAGATTGTTTTAGTTTTTCTATTCTCTGTATTTCATGGTCATCACCCAATCTTTGTACCTTTGCAAGACATTGCAGAAGTTCCTCCATCTTGTAATCTTATTGAGACTACTTCAGTTTTAACTGAACTTTTATCTCCTTGATGGAGAATTCTAGGGGAAAACATCTAACTCTATTCTGGGAACCTGAGGTCAAGACACCCAGCTAACTTAGTTTCTGCTAAACAGCCTGCTTGAACTGAACCCTCTCCAGATAACTGCTTATCTCAGCTTTTGTTAAACTGCTAGCTTGTGCATAAACCTCTCTCTGCAGCTACATAATGAAATACTGAGGACATGGCTTTTGCCATTAAAAGCCTCTTGCTCTAAATGCTTATGGCTACACTTGGGTCCTTAAATATCTACCTGAGTGTAACCCCTGCTGACTAGAATTAAGATTTCCAAGTGCTTATGAACCATGTCCTAATAGTCATCGCTGGGGCCTCCCCTAACACCTTAATGATTTAAATGGTTTATTACAGATATATGCTATCACAGGTATATACTATAGGGGCAAGAATTAGACTCCCTAGATGTGATCAAAGACCATTTACATATATAACGTTAAGATGAAGTAATAGGGGATAAAGATGGACCCTTCATTCACTGACTGGCACCCCAATAAAGAAGAGTCCTAGAGACAGAGATCCAAAGCAAAACACTATATGAGGATGGAGAAAAAGATTAGAATGTTACATTTGCAACCCAACTGTTGCCAAAAATTGGTGTCAACCTCCACAAGTCAGCATAGCGAGAGGAAAAGACAAGATTCCTCTTACCACCTCCAGAAAGAATCAATTCTGCTAACAACATAATCGTAGATTTACAACTTTCAAAACTCTAAGCAAATGAATGAACATCTATCATTTGAAGCTACCCAGCTCATAATTGTGTTACAGCTGCCCTGGGAAATAAGCAACATCCTTTCAGCAGGTCTGCACTTGCTGGTGACAAGCCATTCCACCAGGGAAGGAAGATGTAGTGGGTTGAACTGCCTTGGCTTATGGCAGCAAGGAAGCAAAAGCAGAAGTGGTCAGCGTTCTGATATCTCCTTCAAGGGCGCGTCTCAAATGTACTAACATCTTTTCAAAAATGTCCCACTTACTATTCATTCCATCACCTCCCAACTGGTCTAACAAACCGCAACATCTCAGCCCTTAGTTAATATTCAAATCACAAGCACAACACCTACCAAGTTAATGAAGGCTGGCTCTGCATAGCCTTTCCCCCTGTTGCTGCAAACCAGTGGTGCTCCAAGGTTCAAGTGTTCAGAGCACTTAAGAAATCTCGACTGAAAGTCCACTTTAAGGATCTCTGACTCAATACGTCTAGAGTAGAGTCTGAGAATATACACTTCTAGCAAACTTCCAGCTGCTCCTGCTGCTGCTGCTTCATACTTACCCATCAGCATTAGCTTAGTGTCCTGGTAAGCTAGCTGCTTTTCCTTTGCAAGATGAGGCAAAAGCACAGAGATATTTAAAAATGTGGATTGATGTTAACATGAAACAACTGTAGTGTATGCAAGTCAAACTTTTATTTTTAACATGAACAAAAGTAATCCTATGTATCTATATAAAAGTTCATCATGTAGTCAGATGTCTGTTGGTGATATCTGTGTATAATGAACTTTAGAACAAAATTAATTTTATGGACTACTAAAAATTAGACAATGAATGGAAAAAAAAACCACTTCTTCTTCCTCCATCCATTTCTTTCTTCTGGGCTTTGCAACTGTAGGAGGAAATAAGAGATAAGCAACACTTGTATTTCCTTAGAATGTACTCCTGACACTCTTGTCAATTCTATGTATTACCATTGTCTCTCAATATTTCCCTGCTGTTTCCCTAACAGATCCTTAGGTATTAGAGTATTCAAATTTCCCTGCTGTTTCCCTAACAGATCCTTAGGTATTAGAGTATTCATGAGTTTGGTAGCTTCCATAATCTGATTATATTGACCTCACTATCCTACTGGTAACCACTCGTCAAGGCCTGGTGTTCCTTTCTGACTGATTCTCAAAGAACAAATTTTCTTATGGTTATATACCAACCACACACATTCCCTAAGCCTCCCAGTTACTCCACTATCATCTCCTCAAAATGAGACTTTCATCTTTTTAAAAAAGACTTTAAGAAATTTAAAAATTAAAATCGAATTACAATTTTAATCTCATTTTAAATGAAAAACTAAAGTTAAAGAAATTAAATGAAGGGGTTGGGGATTTAGCTCAGTAGTAGAGCGCTTGCCTAGCAAGCGCAAGGCCATGGGTTCAGTCCAGTCCTCAGCTCAAAAAAAAAAAAAAAATTAAAAGATGAAGAAAATTTTAAGAGATTTTCATCTCTTTAAAATCACAGATCTCGAAATGGAAAAAAACCAGAAACAAAAAGAGAGAAAGATGAACATGAAGATATAATGGCTGATTCCCAATTCAGTATAAACAAAATCTATTTTTTTAGTTTCATGTCATTTGAAATATTAAAGTTAGGCTGATAATTTACATATGAACCACAGCATGTGAAATTTCTTCAAACACTTAATTTGCCAGCTGTTATCACCTGTTTCAAAGGTACTATAAGAACAATATGTGATACTATGTGATTTCCATGGCCACATTTCACTGCATGATCCTTTACTGGTCTCCACTACTAAGTCTAACAACTTCTCATCTGTACTAAGTAATCTAGTTACAATCTAAGGGACAAGCATCTAGATACTATTAACTCTTGTTTAACTTATGGCTATTAAACTGCTTACTGTATTAGTCTAATATTTAGTAATACAAAAAATTTACAAATGTTTAGCTAACCAATAGTATTTTTAAACAGATGATGCTCTTAGCTACAGGAATGTTAGGAATGGTTAGTTAGTAAAGCCAGTACCTGCATCCCTAAGATTAGGGGCCATCTGCAAAGTCCAGATTATTTTTAGGATCTCCATCCAGGTTTTCAATTTCATCGTCATCATCATCGTCATCATCTTCTTCCTCCTCCTCCTCCTCTTCCTCCATTGCAACCTCTTCATCAGCATTTTCACACCCACAGCACATGGTTGCCTTAGAGTGCACTGGTATAGACATTAGGAAATTAGGGTGCTGTAAGAAATAAATCACCTTACATTTCATTTCGTTCTTCCTTAAATGAGAGTCAGGAAAACCTGGAGAATATGAATATGTGAGAAAGAGTATTTTAGCAATGCTGTGGTCCCAAGTGACAGCCTAAAAAAAAACAAAACAAAAAAACCTTCACTTTAACCAAGCAAGTAAAAGATCTGTACAATAAGAACTTCAAGACTCTGAAGAAAGAAATTGAAGAAGTCCTCAGAAGATGGAAAGATCTCCCATGCTCATGGATTGGCAGGATTAATATAGTAAAAATGGCCATCCTACCAAAAGCGATCTACAGATTCAATGCAATCCCCATCAAAATACCAATCCAATTCTTCAAAGAGTTAGACAGAACAATTTGCAAATTCATCTGGAATAACAAAAAACCCAGGATAGCTAAAACTATCCTCAACAATAAAAGGACTTCAGGGGGAATCACTATCCCTGAACTCAAGCAGTATTACAGAGCAATAGTGATAAAAACTGCATGGTATTGGTACAGAGACAGACAGATAGACCAATGGAATAGAATTGAAGACCCAGAAATGAACCCACACACCTATGGTCACTTGATTTTTGACAAAGGAGCCAAAACCATCCAATGGAAAAAAGATAGCATTTTCAGCAAATGGTGCTGGTTCAACTGGAGGTCAACATGTAGAAGAATTCAGATCGATCCATGCTTATCACCCTGTACAAAGCTTAAGTCCAAGTAGATCAAGGACCTCCACATCAAACCAGACACACTCAAACTAATAGAAGAAAAACTAGGGAAGCATCTGGAACACATGGGCACTGGAAAAAATTTCCTGAACAAAACACCAATGGCTTATGCTCTAAGATCAAGAATCGACAAATGGGATCTCATAAAACTGCAAAGCTTCTGTAAGGCAAAGGACACTGTGGTTAGGACAAAACGGCAACCAACAGATTGGGAAAAGATCTTTACCAATCCTACAACAGATAGAGGCCTTATATCCAAAATATACAAAGAACTCAAGAAGTTAGACCGCAGGGAGACAAATAACCCTATTAAAAAATGGGGTTCAGAGCTAAACAAACAATTCACAGCTGAGGAATGCCGAATGGCTGAGAAACACCTAAAGAAATGTTCAACATCTTTAATCATAAGGGAAATGCAAATCAAAACAACCCTGAGATTTCACCTCACACCAGTGAGAATGGCTAAGATCAAAAACTCAGGTGACAGCAGATGCTGGCGAGGATGCTGAGAAAGAGGAACACTCCTCCATTGTTGGTGGGATTGCAGACTGGTAAAACCATTCTGGAAATCAGTCTGGAGGTACCTCAGAAAATTGGACATTGAACTACTTGAGGATCCAGCTATACCTCTCTTGGGCATATACCCAAAAGATGCCCCAACATATAAAAAAGACACGTGCTCCACTATGTTCATCGCAGCCTTATTTATAATAAATAGCCAGAAGCTGGAAAGAACCCAGATGCCCTTCAACAGAGGGATGGAAACAGAAAATGTGGTACATCTACACAATGGAATATTACTCAGCTATCAAAAACAACGAGTTTATGAAATTCGTAGGCAAATGGTTGGACCTGGAAAATATCATCCTGAGTGAGCTAACCCAATCACAGAAAGACATACATGGTATGCACTCATTGATAAGTGGCTATTAGCCCAAATGCTTGAATTACCCTAGATGCCTAGAACAAATGAAACTCAAGACGGATGATCAAAATGTGAATGCTTCACTCCTTCTTTAAAAGGGGAACAAGAATACCCTTGGCAGGGAAGAGAGAGGCAAAGATTAAAACAGAGACTGAAGGAACACCCATTCAGAGTCTGCCCCACATGTGGCCCATAAATATGTAGCCACCCAATTAGACAAGATGGATGAAGCAAAGAAGTGCAGACTGACAGGAGCCGGATGTAGATCGCTCCTGAGAGACACAGCCAGAATACAGCAAATACAGAGGCGAATGCCAGCAGCAAACCACTGAACTGAGAACAGGACCCCCGTTGAAGGAATCAGAGAAAGAACTGGAAGAGCTAGAAGGGGCTCGAGACCCCTTATGAACAACAAAGCCAAGCAACTAGAGCTTCCAGGGACTAAGCCACTACCTAAAGACTATACATGGACTGAACCTGGACTCTGACCTCATAGGTAGCAAAGAATATCCTAGTAAGAGCACCAGTGGAAGGGGAAGCCCTGGGTCCTGCTAAGACTGAACCCCCAGTGAACTAGACTGTTGGGGGGAGGGCAGCAATGGGGGGAGGGTTGGGAGGGGAACACCCATAAGGAAGGGGAGGGGGAGGATGTTTGCCCGGAAACCGGGAAAGGGAATAACACTCGAAATGTATATAAGAAATACTCAAGTTAATAAAAAAAAAAAAAAAACAAAAAACTTTCACAGGACCGATTTTTCCATTTCTCACCTCTAGGGTCTCAAAATCCCTAATCTGTTTGTTATAGTTTTTAGGGGAATAGCACTAAATGCTAATTTGTCCCCAAAATAAAACACTGGTCACTAGTTTTCAGACTCTCCCACTTTGGGCAAGCTCTGAGCATGGCCTACAAATATGTAAAAGCAGCAGCAAGGATGAAGAACTTTAACACTCTCTCTCTCAGTACCTAGGGTTACAGGCGCCATTTGGCTGGGTTCCAACTATCAGAACCTGGCCTTATCATAATCCAGCCTTTCCTGCTAACTTTGGGATTTTGCTCTTTTTCTTGCCTCCATGCTGCTGAAGGACCTCCCATTTCCAGTGCACAGGATATCATAAGGCCTGGGGGCAAAGGGCAGGATGGAAGGCCAAAAGGGTATGTGAAATGAAGATCAAAAGGGTAGAGGGCACAGGGGAAAGGGAAAGGAGGAGTGGGAGGAGGGAGAAGCAAGAGAGGGGACGAGGGGAGATAGAAGAGAAGCCGATAAGGGAGAAAGGGGGAAAGGGAAGAGGTAAGAGCACAGTGGGAAAGGGAATTGAGGGAGAACAGAAAGTGGGCATGAAGATAAGAGGGTAATGGAGGAGGTAGGGTGAGAAAGGGGGAGGAAGCAAAGGGAAGAGGGGACAGAAAGGAAGGGGAAGATAGATAGGAAGAGGGACACATAGGGGAGAGTGAAAGGGAAGAGGGACTAGGGAGGTGTGGAGAGATAGACAGGGAAAGGCAAGAAAGAGTGAAGGGAAGCATGGAAACTGGGGTTAGGGGAGGAAGTACAGCAGGCAGGGGAGAGCAGTGAGATGGAAGGGGTAAGGGAAGCAGGGAGTGGGAGGGGCTAAGAGGAGAAAGACGGTTGACAGGCTGGAGAAAGGAAGGATGGGAAAGAGAGGTGGGAAGGGAGACAGGGAGCTAGGAGCAGGGAAGGAAATGGGAGCAGTGTTCTGAAAGGTACACAAAGGCGAACAGTGAGGGAGAGGGGATCCTGGAAAAGAAGGGCATTAAAAAGTTAGCATCGAGGAGAGGAAAGCTGCATGACTGTGAGCAGGGAGAGGAAAGGGAAGAAAGGAGGGGTACCTGGGGCAGGGACAAGAAAGGCAAAGGGAAACTCGGAGGGGGGGTAGGGGATCCTGGAGAACAAAGTTTAAGGGGGTGGGAGTGAGGGGGAGAAGGGAGAGGTAAATAGCAAAACGGTGAGTAGGAAGGTGGAGGGGAGCCAGGGAAGGAAAGGCACAAAAAGGCCAACAGGGGAGAGCAGCGAGCAGGGAGAGGTAAGGCTGCTAAAATGGAGCAAGGATGGGGAGGAGGGTAGGGAGAGGGAACACAACGGGGCTAGGAAAGGTACACAAAGGGAAACAGGGAGCGGGAGGGAGTCCTGTAAAGGAAAGGTACAAAAAGGGGAGCAGGGTGGAGGAGGGGAGCGCAGGAAAATGGGAATAGGGAGGGGGAGGAGGGAAGTGCTAAAATGTAAGTGCAGTGGGGGAGAGGGGCAGGGAAAGGTAAGGCGCTAAAAGGGAAACAGGGAGGGAGAGGGACTCAGGGAAAGAAAAGGTGCGAAAAGGGGAACAGGAAGAGGAGGGTTTCTGGGAGAGGAACAAATGGGGAAGCTTGAAGGGGGAGGAGATCAGGGAAAGAAAAGGCGCGAAAAGGGGGAACCAGAAGGCCGGAAGGGGAGGGTTTCAGGGAGCAGGAAGGGGAGGGTTTCAGGGAGCAGGCAGCAGGCGTGAAAAGTCGAGCAGAGGGGGAGGGGAGCAAGGAGAGAAAAGGGGAAAGGGGGAGGATGGACTGAAGTTAGAGACTAGCTAGGCAGGAAAAGGAAGGACAGGAGCAAGGAGAAGGGGGATGGGAGGAGGCAGCTAAGGACAAGTTAGAGAGGAAAGGGGATAGACATGGGCAGGAGAGATAGGAATCGCTTCCAGGAATGACCCCAACTGCAATGTAGTCTTTACTACAGATGTGGGTAAAGAATACACCCCACCTGAATCTAGAGTAACGACCACAGGTTAACTCACCTGTACAGGTACCTAAGTCAAAGACGCAGGTAGCTCCAGCACTCATTTCCATGCCCATCTCATCTTCTGATTCATCATCCATTAGGTTCTCCAATTCCTCATCATCATCATCGTCATAGAAGTCATCGTCGTCGCCATCTTCATCGTCTTCATCCTCATCGAGAGGGGACCTGCACTTGCTTTGCCTGGCAATCCAGGCCACATCCCTTTCATACTGCTCCTCATAAATGGCATCTACGATTAACTGGAACGCCAGAAAACCTGTCGTGGCGACAATTAAGATAAGCCACTCCAGATAAGGCATAACTTCTTCCAGGGAGTGCCGGTCGAATAAATTGGACCTATTTCCATCACCTTCACCACCTGAGCCATTGTGAGCCTTGTCTGGCTTATTGTTATCAGACATGGCACAAAAGAACACCAACTGGGAGCTGTACTAAGTGAAGATAACTGCAGAGAGTCGCAAGCGAGAAACCCACCCCTTCGACCTGCTCAGGGCTATGGCGATTACACAATGCATGCTGGGAGAGCAAAGGTGGGGGGTCCTCCCTCCTTCCTCCGGAAGACTTCTGTACTCAGCACGGGGAAGGGGGGAGGGGTAGGGCGGAGTGAACTCTGGACTACTTTTTTACGCGGAAGGGTACAAATTTGAACACCAATGATATTCTAGAGTTGGCAGAACTGGCAAAAATTCCTACCTAAGGCTCACAACCCCCCACGAGAACATTAAGCTCATTGGCTGAGAAATTAACATCCGGAGAACTCGCACACCCAATGAGTGATCAGGATCTTCACACATCTAGCCTCTTTTTGAGTCTCGGGTTCCTTCCATTCTACCGTGGCAACAGAGCTGTTGAATAGTGTTACTGCACCGCAGATTCTTTGGTACAGAGATCGGCCTGTTTTGCCTAGTCTCCTAGGGACAACTTGTAACAGAAGGGCTTTTAACATGAGAAAACATAGCGATATGTTATTACCAATCCCCAAACTCACACCAGAAAGAGAATGGCCATTTGCATGTGTTAACAGTATTAAAAATTGTTCGTGACCATTTCAGCGAAACTCATGACACCGAATATACGATGGCCTGCAACTTCAAAGGCTCCAAAGCTTCTCCAAGGGATTCGTGGTCCAGTCTCGTCCTTCACCTCCACCAGTTTTGCCACACAAGCCACATAGGGTAGAGTCCTAAAAGAGGTGGACACAGCACGAGAGATACACAGGTCAGGGGAGTGCAGGAGGCGCGAGAGGGGGGTGGCAAAAGTACAGAAGTAGCCTCCAGGTGACTGTAACGGAAAGGCTTGTTGGCATTGTAGTGTACCTGCATGCTATGACATTGGTTGGCCACTTTCAAATAAGAACACCAAAAAAAGCCACAGTCAAATGTATAACTATGGACTGTTTTGCTCTCAGGACACAAGTGGCCTCAGATTTAAGAGTTTGTTTTTACTGTACATATTAATGACGTACTATGTTTAATATAGTACATGTATACATGTTTTCTTTCAAACACATGGTAGATTGTGAGTGTGTGCGTGTGTGTGTGTGTGTCTGTGTCTGTGTCTGTGTCTGTGTGCGCGCACGCGCGCGCACGCGCGCGTGTTTAGGAGATTCATGATGGAGGAAAAAAAAGTGACAGACGTTTTTAAAAAAAAGGAGATTCATGAAACCAGAAAGAGAAACATGCCATGGTTGACAAAAATTTTTGTTTTTGTTGTTTTTTTTTTTTTTGAGACAATTTCTCAGTACAGCATTGGTTGTTCTGGAACTCAAGTCTACAGACCAAGCATGCCTTGAACTCAGATATACCTGCTTGCCTCTGCCTCCTGAGTGCCGAGATTAAAGGCATGCACCACCCACAATCCCTGTGTGGGTGTCAAAATCTGAAATGGGAAAGAGAAAGTCTGTAAGACATAAAAACAGCAGTGGGCTAGTGAAGAAATAGGAAGGGGGCAAGACAGAGGTAAATGGGGCCTCTGGGGCAGAAAGTCAGAGAGGAAGACAAATATGATCAAAATATGAATGGAAAACACTTAATATACTGCATTACAAACCTAAGAAAAAAGCAGAATGGTGGTGGTGTAAGCCTTTAATCCCACCATGCAGGAGGCAGAGGCAGGTGAATCTCTGAGCACTAGGGCAACCTAGTCTACAGGTGGACTTCCAGTTCTCCTGAGGCTACACAGCTGAGGCTACACAGATAAACCCTGTCTCATGAAAAGAAATGATAATGATGACAAAGACATGAAAAGAAATGATAATGATGACAAAGACGACGACCAGGACGATGTTGATGTAAAGTGAAAGCCAGGAGAATAGTACTTGGAGTTGCCTGACATATCTTCCAGGGGAAAAAGGTCAGAAAAGAGATTCCGATGCCAGGGTAATCCTGGAATATTGCTTACCAGATAATCTCTGAGGAGATTTGATACTTGAAGGGAGCTACATCTGAGTTTGCTCTTAATTTGTCTGTTTTATTTATATTCATTATAATATTTATTTATTTTCCTTTGGGTAGTTTTAAGCCCAGCTTCTCATTTTTAATCTTTTAATTTTGAATTTTTGTTTAGAGATACCCCTCCCCCACTTATGCTCCTCTTATCAGAGTAACAATTAGCCAGAGTGGCCTCATACTCAATAGCAAAATAAGATAGTCTTAAACCCCCAATCCTCCTACTTCCCAACTGTTGAATACAGGCGTGCACACAAGGCTAGAATTATTAAATGTATAAATGCATTTATTATGTTATCATAAGTAAGGTAAATTTTAGAAATAGAATTTGTCAAAGCAGAGAAAGAGTATTACGTTGCTCCAAATAGCATATATCATTTATATACATAATCATAATTAAATTGTTTACTTTTTTAAGTGTGGTTACCTACAGTTATTAGTTTCCCTCTGAATGCCACAGAGGAGAATTAGTTGTATTTTTTGATTCTTCACAATGCATTTTAAAATTTTTATTTTCTATTGCATCTTTTACTCATTGTCAATGAATTTGTACAAGTTTGTGTCTGAAGCCACAATAACACACCTGGCATTAGGGGTGGGCCTGAAGCATTAGTCCCTGAACTGACACCTGGCATTGACCTAGAGCACAGGGTCAAAAACCTGACAGTGCTGTATTGAGCACTAAGTGTTTGTAATCACTGGATCTGGGAAGACTCTGGGTTCCAGGTACATGCTTGACGACTAAGATGCAGGCTTCAGCCTGAAAAATAAGTCAAGCCGATAGAGGTCCAAAGAACTAAACAGTGTGCAGGTGTATCCACTACGAATGGCCTGGCCCTGCAAGAGAACTTCAGCATGACTATGAATATTATTCTAATATTATGGATAGCCTGTCAGCTAAGACTATTGCTCTTCAATATCTAGTTCGTTGAGTAGGTTCAATTTAAAGAGTGGTTTGATTTGTATTATTTTGAATTTTTGAGATCTTCATGTGGTTTTGTGTGTGTTTATTGTGTACAGATAAACATGTGGAAGTATTGCATGCATGTGCTTACCTGTGCATTCGTGTGTGTGTGTGTGTGTGTGTGTGTGTGTGTGTGTGTGTACCTGTGTTGTGCATATATGGAAGACAGCCTCACACAACTTTAAGCATCATTCCACAGGAGCTATTTATCTTTCCTCTCACCTGGGGTCTCTTACTGGCCTGGAACCTATAAAATTGGGTAGAGTCTGTGACTCCTGAACCCCGGTGAGTCTCGGACTATCCTTCAGTGGTAGTACGAGCATGTCCCACCATGCCTAACTTTTTTTAAGGTTGATTTTAGGGATTGAACTTCAATTTTCATGCTTGCAAGGGAAGACTATTATTGACCACGCCACCTTGCTACCCTTCATTATTGAAGATTTTCTTTATTTATGACTATCATAAATTGTATTTTATTTTAGACGGTACCCAGGATAAACAATCAGGAAAAAAATAAGATTAAATAAAAAGGGGTGCATGGATCAGACTGTGGTTTCTGAGAGTAGAAACATCCACATCTTTTTAACAGTTTAGTTTTTATATACACCAAAGGTAGTGTGAGCATGCTCAAAAGATCCAGCGCCTTGTGATATGCTAATTTTGCGAGGATAACAGATGTGTTTGGAATGGACCTATAGTCAGAAAGTCTGCATGTATCAGAAAAGGATCCTGACCAGTAATGTCAGAAATGCTGAGGACCAAATGCATGTTTGAGAGCCCTTGATACATAGTCTTACTCAGAAAATGATACATACAAAGATAACAGTGGGATAAAATGAGAGCATACACCTTGAACACATTATGAGAACTCCGTGTCACAAGGCAAGGAAATGTTCCAGTCCCGAAGCCCATTTCTATACTGCTATGTATAGCCCTACAGACTATGAGTTTTGTCACAAATTTATATTGACAGATTTTCAAATGATCACTAATGTTATGTTCCTAGGATAAAAACCACTTATTGTGAGTGTGCCTGCATACATGCCTGTGTGTAACTGGGTGCATGCATAAATGCCTGTATATGTTTGTGCACGCATTTCTCTCTCTCTCTCTCTCTCTCTCTCTCTCTCTCTCTCTCTCTCTCTCTCTGTGTGTGTGTGTGTGTGTGTGTGTGTGTGTGTGTGTGTGTGTGTGTGTGTGTTTGGGATCCATCTGTGGTTCCTTATTTTCCGTTTCCTCCCTCAGGGTGTCCAGGCATTGGGTGCACATCAGGCTGAAAGGATGAAGCAGAGTCTGGAACAGGTGGGGTCTGCAGGATCCTGGACCAGCTTGTAGTGAGTACAGGCTGGGGGTGTATAGTATGGGGGAGGGGGTGGATGGAAGAGGTGGGAGTGGTGGGGTGAGGAGAGGTGGGGTGTGTGGGAGTGTGGGGGTAAGGCCTTTCCAGTGAGGGAATTATTGGCATTTTCCTACTTCCCTATATACAAAATAATCTTAAACTTTTCAGCATTGTATTCTCAGACATATATATTATTTAACACCTAGGGAATTTTTTGTTTCAGCTTTTGTCTAAGTGTCAATGAAGAGAATGGATAAAAAATACAGCATAATATTATTTGGACAGCAGGGGAATGGGGATCCGTTCATTTGTGTTAATGTATGCATCTGGAAGATATTATGTTACATGAAGTAAGCCATGTAGTGAAAAAAGACACATATTGTATGATAGTAATAGAATCTATTAAAAATAAAGTATAAGCTATGAAACACAAAACCAAAAAACCCAAAACAAATGACTTCAAAGTAGGAGAAAATAGAAGCATTGAGGCAGCAACATGTCTCAGTTGGTAAAGACATTTGCCACAAAGTCTGAAAATGTAAATCTGATTACTGGGATACTTGTGATGGAAGGAGAATATTAACTTCTGCATATTGTCCTCTGACTTCTATATGTTCACATAGTATCTACACACACACACACACACACACACACACACAGAGGGGAGGGTTAAAACAAAGAAGGAAATAGAGGTTAGCCATTATTGGCCAAACAGGAGGAATATACTCAAGAAATATATTGCACAATGTAATGACTATGACTATAGTTAACAATAAAGCTTTTACATGCTGATCGCCAGTGGAACCAGCACTATTTGTTGAAAATGTTGTCCTTTTTTCCACTGGATGGTTTTAGCTCCATTGTCAAAGATCAAGTGACCATAGGTGTCCTTCAACAGAGGAATGGATACAGAAAACGTGATACATCTACACAATGGAGTATTACTCAGACATTAAAAACAATGACTTCATGAAATTCTTAGGCAAATGAATGGAACTAGAAAATATCATCCTGAGGTAACCCAGTCAGAAATACACACATGGCATGCACTCACTGATAAGTGACTATTAGCCAAAATTCTCGAATTACCCAAGATACAATCCTCAGACCACATGAAGCTCAAGAAGGATGACCAAAGTGCGGATGCTTCAGTCCTTCTTAAAGGGGGGAACAAAAATATTCACAGAGGGAAATATGGATACAAAGTGTGGAGCTGAGGCTGAAGGAAAGGCCATCCAGTGACTGCCCCACCTGGGGGATCCATCCCATCATATACAGACACCAAACCCAGAGAATATTGCTGATGCCAAGAAGTGCATGCTGATATAGCTGTCTCCTGACAGGCTCTGGCAGAGCCTGTCAAATACAGAGTCTCGAAACCAACCATTGAACTGGGAACAGGGTACCTGTTGGAGGAGTTAGAAAAAGGATTGAAAGAGATGAAGAGGTTTGCAACCCCATAAGAATAACAATATCAACCAACCAGACCTTCCAAAGCTCCCAGGGATCAAACCACCAACCAAAGAGTACACATGCAGGGACCCATGGCTCCATCTGCATATGTAGCAGAGGATGGCACTGTCAGGCACTAATAGGAGGGGAGGCATTTGGTCTTGGGAAGGCTTGATGCCCCAGTGTAGGGGAATGTCAGGGCGAGGAGGCAGGAGTGGGTGGGTGGGTGGGGGAGCACCCTCATAGAAGCAAGGGGTGGGGGAGATGGGATAGGGGGTTTCTGAAGGAGAAACCGGGAAAGGGGCTAACCTTTGAAATGTAAATAAAGAAAATATCCAATAGAAAAAAATAAAGGACTTAGTATTGCAGAGGAGATGATAAACCATTTTTGTTATGTTAAAAATAACCATAATGCTTCATCCCTGGAAATTGCTAAGAGTAGATTTTAAGATTTCCCAAGTAAAAAGTGATGTTTTAAGCTAATTAATGCATTAATTGGATCAATTTGACCAGTGTATACCCATTTCAAAGTATCATATTTACATGATAAATATATACTTTTATTTTGGTTTGATGACAAATTATTTAAAAGGAAATTAAAAGCCTGAAGGTTGAATGGACAGACAATAATACATTGATGGGCACTAAGACTTACCTAGAGAATTCAGACAGAAATTTGGTTTACATTAGCCATGAACAACACTAAAGCTAAAAAAAAATCTCAATAGAACATTAAAATTAATAAAATACTTAGGAATAAATGTATCAAACAACCCAATGTACATCCACTAATGAACAATATACTTATTGAATCAGCTTTGTAAAGTTAATATGTCCTTGCATGGCATTGGACATATAACACAGAGACATAAGCTACATATGCTGTGTTTTGATTCATGAGAAATATTAACAAGTAACAAGTGTGCATAGTTAGAAAAAATGCTAGGAAAAGGGATTGAAAGTGGGCACAAGAGATAATTTTGAGATACCAGAACTGTTATAAAATTGGGTAGAATGTGATATTTGCATGAGTGTAACTTTAATAAGACTATAATTAAAGTGAAATGTTGTTAATTTTAATTCAATATATGCTAGAATTATCTTTTATGAATGATGATTTTTCTGCAGCTGTGGTATTCTGAGAGTCAACAGGCGATCTCAGAGGAAAGATAATGATATTCTCACATACTACCTAGATTCGATGTCCTCATTAGTGTCATGTCCAAGTCCAAGTGCCTAATGTATTCTGTTCTGTCTCACCCATTCATTAGTGTTAGCACTGCGAGTCATGTGTGAGCCAATTAGCTATGATGCAAGCTTATGATACATTTAAGTTGTCATAGAAAGAATGTGTTACTCTTGCAGAAAAAATATCATCTGTTGCTATTAAGTGTTTACACATGGTTTAGGGGGCTATATTGAGTTTCAGATCCCTTTTGCTACATGTACATATTGTTTTCTAGTTCTCAAACAAAGGCAGAAACTGTTAGTGGTGCAAGAAAAAAATCAGAGTGATTGATTATCCTTTTTGTCTATTGAACACATCATATTCACATACCACTCCCACCGTCTTTCTCTGTGTGTGAGGTGCATGTGCATCTGAATGTTGTAGGGGCATGTGTATATGAGTGCTGTGTGTGTATGAATATATGTAGAAGTTAGAGTTCAGCTTTGGATGCCATCCTTGATCACTGGCTACCTTATGTTTTTCTAATACTGTCTCTTACCGAACTTAGGGCCTTCCACCTGGCTAAACTGGATAGTCAGCAAGCCTGAAGGATCCTCCCGTTTTCACCTTCCTAATACTGAGATACTAATGCTTGTTGCCATATCTACATTTTAATGTGCATTCTGAAAATCGAAAGTCAGATCCGTATGTTTGCACTGCAAAGCACTCTGACCTATTGAGTCACCTTGCCTAGCTATCCTTTAGAAAAACAAACCCCCTAGTGATTATTGTTTAAGGATTACTGACGTAATCTTTTCAACACTAATCTATGTGCGCATGTGTTCACTCTGAGGATTTATATGTATGTTGCAGTCTGCAATGAATGATAATGCCGAGGTGATTATTATTCTGACATTCTGGTTTTTATGATAACAGGGGAATGCTATAGCATGCCCAATTCTATAGCAGTCCTATTGAAAGCCTACAATTGCTTTGATTGCATGTATGTGTGTGGGTGTGTTTGAAGAGTTTATATTTTATTGAAGAAATTGTGTTGATGATCTCCTTTGCTTCAGAGAAATGGTTAGCTCCCCATGGGTAAAGCTTGAAGTATTTGAGTCACCAGTTACTCATTCATTTCTCTTGTCTGTGTGCCTTAAAATAGCCAGGCATTTGAGTGTGGAACGCTCTTTAGGCTGTGACATTTTTCAATTGGATTCAATTGATAGACACAGAATAAAATTTGTAACTGAAATTAGAAAGAACATTGAAGTACTCTCATTTCAGAAATAAGAGATCATTCTTATACTGATTTATTTTAATGTGCTTTCATTTTACTAAAATGAATTTATTTTATTTAATAAATATACTAAATACTTATCGATGCTTAGAATACTTTTAGTTTAACAGTAAGTACTCAGATTCTCCCTTTAATTTGACTATTACTTGTTGGGATAAAACTGAAATATTTTCAGAGACCTAAAAATTTGTCTTTTACATGAAATATATATATGTATATATATATATAACTATTAAATTTTACTATTAATATACAAGGCTAATCCAAGTATTCATGCTGTATCCGTAAGGGGCCAAAATTGCCGGAATAATTTTATTATTAAAGTCAATTGTGATTTGTCCTTTTATTACTAAAGCATTATCTTTCTTTACAAATTTTAGGGGAATTTATATTTTTACAAGTCTTATTACAAGAAACCTCAAGATAAAAGTTTCAAATATCTATTGGAGTCCAGGAATAAAATTGAGAAAAACATTTTTCATGTAACTATTATTAAGAATCATGTTCTTATTTAGGGAGAACTCTATAGTTAACTTATTTTTTTTTGCTCTAGGCACAGGTTAACTAACACCTGGGTGGAGAATATCAAGATATGGCATCCAAATGAACACTTTTTACAAGTTATGTAAATGAAACGTATGCTTTCTTTAGTTATTCTCTTTACAGTGTAAATGGTAGAGAATAGATCTTTATTTTTGTTAGAGACATGGAAATGTAAAACTCATTATTTGTACATTTGGCTTTTTGATGGAAAAAAATAGAAACCATTTAATTTATTGCTCCTCAATTTGGACAGGTGAATAGTCATTGTTTGTAGTTTTTTGAGGGATTAGAGGAAGAACTTAATAAGCCTGAGTTGCTTAAGCTATGCCCTTTTTCTTATTGATGCTTGGCTGGTTCTTGGTAGATAACCTCTGAACTCCTCAATTATTCTCTCTGATACATTTGTTTCTGTATTTCTTAGCCTTTGAACCATTCCAGTTTTGTTGGATTGCTTACACTGATTCTATCAATGGGACTTGGTATGAGTGACAGTTTCTTTCCTGGAAAGGGGACTAGAATCTCAGTCATAAGTGATATTCCTGGACTTCAAGGATCAGATGACTATCCCTGGCTCTTATACATCATTTCTAATAAAATGAGATGTGTTCACGTGTGACTTCTCTGGGAAAATTGGAAGCTTGAACCTGGCTTCTCTTGCACCTAACTTTATTCATGTCTCCTCCTTGGTGGTAATGATTTGCATTTGTTTAATATAATGAATCATAACTTCGTGTAGTATGAAAGCTTCCTTGAAGTCTTTGGGTTCTTCAGATACATCTCTGACCTTAAGTATCGTCTTAATGATACTAATCCTGGAGCAGAATTGGGATTTTTCAGAATGTCCCTAGCACACTCGGTGAGAGAGTGCCTTCTTGCCGCAAAAGGAAAGCTATATACACCCGCAACATTTCAATAATAAGGTGTGAACAGTTCTGGTATCAGTTGACATCCCAACATGCACAGGGAAAGTCTCACAGGACACCATACCTAGATGACTAAAACATGGGCAATTAGCTACTGCTGAGAGAGGGAGTATTACTGTTTCCCTAGAAACGTACATAGCCAGGCAACATTGAACAGATTCATCAGGTTGTGTTAGGTATTTCTGTGTGTGTGTGTGTGTGTGTGTGTGTGTGTGTGTGTGTGTAACAATATATATATATATATATATATGTAACAAAAATGTTTAAGGAAGAAGAGGCAATGATTTTGTATGGGACAGAGGGTTGAACATAGGTAGGGTAGGATGAAATAGACGTAGCGAAATGGTGTAATTATATTTTAAATCTTAAAAATTAAAAATCAGAACATGGTGAGTTCATTGTTGAGAAGTGGACAAGAGTGACAAAGGGTAAGGATAAGCTTCCAGTGCCCGGATAGCTACCAGGCCACTCATTGTATGAGACAGATGTTGTTATGTGGTCAGTTGATGGAGGTAAAAGTTACATGATTAGAGTCAATTAAAAATTGATTCACGGTAGTTGATGATCTGGATACAAAAGGAAATGCAAAATATTGAATAAACAGTCTCAAAATACAAACTCTTAGTTATTTTTATCCATGATAGATAAAGCAAAGGGGAGGAACCTAGTAGTTCACTTCACCCAGTCTGATCAGAATCGTTATCAAAGGCACAGATTATATTAGAAAACAGATGGCACTCTGTGGTCACCAAGAAGGTACTCCCTGTGGTAGGTGGAAGCAAATCAGGAAGTCATGGAAGTGAAACGATACGATGTGAAGTAGCTGCTTCCTTTGGAAAATCAAAATCATTTGATTCCCAAAGAACCCTGCGCACAAATAGATTGTGAGGATGAACAGTCTCTTTGGTTTTAAATATTATAGAGCTACTGCTTAACATTGTGGTATATGATGTAAACATACATCAAATTCTTCCTGAGGGACAAGCCAATCTTGAAGACTGAATGAAAGATACTTTATAGTTCATTTGCCCTGAAAATAGAAATGAGTTTTTCACCTTCTTTGAAAGCTGCCTGGAGACACTGGAGAGATGACCTAGCAGTTCAAAGCACTTGTTGCTATTGCAGAGAATGACTACGTTCCAAGCACCCAAACAGCAGTTTACAACCATCTGTGACACCGATTTAAGGGGACCTGATAACCTTTTCTAAAGTTCCATGGGCACAAGGCATGCATGTGGCACACAGGCTTACATGCAGGCCAAACATTGATAAACATAACAAAAGTCCTAAAAATGATAACTGGAAGTGCCCATCAGGATGAAGCAGCTGATGTGTGGAATATAGCATCCATGCTGGATTGGCTTTACAAAGACTAAATGTTTACCCAATTTATACCTCTCAGCAAGTTCAGAGTAAATGCTGTCATTTCGTGACACATTTTGCATACTTACTCCATTCAATCTTGCAAAAATCAAGCAGTGCTTTAAGAAGCTGAATCAAATTGTTTAATTCAATTTCCTCCAGGGGTCTCACAGATGCTACAGAAATGATAATGATTTGCTTTAAAAATAGATAAAAATAAAATGGAATTGTCAAGAGATTACTCCAGTGAAGTGGGAATCTTGAAATAGTTATTAAGGAATGGGTTGAATAAACCAGCAGCGATAGGATTGACACTATTGTATTGGGAGCATATGAGGATATAATTACTGTTGAAATTAAGGTTAATGTTTTGATGAAAATTGAAATGTTTGAGCAGGTTTTTATGTGAAGTAGCTGTATCTTCTTTGTATGTAATACTGAAGTGAATCTCATGTCTCGAGTGAGACACTTTTATCTATCCAGTGTAGGAATACACAGAATTTTCCTGAGCCAACCCTGGTTCAGTAACAAAATATGTTAAATAGGAACCTATAGAATCTACTTGGGATTTCAATTAAAAGTGATAACGAACATAATTCCTAGTGGAGAAAAATAGGTAATTGCTTTAATTAATGATGTGAGAGTATTGCCTCCAGTAAATTCTTGGTGTGCTAGTGCTGTGGGGATAGTGACAAGGCTCATGGAGGCTAACAACAAACAAAGCTACATTATCTGTACATGTATGTATATATCCCCCATGACCAACTGCTCCTCACTGCTCTTGCCTTCCTGCTGAAACCATTTTCCTTTCCAGCAGGTCCCTTCCTACTTAGACCCGTGCTTGCAGGAGCGTGGGTGGGGGATTCTTTGAGCAAGGGTAACTTCATAGTGAATATGCTACCACCTTTGCTCCCAGTCTGGCCACACTATCAGCCCCCATC
Organism: Rattus norvegicus; assembly: GCF_021556685.1. NCBI lineage: Eukaryota > Metazoa > Chordata > Mammalia > Rodentia > Muridae > Rattus > Rattus norvegicus. Next base: position 111,591,324 of record NC_141554.1, on the reverse strand, counting down.
CAGCTTCCCTTTTGCTCTATCCGCCTTTAGCTCCTGGAAGTGACTGAGCTACCAGCTTCCTTTGAATCCTCAGACAAAACCCACACACCCAGTTTGTTCTTTTACAACTTGCCTTCCTGGCATAATTGCTGGGCACTGATTATCTCCCACCTGGAGAAGTGTGTCCTTACCAATTTATTACTCAGTCTCTCCAACTGCCCTAAACTTCAGGGGCTAGTCAGACCTAGCCCTTGTCAAACATTCCTGGCCACCCACCTGTAGTAGTGGCCACAGGCCCAAGCTCCTCCTGAGACTTCACATGGTTGCTGTGTTCTCCCTCCAAAGCATAGCAGAAACTCCTTTCCCCATCCTTGAGTCTGCCTTTGTGTAGATAACCTCTGTTGCTGTGAGGTCATGGGTGCACCAACTATGTTGTTTCCAGAACTATTTCTATTTCCCAGATCAAGTCTCTTATATTCTTTGACCCCTCTTCCATGATGTTACCTGTGCCTTGAAGGGGTGACATCAATTCTTTGTTTAGGGAGGAACATTTATTAGTCATGGAGTGTCAGCACTTTCAGCAGTTAGGATTCTGGGCAATTATTTTTGCTTGTCACTACTCATAAAACAATAGCTATCATTTTTTTTCCTTCATGTGGGAAAGATCCCAATTTACAATGATATTCTTATTCTTATTCAAGGTCATTCAGATTCATTTAACTTACTCAGAACCTGCTTAAGGATGACTTGGATTTGATGCAGGTATGAACTGTAATAGTATGTTACATTGAGGATGTCAAGATCCTATCAGCAGATGAAGAGCAAAATACCTGAACTTATCCAAGTGGATTGCTGACACAAAGGCTGGCTGAAATAGCCAGTAAAAATTAAAGAGCATATAAAGAAGATATTTTAGGAATAACATGAATGGCGAGCACTGATAATATGTTACACCTGCAACTAAAATTAAAGTACTATTGTTGCCTACCCTTAGAAATTAGTAGCTTGCTCTTTTAGGTTTTTGAGGATGTATAATGCATATGTGAGAATTCTGTTAACTCCAATCCTAATAAAACACAAGAAGGTAGTGTTTGAATGGAGGCCTGAACAATAATAATAACCCAAATCTGATTTACAATACTTGATTATTCAACAATTATTTTGGATTCCTGTGATCCACAATAATGGTATTGCTTGCATTAATTGCAGGTGAGAACTAATAGCAAAGGCCAAGGAAGGAACACTGCCTAGCAAGGACTGCTAGAATTTTGGAACCTAAATGTTTACAGATACAGCAGTATATTATATATTGTTGAGAAAATTGTTCATAATTAGTACTTAGTAAAGCTTCCATTAAGTCTGGGAAACAACATAATCTGGAAAGCATTATTTAAAATATTGTGAATAATGTCTTATAAGGAAGGACTGTTCAGAAGATCACCATAATACAATGGAGGAACATGCTAATTTATACAAACACATTCTATAGGAATAATGCAGAGGACATTATAGTCAGTATTAGATATGTGTCCTTTCCGTATTGGTCCAACTTTAAAATCACCTGGGCATATGCCATACTCTATTGTCACATGGACGTTTCTCTGAGCGAAGCTCTTAACTGTCTAATAAACACAGCCTTGGATTATGAATTATATTTCTAAAGTAGATGGGGGAATATTCCATTTGGAAGAATTAACTATAATTACTGTTGAAAAAATTGACTCCAGAAGGTTAACAACATTTTTATTAATTTTATATTCAGTTAATAAGAATAAGCTATATACATGCACACACACATTTAGATAGATTTCAATACATACACAAAACAAACAAACCTTTTTATAAAAAGAAAATGGGAATGTAAGTGATCTGTGATGTTAAGAGGTGGGAATTCTGGGACTTATTACACTTATCCTGTACCTTGGAATGTCCCTCAGAAACCAAGAGGCAGCGGAACCTTTAAGAAGTGCGGCTTAGTGGAAACTTTTAGATTATAGATGTTATATGTTTTCTAAGGGGGTTGTTGGGCTATTGCCTTTTCATCTTTCTCTTTTAGGTCTGGTGATGATGGAGATGGGCTTCCCTAGCCACATACTGTCACTCTGATAGGCTCATAATCATAGAGTCAAATGATCTCATTTGGACCCGCTAAAACTGTCAAAATACAGCTCTTTTTTTATATTTTTGGTTGTGAGCCTAGCCTTTAACGGCTGAGCCATCACTCCAGCCCAGCTCTTTTTTTAAAAGCAATTTATCTGGGGTATTAGTTACACCAATAGAACACTGACTAACATAGTTTGAGTAAAATCAAGTAAAGCATCCATGAGAGGATGCTAGAAGTTTCTTTTAAAAAATAGGGGTAGAGAGCACAAATGTGAAATACATAGACATTTTCCATAGTTTTTGCCTCCTTAGGATTCTGCCAACAAGAAGGCTATCAGTAGAACTAATAAATCTTCTTGTCTAAAAGTTTAACGAACCCTCTTTTACTAATAAATTTGCCTGCATCCAGGATTTTATTCTAGTAATGAAAAGCTAGCTTACTAATATGCTCAGAATACCCAGAGGGGAATGCCCCATATAGAGATGGCACACTAACCATATCAGACAATTATCAGTATCTCTAGGAGCCTATAAATAGTTCCTGACAGGAGCACTTACTGTGGGCTACATCTTGCATATTCAATAAGAAAGGCAAGTTCTAAAAATGCTGTATTGATTTTTCTAATACATCCTCAGAGACCTTCAGACAGTGTGAGGGTTGTTGGCATTTTTAAAAAGGTTAATAAGTAGAAATATACATATTTTCCTTTTGTTTTGAAAAGTGTTTGTAAAAAGAAATAGACGTGGCCTTTTATTAAGTTAAAAACCAGAGCAGAAGATGCTACACTGATTTAGACCACTGAGTTATAATTCTTCAGGCCAATGATCAGTCTTTATAAACCATATGGTTCAACAGTAGCGAAAGAGAGCACATCAACAAGTCATATCATATCTTTATTGTCCTTAGAAAAGTGATTTGATAGCATATTTGAGTGGGCAAAGAAAGTTTATTAAAGGGAATGAAGAGACAGGTGAAAAACACACCTTCACACACACACACACGCGCGCGCACACACACACACACACACGTACACACATGTGTGTATTCATGTTTAACAGGTGAGGATTCTCTAAATTAGGTCAATATTTTTGTATTTCTAGAAGATTTTGAAAAGGTTACAGGTGTGTGTGTGTGTCTGTATGTGTGTATTGCGTGCCTGTATATGTGTATATGTTTATATATGTGTGTATGTTTATATATGTGTGTACGTGTGTCTGTATGTGTTCATGTCTCTATGTGTGTATTTGTGTAGATGTGTGTGTCTGTATGAATGTGTGTGTGTGTGTGTGTGTGTGTGTTTTGTGTTTTCATCCCAATCTATTTTCCCTATCTATCTCCATGGGCTAGAACCAAGGTTGCAATCACAGTTGCCAGTACCAGGGGTATCCCTCAGCAAGATACTAACTCTATTGACCTTTAACTCTCTGCCAGTATTGTTAAGACTTCCTGAGATAGTTTTCCCCTTCATGCCTTCTGCCAAAATTAAACGTGACAGAATACAGCTGTATTTATTACGCATTTAAAAAGTCCACTCGTTCTCCCTTCACCTGGTATTAGTCTATCTGAAAGAATTAATTGAGTTTCTCCTCTATTAACTGTTGATAATAAGGACTTGCTAGAGAAACTGGACCAGCACAGTGACTGAAATTAATATCTTTTTCAAAGGAAAGCATGCAAACCTGGTTTGTGTCCTGTGGCCACACAAAATGGCAACTAGTCATGCCTGAATGGAGCACTGGTGATGTGATGATATCTTTTCTTTTTAACATAATATTTTTATTGATTATTTAGGAATTTCACATAATGCACCCTGATGACTCTTACCTCCCACTTTTCCCCAAGTCTACCCCCATCCTTGTGGCCTCTCCCAAAAATGATTCAGGCAAAAAAAATCCAATTTGTGTTGTCCATTGGAGCATTGTCAACCTCCTGGTGGCCAGTCCCTTGCAGAAAGATGGGTCCTTCCCCAACCCCACTCCCTCAGTACCCTCATATTGTGGAGAGCTATACTTCAGCATCCTCGTTACAGTTTTTAAAAGTTCTCTTCAATGGCTTCTGCCTAGGTGGTTATTTTTGGGCAGAAGGAGGTCATCACGGAAGCCTTCTATGTCTCTCAGTCAACTGTGGGTCTGCAGTCATCTATAACACTGCGAAAGAAGCTTCCTTGTCCTTTACGGTCAGCAGGAGCACAGATCATGGAATTCTACATGGTGTCTGGCAACAGCAGGGAGTATGGACATCTACCAGGCCTCCAGCATCAACATGTGCCATGGATCTTAGCATGGTCTCTGGTGGTAATACTGGCCATGGACATGAACAGGGTCCCCAGTGCCAGCCTGGACCACAGACATCAACGTGGCTTCAGAGAAAATCAAAGACCTTAGTCATAGCATGGCTTTTAGTGGTAACATGGTTCATGCACATCAATGCAGCCCCGAAGTCCAGGAGGACCATGAATCCAGGCATGCCCCCCAGAGACAGCATGGATTACAGATATCAGCGTGGCTCTCAGGCTAGTCTCTGATGGCAGTACAGATCACAGGTATCAACATGACCCTCTTCAGCAGCATGGGCCATGAACACAGGCAGTGGTCATCAACATTGCCTTTGGGACAACAGGGGTCATGGACTCCAACAAGATTGCCTTTGGTAGCATTATGGACCATGGACATCAACAGACTTTGGGGGGCATCACAGGCTACTCACATCTACGTGGCCCCTTGGCAGCATCATGGTTCAGGGGCATTATCATGGCTTCATGCAGCCGCACAGACTACAGACATCCACTTAGATTTCAGTGCTCACATGGGCCATAGACATCTATGCAGCTGCTGGTTATAGCACTGCCATGGATGCAAACCTACCCAGACATTTCCATGGCCTTCAGTGGTAACACAGGCTACACAGAACATGGAAACCACAACAGGACACAGACCCAGACATGACCACCAGCAGCAGCCAGGGCCACAAACATCAACATGGCCTCAGGCAGTAGCCACAAAGTCTAACCCCAAATCTTTATAAACTTTCATGAAAAGTTACTAACTAATTAGAAAAAACATCCTACATTAGATTTCTTTCCAAAATGAAGTGTTCACATGGTAAGTGCAACTTAACTTAGGGAATGTTCCAAGTTGGAAAATCATTAGGTAAATACCACAAATAATAGTGATATTCATGACCAAATTTATTGGGATACTGACTTAAAGACTTACGAATGTAGAATACTGACTTGAATGAACTGCTATAGGAAGGGCTTCGTTAACCATCTATAGGCGAGCTTTTGTGTTAAATAGTTTTACATAGGCTTATTACAAGTTAGAAATAATACTAAGTCTAGGGGGAAACCAGTAATTAAATAAGAGCAAAATATTACATATATACTTTCTTGGTAGGATAATGATGCCTTTTTTGTGACATCTGTATTCATTTGTGCTTATATTTTTTACATATATTGTTATTAATCCTTGTAAAATTTTATAAAATATGTTTTGATCATTTTCACTCTTGTGTACTTATAGATTCTTGGCCCAACAATGGCCCAGTTCTTTTAAGTTCTTAATTGAAACTTAAAAAATTATGTATGTACTGTTTTGCCTATATGCTTGACTATGCATGTGACACATTGTGTGCCTGTTGCCAAAGCAGGCCAAAGGGAGCACAGGATAACCAGGAACCAGTCTTCCAGGTAGTTGCTGGGTATTGTATCCAGGACCTTGGGATGACCACACAGTGTTCTTACCCACAGAGCAAACTCTGAAACCTGCAGTTTGATTTGACAATTATAATATGTTTTAAAAGTACAGAATGGTATCCAATTTCTGGCCATTAGTTATCAGCAGTGAAGGTATTGTTGTATATGCTCACTGGCCATTGATTTGTTGTATCCCTATTTGGAACTGAGGAGGCACAAAAGGCCCATTTTGTGTTCCCCATGCATCCTGGGACAAATGTTACATATGCATGTAATTATCTGGAGGCAAATTAAATGCTCACAATTACAGGCTCGGATCTCCCTCCTATAGACCAGATGTGGCTCCTGTAAGCAGAGATTACCTTCAATTTTTGACCCAGGTACTTATTTCTAAATCCCAGGTGAACCAAGGTGTCCCTTTTGTCCTCCAACCAAAGATAACATGGAGGCAATGTTGATATTTTGTGTGCCTCAGAAAAGTGGAGTGAGAGACAGGGAGGCTGAAGAAAACACTTATCTCCATTCTCCCCTGAAGTAGCAGAGCCATGCTTAATCCCTAATTGCCAATCGAAATTTTTTCTGGTGGGAAAAGTGCAGGTCCTAATTCTTCCAGACCCACCCCCACTTAAAAATAAGGATATCAGAATAACAGTTGTAGGTTCTCCTCCTGAGGCTTATGACTCGTGTTCTCATAGGTTCTTGAACAAACAATAGTGGAGTTCCGGGGAGCTGAACTGCTACTAAGCACTGAGGAGAAGCTGAGAGGCAGGATGGCGCTGGTGGACCCACCTCGTTTTCTGTCTACAGACAAAGGCTGGTAAGTATTATACACAAGTATACACCACGCGTGATGGGAAAGTATTGTTGACTCTGTTTACATACAAGGTGCTGTCCTGGGCTGGGTTTCCCGTGTATCCCATGAAGAAGGTGGTAGAACCTCCTGTGTGGTAGTTACTTTTCTCAGTGATGTGAGCAAATACTTGACAAACTGAAAGCATCAGCAGCTGAGGTACTCCCCAACAGTTAGTGAAAAGGAGAGGCCATGATTTGAGGAGGATGGGGAGGGGTACGGGGAAGGTTTTGAGGAGGAATGGGCAGGGAGAATTACAGTGATTAAATTATAATCTCAAGAATAAAAGATTACGATAAGAGAGGAAAGAGATTCATCCTCCCTGGGAGTACAGAAGAATTCTATACACTGTGGTAATGAAGTCACAGCAGAAGGAGCAGCAAGGTCTATGCTGCAGCAGGGGAACAAAGAAGTGTGCACAGCTGGCTTTTCCCTACTCCTCCTCCTCTCCCTCCTCCTTCCCCTCCCCTTGCTCCTACTCCTCCTACCCCTTCTCCTCCTACTCCTCTTCCCCCTTCACCTCTTCCTCCTACCCTTTCTCCTACTCCCCCTTCCCCTACTCCTCCTCCTCCTTTTCCACCTTTCTCCTACTCCTACTCCTCCTCTTCCTTCCCCTTCTCCTCCTTCCCCTTCCTCTGCTCCTCCTCCTTCTCCTCCTCCTCTTCCAATTTCTACTCCTCCTCCTCGTCCTTCTTCTCCTTACACTTACATTCTTCTTTTTCTCCCTCTGTATTTTTTGGACACTGTTGTCTTACTAGACAGGGTCTCTTAATCTGTAGCCTTGGCTGGCCTAGAACTCAGTGTGAACCCTGTCTAGTCTTGAACTCATAACAATCTTCCTCTCAACTTCATGGCTGATGGAGTTACAGGTATGAGTCACCAAGTAGTCACACAGGGCCTGTTTGCTCCTTTCTTGTGTTTTTTTTTTTTTTTACTGGAAAGAGGTGATAAAGTACTTCATGTCAGCCTGGTAGGCAACATGGTCACTATGTAGCAAAGGCTGGCCCAGAACTCTCCATCCCTCTGCTTTCTTTTGCCAATCTTTAGAATTACCACGTTTCATGAGGCCAACCTACTCTCTCCCTAATCATTCAGACTTGGACTGCATCCAACAGTAAGTGCCTTTCACACTCAAGAGTTGCTCCCCTGTCCCACCCCCCAGTTAAACATCTCTCAAAACATTCTCCAGACACCCAGTGACTCACTAATGCCAGAGGCAACTTTTAATTCAATCAAACTGACAGAGTTCTCCATCATAGGCAAGAGAGGAATAACTAGGACAATCGTCTCTGCTCTTGAAATCTGGGAGAAGTGGTTCTTAAGTCTACACTGAATATACTCATGAACACAGATGCCTGCCTCCCTGCCTGGTGCTAGTACTGTAAGGATAAAATTAATGCCATGGATAAGAATTTTCCACCTTGTAACTCAGGCTATGACAATTTGTCCATCCACTGCCTCACTGATTTGTGTCAGGATCTGCACAGCCCAGCAGTGAGCAGAGCGAACTGGATCTGCTGTGTTTGATAGGCCATTGCCACGTTTCCCCTGACAAGTTAGTCAGGAGGAGATAGGTTCTGCTTGGCCAGTGGTGACAAACAACAGACGTCCCTTGTCCCAGTAATCACTGAGGCACGGAATAAAGGGAATGTCATACATTACGTTTTGTATTTCTTTGGCATCCTCGGATCTGAGTGTGGGCTATGTCAACCATCAGCACCAAGTCAGAGCTTAGCAATGCTGTTATCATTTTACTCTCAATCAGGGAGAATGTTGGGGGCAAGTCCTTCCCAGGAATGAATTTGAAGGGCTATAGGAGCGTATGGGCAATTCTAAACTGACTTTATATAGTGTCTGAAAAGTCTTGTCTCATAAAAGGCCACAAAATACATATAACTCCTGTATTCCTTTGTGTGGTGCCTCATATCTTGACTCGGTACTGCTCATATCTTGCCTTGGTACTGCTCAAGTCTTGCCTTGGTACTGCTCATGTCTTGACTCCGTACTGCTCATATCTTGCTTTGGTACTGCTCATGTCTTGACTCAATACTGCTCATATTTTGCCTTGGTACTGCTCAAGTCTTGACTCAGTACTGCTCATATCTTGACTTGGTACTGCTCAAGTCTTGACTCAGTACTGCTCCTATCTTGACTCGGTACTTCTCCTATCTTGACTCGGTTCTGCCTTATGTTTGACAGCTGAGTAATGATTCTTTCCCTGAGAAGGAATTGCACAGACCCCTCAACCTGTACTCACAGTGCCCTAATGGAGGAAACACACAGCAGATTGGTGTTTATGCCGGCTCTTTATGAGGCTGTGCTCTGAGAACTGGATCAGATGTGTTTAGAGGAGCAAACTTTTAAACAATGAATCAATTACAGACCTACAGGGAGTCAGTGATGTTATTGTGTCTCTGTGAGTCTCTTTTTGACAATTGGCTTATGAGTTTTCAGATGCAGGAGCTTGCTTCTTCTTGTGTGGGAGAGAGACTCTGGCAGCTCCTGCTGAAAGCAGCCTGAAAAGGCTGAGTCACCATCAGTGTTTTCCCTTGCTTGATTTTCTGAGTCAAGGTGAGAGAACTACAATGTTCAGGAGCCTTTGAGTGTCTGCTTTCATGGATCAGATCTTTCTAAACATCTATATGTTTATCCTTTATCCCCACAAGGGTTTATTTTCTTTTCCTGTAGCATGTATAAAATGTCAGAAGGCTCGGGTGTATCCACTAGCAGAGTGCTTGCCTAGCATGTGTGAGTCCCTAGATTCATTCTTCATTCATGAAGAATACTACCAAATTGCAGCATGTCACTGAAATTACAGTAGGTATAATAATCCTCACGACAGGTTCAGAAACCACTCATTCTTAATGTTCCACTGGAGAATGTGGCACACTTATCAGTGGTACACCAGATAGGATTTATTCCTATCTTCTTAAAATAATAAATTTTAAAACATTACTTTAAAATTACATATTTGTCATTAATACTTTCTTGGAAAGGATAAAATCAGTTTCCCCAATGATGTGTCTCTGCATATATCAAATGCTCTAACCTAAGGCATAGTTAGCTAACACCAAAGGGACTGGATGATTTTTGTGTACTTTTAGATTTGTTTTGATGTTTTTTGTTCTACTAAGATTCTTTTTAAGTGTGCTTGTATTTTTATTTCTTTTTGGACAGCAGAGAGAAAGAACATGAAGTTTGGTAGATACAGATCTAGGCAGTATGGGAAAGAATATGACCAAAATATATTGTATAACAAAATTAATTAAAAAATTACGGTAAGCAGACTCAGTGGGTTTAAGGACAGCACATAGGCGTTCGAGGCAATTGTGGTGCAATGATTGGGGAGGAATTTGGTGAAAGTGAATGGAGTGAAGGTTTGCTAAAACGCACTGTAGTAGGGCATTTTTACAATGTTCTCATGTAATGTATAATGTACCTTGTTCACAAGTCCCCCTTTATACTCTTATTCTCCTTCTACAACCACAAAACCCTTCTTACTGAATCATTCCTCATCTATTTTCATGTCTTTTCTGTGGCCTGCTGCATTTGCTTTCAGTTGCATGAACATAGGTGGATAAACTTAAAGGTGACTGTATCACCAGGAAATATGATTCTCTCCCCACCCCAGTAGCCATTAACTGGCTGTTCTTCAGGGATGCTTAAGGCATGAGCCTCTCCCTTATCTATGATGGAATGATGGTGGCTCCACAGCTAACTACTATGACTGTGTGTTCATGAGCACAATAGTTACATGATATCTTGAATACAATAATTCACAGCACTCCTTCCTGAAATACCTATATGGCCACTTTGCATTGGAATTTGTTTCCTAACAGAGGTTTCTGAGAGCAATATTATCTCTACACAGAGGGTACTTCCCTTCAAATAGAATTATTCAAATTGTGTTCCTAACTTGCCTATTGCTTTTTAAAAAAAGTCGTACATTTCCCCCAATTTTTCAACTCCGCCATAATACTGGCAGTATATAAAAATAGAAATTGAGGATCACTAAGCTCCAATACATTTCTATTAGGGAATAAACCGTGACAATCCAAATAGCACACTCAATTCATTTGTTGACTTACGTTGTAAAAGATTGGATGTTAAAACATTTGTGAATTTTGTTGTTAGCCCTCTTCCTTAGAATATTCCAATCATTGTATTTATTTATTCTGCCATTGTAGTGTATGACTTTGGAAAGTAGAGTTCTGTGTGTTTTCTAGTCACTGAATTAGACCTTTCTATGACATTTCTGTGCTTGTAGCATTATAGGTTTCTTGGGAAAGGATCTTTTGTCTTAGTTTTCATGAATGCCACCAGCTGTTCTTAGTGATAGGATTAAGACTCTCTGTCCCTTGTGGTCTGTACATAAACTATGCTACTGACAATCAGGTATTAGTGAGGACATATTTGAATATATAAATCCACTATTCCTCTCATGTTCTGCTGCCTCATCTTGGCTTCTCATGTCACCATTTTTCCTTTGGCTGCTGCTTCAGTTTGATCGCGAATGTTATAGGGAGAGTGGAGCCGATAACAGGTCCCTTCCTGCATCTTTTTTGCTACTGTTGCCATCTCAACCAAGGTGCTCTCTGCACCAGGCCAGTGCTGTTTAATTGAGAACCTGAAAGAAAGATCAAAAGCATTTCTTCGGACTGTGGTGCTATTTGCTGCATTAAAAAAAAATCTCTATATAAAGAGTGGTACAAAATTTTTAACATGTCTGTATGTTTTATAAGTTTACGCTTAAATTTTATTTTATCTACCATCATAATATTTCTACTTATGTATTTCCTTTCCATTGTGACTCCAAATTTTTGGCCTACCTCCATATGGTTTCTGGAAATTAGGTTCCAAGGCATTGGTAAACAATGCCCAAGTTTACTTTTGTGGTATTATAAAATATTAATCAAAACCAGTTTGTTTGGAGAATGAGTTTATTTGGCTATAAGCCCATCACTGGGGGAAGCCAAGGGAGAAACTCAAGGCATGAACATAAAGCAGAAAGAAACACAGAGAGGCTGCTTATAATGACTTGTTCCCACTTTTTTTTCTTGGATATTTTTTATGTACATTTCAAATGTTATCGCCTTTCCTGGTTTCCCATCCATAAGCCGCCATCCCATACCCCTGCGCCTTAGTCTATGAGGATGTTCCCACACACATCCACCTACCCCTTCCTGCCTCCTCACCCTGATATTCCCCTACACTGGTGGGTCCAGCCTTGGAAGGACCAAGGGCTTATCTTTACAATGGTGCCCAATAAGGCCATCCTCTGTTACATGTGCAGCTTGAGTCATGGGTCAGTCCATGTATAGTCTTTCGATGGTGGTTTAGTCCTTGGGAGCTCTGGTTGGTTGATGTTGTTGTTTTTATGGGGTTGCAAGCCCCTTCAGCTCCTTGAACTCTTTCTCTAAATCCTCCAATGGGGACCCCGTTCTCAGTTCTCTGGCTGGCTGCTAACATTCACTTCTGTATTTGTCAGGCTCTGGCAGAACCTCTCAGGAGACAGCTCATGTCAGCATGCACTTCTTAGCTTCATCAATATTGTCTATGTTTGGTGGCTGTATGCATATGGGCTGGATCCTCAGGTGGGACAGGCTCTGAATGGCCCTACATTCAGTCTCTGTTCCCACTTCTTTCGTACATCTACCCTTCTTATAGAGTCAGGGCCTACCTTGTAGGCTTGGCACTTCCCACAGTGGGCGGGGCCTCCTATACCAATTAGTAATCAAGAAAATCCCCTGTGGACATGCCCGCAGGCCAGTCTCATGGATACCCTTCTTTCATGGAGATTTTCTCTTCCTAGGTGTGTCCAGGTTTTATCAGGTTGACCAAAAAGCCAACTAGCAAAACAAACATTTTGAAATAGGCCAATGTGCTCTGTACTGAAATAGAGAGTTGTTCTTCGTTATTAGGTAAGAGTGGGACACTGAACACAAGAAGTGCATTGTAACTATTTTGGAAGTTAGAGTTGGTATTCTTCCCTGTGGGTCCATATGTTATTTAATTTGGAGAAGACACCATAGAGAATGGTCTTCTAGGTGTACATTTTAACAAAAACTCTGGCTTCCCATTCAAATGCATTGTGATTTAAGACAAAATAAAGTAATATGTGGAAAGAAATTAACTGAATTTGTGCATGACTTTTTTAGGAACAGAGGAGACAGAACCTCTCATTCATCCCTGACTTAATCATGGGGGAGTTAACAGTTTGTTTTTGAATAATGGAACAAAGGCAAGAACTGTGCATATGAAGATTTGATGTCAGTCAGTCTCAAATCACCAAAACCAGGAGAAATTATTTATGTTGCTGGTATGTGCCAGGGGTCTCATGGACTGTCAATCATTATTCCCAAAATTCATTTCCTAATCCCTTAGTCTTTCCAGTCATATACATATGTACATATACATATATATACATACACACTATACACATACACCTACATATACATATATCATGTCCCCTTTGGGGATCACATAGCAGACATCTTGAATATCAGATATTCACATTATGATTCATCACAGTAGCAAAATTACAATTCTGAAGCAGCCATGAAATCACTTTATGGTTGTGGTTCACTGCAACATGAGGAACTATATCATAGGGTCACAGCATTAGGAAGGTTGAGAAATACTGCTTTAATACGATAGCTAGCAGCTTCAGTGAAAGTGGAAAATGTATTTAGTAAACGGAATTTCCAAAAAGAGTTGTCCATTACCCCATTGTAAGTGGTGACAGACTCTAAACTTCCCTCTTAAGATCAAAACAAGATGTCGATATTTGCTACTTCTTTAATAGTTTAAATAGTGTTTACTATGAGTGTGTGTCTTCCAGTACCGTCAGAAGCTCCACTCATAAAATCTCACCAACATAACTGCCCAAATAGAAGGTAGACAAGGATGACACCAATGGACATGCCACAGTAGACTGGGAAAATTCCACAAGGCCTCAGCTCTCCACAGATAACTGCAGGCAACTGAGATAAGCAAGAATCAGGAAGGAGCACACCATTAGTTTGTCCAGTGCTCAGTGGTATGCCCTGTAAACACACATATGAGTAGCATACAGGCAGAATGGGCTATATTTAAGAATATATATGTAAATGCACATATGCATGCAGTATTAATGAAAAAGAAGAGACCATGATTTTGAAAGAGAGCAAGGAGGAGCACATGGGAAGGTTTGGAAGGAAGAAAGAGAAAAGAGAAATGTAATTATACTATAATCTCAAAAATTATTAAAAACCATATATGAACTCAAAGGGAGATTTCTACGGCTTTTGCTAGACAGTTTATGGCATTTAGTTGGAGCACTATTTCTCCAAATAGCATATTTCATTTAAACCATTTATAGACATATATACATGCACTTAAATATATTATCCATATTAAATATATATTTAAGTAAAATGATACGTTTCCTTGGGGCATCTTCAATCATTCTTTGTGCTCTTTCCCTTCTTCTCTCTCTGTACTGCCTTCTTTGCCTCTTCAGTTAGAGTTCCCTGTTGCATGTAGCTTTGCTACCCTGCCTAAGCTCCAGAAAGAGGCTGTGCTACCAGCCCCCACCCAGCTTTCCTTGAATCCATGGAGAACAGATACAGACACCCACAGTTGTTCAATTTCAACTTGCCTTTTGACACAATTGCTGGGTATTACTTATCTCCCACCTGGAAAAGTGTGTCCTTATTAGTGTTCTTATCTCTGCACCTCTCTACCTGCCCTAAACTGTAGTTGCTGAGTTACATGTAGTCCCTGATCACCTGCCTGTGGGAGTGGCCTGTGTGGCCACTCCATTTGAGATCTCACTTGCCTAGTCATCCTTTCTCTATCAGAAGGATCATGAACTCTGCTTTCCTTTCTTTGTGTTTCTCTGCTTGCCTCCAGGGACGTAGAAGTCATCCCATCTATCTCTTCCTCCCAGCAATTGGCTGTGGCTTCTTTAGTGACAGATCAAGAACCAATTGGGGAACAGGACAATAACATCAGAACCACCCCTACAGTTTCCCCCACTTTTCCCATTTCCTTTCCAGTAACATTTGTGTCCTGCTGTCCCATTATCTTAGAGATCTAACCCCATGGTCCCATTTTCACTTTCCTGGTTTCTGTGGTTAGGTTATAAAAATCACATCTAAAGTTTCACAGCTAGAATAGACAAATAGAAACTACTTCCAGGCTTTGTCCTTCTGCGCGTCTGGGTTTCCTTTTGCTGTGTCATTTTCTAGTCCCATCCATTTGTCTGTAAATTTCATCATTTTATTTTTTCTTCATAGCTTTGCAGAATTCAATCATTTTGGAAGTCCAAGAGATGCCCCCCCCCAAATAAACTATGGCCAATGTCCTTGGTTACCTATCAGAACCTGAAGGTAAGACCTATTACTTAATATACCACACACTTCAGGCAAAGGACTCAGAGGAGGCAGAATGAAACTAACCTGGAAGTTTCAACCCTGAAGACAAGTTCTCATAGAATCCAAAGGTGCTTTGTAATGTGCCATGGGAGAATAGTCAAGTTTCACAAAGCTGTATAGCCTAGGACCCATAACAATGAATAGCATGGTAAAAACATGCATAAGTAAATACCACTAAGGGTAACAAACAGCTGTCTAATGTGACTTAAGGAACATTTAATTGCATGTAATTCATGTCTTCTACTGTAAATCTATCCTTGGCTGGTAAGGTCATAGAACCTGCCAGTACCTCTCTTCTAAGCCAACATAATTGAGAACTGTCTTCTAAATACATATCCTTATCTATACAGATAAATATATCTTTTACCCCTCATTGAAACTTACAAAAATCCATAACTGGTCAAAATACAGAGAACCAGAGACCATGGAGTGCCAACCCTGCTTGATCCAGCTACTATTAAAGCGCAAGAATCATTGAGGGAGTAGGAGCAGAAAGATAAAAGCCAGAGGACCAGGGCATTTGCAACATGATAGCATCTTCTCTATATGATAAGGAGTTGCACCCACGAAATGGTAACACTATGATAATCTAAACATGACCTGCACAATGACCACACCAATTGCCACATCAGTGTGGATAGGAGACATCTCACGAAGCCTCAACTCTAATTGAAGATTCATAAGAAATTAATGGCTGTTAAGAGGGGGAGAATCAGTTTTCTACATGGATGAGACCCTGGATAGATTATTCATCCCCAAGTGGTCAGCCTCAAGCATATTTACATACAAAAATCCCTGCATGGACCCAGTAGGTTAATTTTATATATCCATGTTATGATAATAATTTAAAAAGAGAGATCATGAATTTGGGAGCCAGTGAGGGGCAAGAGGGGAACAAGAGGGAGGAAGCAGCAGAAATGGTTTAAGTATAGTAGTCATTTGTGGAATTCTCAATAAATATATAAAAAATAAAAAATAAGAATTTGAAGAGTAAAAAAATAATGAAAAGAATAAGTCACACACTTCTTATAGCATGGAATTCAATGTTAATGAATTACATTATTAATGTAATAATTATTTCAGTAATGCATTATTAATTACATTAATGATGATGAATGCAATGAAGTACAATGAAATTCAAGTTAACTGATATTTCTTGCTACAGGATCAAAACTATGCATTGCTAAGAACAGAAACTGTTTAATGAGGAAACAACACGAAAAATTGATGATATTGGCAGCTTTGTACAAGTAAGCTTCCATCCTATCATGCCAGTAAAGTCACTTGATCAAATACAATGAGAGAATTCTACACATAGAGAATCCCAGTGAGATCCCTTAACCTTAGCTCAGCAAGTCACCCTCAGCTCCCTAATCCCACATACCCATTCACCAAGTCTTCCATAAGTTATATAAATACATTCTTATGAAATTTGGCTAATGTGAAAGGGAATTTTACACACAGAAGTTTGTTTTCATAAATGTTCATGGCCTCCTCTTAGAAAATGCACTGCCAATCTCTGGCCTCCAAGTGTTATATATGTTAATAATATATAAAGATGCTGCTACCATGGCTAAAAATAGGTAACTCCAATGTCATGAGAATAGTTTAGTAAATATTATGAAATTTCTTGGGACCCTTATTCTATTGATGAACCTCACTAGCCTGTGAATTTGCAATGGAAGAAATGCTTGCAGTGAATTCTGACCTTACTATTCATTTTTGGATTGTTCGAGTTTGTATTTTAAAAATATTTTTAAATGCTGGGTAGTTTTATAAACTCAAGGACCTCTGAGAATTCGGGGATGGATTTAAACTGTTTGAGCCATGTCCATTAACCTAAACATATCAACTTGTACTGAAGCTCAAAAGGAATTGCAAAATGAGGTGACAGGGCAGCTTCATGGGATGGTTTGAGAGAATCCCCTGGTGCTTGCCAATCTTTGAAATGGATTAATCTCTTTTGTTGAAAAACATACCCTTCCCTCAAGTTACCTTTTCCACAGCTCCTGAGTGTACCTTGTTTTAGTGTTTAGTGATTCACCCTGAAGAAAGACAAATGAGAGTTCCTTCAGGTTGGTAAATGTGGTATGAGCTGGCTTTAAATGATGACTCACAAACTTCATAAAATAAGAGTATGGGCAGAACAGAAGACAGGAAGAGAGAAGTTTGTTTACTATAACTCTGTAGAGCAAAAGTTAAAATTTTGAAGGAACCTCATTCTTCCCTGTTTGGGAAAATGAAGAGATGAATATGTCTATATAACTTTTGAGGGGAGCTGTAACAGTCAAACCTTTTCAGCATTGTGGCAAACACTTGAGAAAACAGCTAGCAAGGAAGAATGATGTTTTGTGGCCCATTCTTTCAGAGGTTTGATCATGAGGTTGGCTCAGATCTATCACTACGGAAATGAGGCAAAGCTAATCCAATGAGGGTGAAAGCATGTGACTGATGGTGCTTTGGGGGAACATTGGGCTATAAGAAACAATTTATGTTTTACACAGGTTGGAGACCTGATATGAAACAAATGTTGAAGTGGAACGTCTTGGGGAGGAGGCTCTTGGTCATTACAAAGTGGCTGGCAGCAGATGTTCTGAGAATCCCCAAGGTAAACAGTGATGTAATCTGTCATATAGCTATTTCTGGCAAAATCCTACCTTTATGTGGGTTTTATATAAATGTGACCTTAAAACCATGAGGCTTAGGCTTAGTCTGAGCTTTAGTTTTAACCTTTGCCCTCCCAGCTTGCCTGTATGTCTGTTTCTAAGCCTGTGTGCCAGTTTGCATGTGCATCTATGCCAGCATGTATGTGGCCCATGTGTGTTGGCCATATGTGTGGATACCTGCAGGCCATTGTCTGCCTAGCATCCCATTCTAGGAAATAAACTGTGTCCTATCTTCATGTAGCTCCTCACAATCTCTTTGACCTTCAGCCTCCTCTGACCCTCCTACTTTCCTGGCACTGGAACATGGAACTCACAGCTGATAGCATCATGAAGACAGAAGACATTTTAGGAAGGGGCCAAGGACAAAATAATTTTCTACAAGCATGCCCACAAGTGACCCATTTCCTTCAGGTAGGCCCCATCTTTAAAATATGCAATACTTAAAATTAATTCCACCGAGTGAGGCCAAGTCCTTAACATATGTGAGTTTGGGGATCATTTTATGTTCAAACATCAACATAGGGACACACAGGCACAAGTCAGCCTTGTACTCCATTAGTTACTCCAGAACATCTGACTGGAGAATATTCCCTGATTTATCTCTGGTTTCTTGTTAAACAGGTGATCCCTTCATATACTCCCACAAACCCTCAGAAAGCAGGTTTTTAGAGGAATGCTCATAATATACTCTATGGGGTATATAGTGGAAATATGTGCACATGGATGCACACAATGGAGGTGAGCCCAGCCTCTAAAATGTGAAGTAGAGCACCTTCAATGATGTGAAGCTTCATGAGCAAACTAATTCAAGTATGAAATATAGTTCAAGCTATTATCTAGGAAAATCACCATGCAGATATGGTGATACACATAATTGCCTTATTCTTTTTCTGTGAGCAGTATAGATCCTCTGAGTCACAGGGTTGTGATTGTGAACTGTTTTGGTTGGTGGTTCTTGCCACCTGGATATGCTGACTGGACTTCTCACTATGATCTATTGCTGTGTGTATTATGTGTATTATTATTGTGTAGAAATGTCAAATCTATTACTGTGCTTTCCAGAAAGAAATGTTAAGAGGTAGTTGCTCTTTGGAAGATGGATACTTTGACACAGATCTGTGACCACCTTCCTGAATTACGTATCAGTTTTTTGTTTATTTGTCTTGAAATATTTTGATATGAAGAATCCCAACAGTTTTTACTTATGCAACTCCTGTCTGCATATCTTTGAAAATAATGTTATTTCAAATCTATTCACTCACAATAGTAACTTAAATCCATTATAATTCAATACAAAAATTATGTTATCAGAAAAAGAACTCATGGTTAATATTCATTCCTTCATGCCATTGTCATTCAGTTTAACTTACTGGATTATGACGTTTTCTAGATCATTTAAAATCGCTGAGCTTATGGAGCAGTACTTGACAGACTCAGACCTGCATATTTTTGTCCAGAATCTCTTGATCTCTTGAATATTAAGAGGTTAACTATCCCTTCCTTAAACTGGAAAATCTCATGTTGATAACATGTGATTTGCTCTGAGAGCCATCCATTCCTGTTGATTTCATATAGCTATATATTTAATCCAGTATGACCTTCAGTGACATCGATATGTAGTTTGTTGAGCTTAGTAATTCACAGGCCCATTGTATAAAGAATATTGTATTAGAGTTAGCGCAGAGAAAAACTTATGCCCAGACCCCGTGGGAAAGAGACCTCACCGCCTGGTCAGGTGGGCACTCCTGAGGCTGCAGAGCGGAAGAGACCACCAACACTGCCCACCCCTGCCCACATCCCTGGCCCAAGAGGAAACTGTATAAGGCCTCTGGGCTCCCGTGGGGGAGGGCCCAGGAGCGGCAGGACCCCTGCGCCTGAGACACCGCCAGAACCTGAAGGAAACAGACCAGATAAACAGTTCTCTGCACCCAAATCCCGTGGGAGGGAGAGCTAAACCTTCAGAGAGGCAGACAAGCCTGGGAAACCAGAAGAGACTGCTCTCTGTACATAAATCTCGGACGCCAGAGGAAAACACCAAAGGCCATCTGGAACCCTGGTGCACTGAAGCTCCCGGAAGGGGCGGCACAGGTCTTCCTGGTTGGTGCCGCTGCAGAGAGCCCGTGGGCAGCACCCCGCGAGCAAACTTGAGCCTCGGGACCACAGGTAAGATTAAGACCAACTTGTATGCTGCAAGTGACCTGCCTGGTGAACTCAAGACACAGGCCCACAGGAACAGCTGAAGACCTGTACAGAGGAAAAACTACACGCACGAAAGCAGAACACTCTGTCCCCATAACTGGCTGAAAGAAAACAGTAAAACAGGTCTACAGCACTCCTGACACACAGGCTTATAGGGACAGTCTAGCCACTGTCAGAAATAGCAGAACAAAGTAACACTAGAGATAATCTGATGGCGAGAGGCAAGTGCAGGAACCCAAGCAACAGAAACCAAGACTACATGGCACCATCGGAGCCCAATTCTCCCACCAAAACAAACATGGAATGTCCAAACACACCAGAAACGCAAGATGTAGTTTCAAAATCATATTTGATCATGATGCTGGAGGACTTCAAGAAAGACGTGAAGAACTCCCTTAGAGAACAAGTAGAAGCCTACAGAGAGGAATCACAAAAATGCCTGAAAGAATTTCAGGAAAACATAAATAAATAAGTAGAAGCCCATAGAGAGGAGACACAAAAATCCCTGAAAGAATTCCAGGAAAACATAAATTAACAAGTAGAAGCCCATAGAAAGGAGACACAAAAATCCCTGAAAGAATTCCAGGAAAACACAATCAAACAGTTGAAGGAATTAAAAATGGAAATAGAAGCAATCAAGAAAGAACACATGGAAACAACCCTGGATATAGAAAACCAAAAGAAGAGACAAGGAGCTGTAGATAAGAGCTTCAGCAACAGAATACAAGAGATGGAAGAGAGAATCTCAGGAGCAGAAGATTCCATAGAAATCATTGACTCAACTGTCAAAGATAATGTAAAGCGGAAAAAGCTACTGGTCCAAAACATACAGGAAATCCAGGACTCAATGAGAAGATCAAACCTAAGGATAATAGGTATAGAAGAGAGTGAAGACTCCCAGCTCAAAGGACCAGTAAATATCTTCAACAAAATCATAGAAGAAAACTTCCCTAACCTAAAAAAAGAGATACCCATAGGCATAAAAGAAGCCTACAGAACTCCAAATAGATTGGACCAGAAAAGAAACACCTCCCGTCACATAATAGTCAAAACACCAAATGCACAAAATAAATAAAGAATATTAAAAGCAGTAAGGGAAAAAGGTCAAGTAGCATGTAAAGGCAGACCTATCAGAATCACACCAGACTTCTCGCCAGAAACTATGAAGGCCAGAAGATCCTGGACAGATATCATACAGACCCTAAGAGAACACAAATGCCAGTCCAGGTTACTGTATCCTGCAAAACTCTCAATTAACATAGATGGAGAAACCAAGATATTCCATGACAAAACCAAATTTACACAATATCTTTCTACAAATCCAGCCCTACAAAGGATAATAAATGGTAAAGCCCAACATAAGGAGGCAAGCTATACCCTAGAAGAAGCAAGAAACTAATCATCTTGGCAACAAAACAAAGAGAATGAAAGCACACAAACATAACCTCACATCCAAATATGAATATAACGAGAAGCAATAATCACTATTCCTTAATATCTCTCAACATCAATGGCCTCAACTCCCCAATAAAAAGACATAGATTAACAAACTGGATAGGCAACGAGGACCCTGCATTCTGCTGCCTACAGGAAACACACCTCAGAGACAAAGACAGACATTACCTCAGAGTGAATGGCTGGAAAACAATTTTCCAAGCAAATGGTCAGAAGAAGCAAGCTGGAGTAGCCATTCTAATATCAAATAAAATCAATTTTCAACTAAAAGTCATCAAAAAAGATAAGGAAGGACACTTCATATTCATCAAAGGAAAAATCCACCAAGATGAACTCTCAATCCTAAATATCTATGCCCCAAATACAAGGGCACCTACATATGTAAAAGAAACCTTACTAAAGCTCAAAACACACATTGCACCTCACACAATAATAGTGGGAGATTTCAACACCCCACTCTCATCAATGGACAGATCATGGAAACAGAAATTAAACAGAGATGTAGACAGACTAAGAGAAGTCATGAGCCAAATGGACTTAACGGATATTTATAGAACATTCTATCCTAAAGCAAAAGGATATACCTTCTTCTCAGCTCCTCATGGTACTTTCTCCAAAATTGACCATATAATTGGTCAAAAAACGAGCCTCAACAGGTACAGAAAGATAGAAATAATCCCATGCGTGCTATCGGACCACCACGGCCTAAAACTGGTCTCCAATAACAATCAAGGAAGAATGCCCACATATACTTGGAAATTGAACAATGCTCTACTCAATGATAACCTGGTCAAGGAAGAAATAAAGAAAGAAATTAAAAACTTTTTAGAATTTAATGAAAATGAAGGTACAACATACCCAAACTTATGGGACACAATGAAAGCTGTACTAAGAGGAAAACTCATAGTGCTGAATGCCTGCAGAAAGAAACAGGAAAGAGCATATGTCAGCAGCTTGACAGCACACCTAAAAGCTCTAGAACAAAAAGAAGCAAATACACCCAGGAGGAGTAGAAGGCAGGAAATAATCAAACTCAGAGCTGAAATCAACCAAGTAGAAACAAAAAGGACCATAGAAAGAATCAACAGAACCAAAAGTTGGTTCTTTGAGAAAATCAACAAGATAGATAAACCCTTAGCCAGACTAACGAGAGGACACAGAGAGTGCATCCAAATTAACAAAATCAGAAATGAAAAGGGAGACATAACAACAGATTCAGAGGAAATTAAAAAAATCATCAGATCTTACTATAAAAACCTATATTCAACAAAACTTGAAAATCTTCAGGAAATGGACAATTTCCTAGACAGATACCAGGTACCGAAGTTAAATCAGGAACAGATAAACCAGTTAAACAACCCCATAACTCCTAAGGAAATAGAAGCAGTCATTAAAGGTCTCCCAACCAAAAAGAGCCCAGGTCCAGACGGGTTTAGTGCAGAATTCTATCAAACCTTCATAGAAGACCTCATACCAATATTATCCAAACTATTCCACAAAATTGAAACAGATGGATCACTACCGAATACCTTCTACAAAGCCACAATTACTCTTATACCTAAACCACACAAAGACACAACAAAGAAAGAGAACTTCAGACCAATTTCCCTTATGAATATCGACGCAAAAATACTCAACAAAATTCTGGCAAACCGAATCCAAGAGCACATCAAAACAATCATCCACCATGACCAAGTAGGCTTCATCCCAGGCATGCAGGGATGGTTTAATATACGGAAAACCATCAACGTGATCCATTATATAAACAAACTGAAAGAACAAAACCACGTGATCATTTCATTAGATGCTGAGAAAGCATTTGACAAAATTCAACACCCCTTCATGATAAAAGTCCTGGAAAGAATAGGAATTCAAGGCCCATACCTGAACATAGTAAAAGCCATATACAGCAAACCAGTTGCTAACATTAAACTAAATGGAAAGAAACTTGAAGCAATCCCACTAAAATCAGCGACTAGACAAGGCTGCCCACTCTCTCCCTACTTATTCAATATAGTTCTTGAAGTTCTAGCCAGAGCAATCAGACAACAAAAGGAGGTCAAGGGGATACAGATCAGAAAAGAAGAAGTCAAATTATCACTATTTGCAGATGATATGATAGTATATTTAAGTGATCCCAAAAGTTCCACCAGAGAACTACTTAAGCTGATAAACAACTTCAGCAAAGTGGCTGGGTATAAAATTAACTCAAATAAATCAGTTGCCTTCCTCTATACAAAAGAGAAACAAGCCGAGAAAGAAATTAGGGAAACGACACCCTTCATAATAGACCCAAATAATATAAAGTACCTCGGTGTGACTTTAACAAAGCAAGTAAAAGATCTGTACAATAAGAACTTCAAGACACTGAAGAAGGAAATTGAAGAAGACCTCAGAAGATGGAAAGATCTCCCATGCTCATGGATTGGCAGGATTAATATAGTAAAAATGGCCATTTTACCAAAAGCAATCTACAGATTCAATGCAATCCCCATCAAAATACCAATCCAATTCCTCAAAGAGTTAGACAGAACAATTTGCAAATTTATCTGGAATAACAAAAAACCCAGGATAGCTAAAGCTATCCTCAACAATAAAAGGACTTCAGGGGGAATCACTATCCCTGAACTCAAGCAGTATTACAGAGCAATAGTGATAAAAACTGCATGGTATTGGTACAGAGACAGACAGATAGACCAATGGAACAGAATTGAAGACCCAGAAATGAACCCACACACCTATGGTCACTTGATTTTTGACAAAGGAGCCAAAACCATCCAATGGAAAAAAGATAGCATTTTCAGCAAATGGTGCTGGTTCAACTGGAGGTCAACATGTAGAAGAATGCAGATCGATCCATGCTTATCACCCTGTACAAAGCTTAAGTCCAAGTGGATCAAGGACCTCCACATCAAACCAGACACACTCAAACTAATAGAAGAAAAACTAGGGAAGCATCTGGAACACATGGGCACTGGAAAAAATTTCCTAAACAAAACACCAATGGCTTACGCTGTAAGATCAAGAATCGACAAATGGGATCTCATAAAACTGCAAAGCTTCTGTAAGGCAAAGGACACTGTGGTTAGGACAAATCGGCAACCAACAGATTGGGAAAAGATCTTTACCAATCCTACAACAGATAGAGGCCTTATATCCAAAATATACAAAGAACTCAAGAAGTTAGACCGCAGGGAAACAAATAACCCTATTAAAAATGGGGTTCAGAGCTAAACAAAGAATTCACAGCTGAAGAATGCCGAATGGCTGAGAAACACCTAAAGAAATGTTCAGCATCTTTAGTCATAAGGGAAATGCAAATCAAAACAACCCTGAGATTTCACCTCACACCAGTGAGAATGGCTAAGATCAAAAACTCAGGGAACAACAGATGCTGGCGAGGATGTGGAGAAAGAGGAACACTCCTCCATTGTTGGTGGGATTGCAGACTAGTATAACCATTCTGGAAATCAGTCTGGAGGATCCTCAGAAAATTGGACATTGAACTGCCTGAGGATCCAGGTATACCTCTCTTGGGCATATACCTAAAAGATGCCCCAACATATAAAAAAGACACGTGCTCCACTATGTTCATTGCAGCCTTATTTATAATAGCCAGAATGTGGAAAGAACCCAGATGCCCTTCAACAGAGGAATGGATACAGAAAATGTGGTACATCTACACAATGGAATATTACTCAGCTATCAAAAACAACGACTTTATGAAATTCGTAGGCAAATGGTTGGAACTGGAAAATATCATCCTGAGTGAGCTAACCCAATCACAGAAAGACCTACGTGGTATGCACTCATTGATAAGTGGCTATTAGCCCAAATGCTTGAATTACCCTAGATGCCTAGAACAAATGAAACTCAAGACGGATGATCAAAATGTGAATGCTTCACTCCTTCTTTAAAAGGGGAACAAGAATACCCTTGGCAGGGAATAGAGAGGCAAAGATTAAAACAGAGACTGAAGGAACACCCATTCAGAGTCTGCCCCACATGTGGCCCATACATATACAGCCACCCAATTAGACAAGATGGATGAAGCAAAGAAGTGCAGGCCGACAGGAGCCAGATGTAGATCGCTCCTGAGAGACACAGCCAGAATACAGCAAATACAGAGGCGAATGCCAGCAGCAAACCACTGAACTGAGAATAGGACCCCCGTTGAAGGAATCAGAGAAAGAACTGGAAGAGCTTGAAGGGGCTCGAGACCCCATATGTACAACAATGCCAAGCAACCAGAGCTTCCAGGGACTAAGCCACTACCTAAAGACTATACATGGACTGACCCTGGACTCTGACCTCATAGGTAGCAATGAATATCCTAGTAAGATCACCAGTGGAAGGGGAAGCCCTGGGTCCTGCTAAGACTGAACCCCCAGTGAACTAGACTGTGGGGGGAGGGCGGCAATGGGGGGAGGGTTTGGATGGGAACACCCATAAGGAAGGGGAGGGGGGAGGGGGGGAGGGGGATGTTTGCCCGGATACCAGGAAAGGGAATAACACTCGAAATGTATATAAGAAATACTCAAGTTAATAAAAAAAATAAAATGTAAAAAAAAAAGAAAGGAAACCCCCCCCCCAAAAAAAAACATATTAGAGCTGATTTTCTGTTGAAGTTTCCAAGTGAGGGTCTAGTGCCATTATCTTCGTAGCTAAAATACAAACAGGTAGTTGACAACCTAGGTAAACAGTCCAAATCAGAACTGTGTGCCACTGCTTCTGAGGACTCTTTATTTTCCTATCCTTGTATAGGACTGCCCACACAGGAATGGCATCTTAGCTTATACATAGCAGGAGGTGCCGTGTCACAATATGTCCCTAATGTGAGTGACTATGTATAACAAACTCTGGGCTTGTTTACGCTCTATCTCTGCAAACATACTGATTTGTTTTTGAAGTTTTTAATGTAGTTTTATAAATATGAGTTCTGAAAACATTATTCAGTGATGGCATGTTTTTAGTGTAACTAGTTGAGCAGATTCCCAAGTATGATATGCTCAGTTTCACCTGTTTATTACTCAAGAGCACAGTGTACTTTGTCGGGCTTGTTTATGCTCTCAGCAACCATTTTGTCCCCACAAACTTTCAAAGGAATATCTGTCCTATTGCAGCCTCAACTTTCTCTGGCCCTGGCAAAACTGCTTGTTGGTTTTTCTTCCTCTGAGGTCCACACATTTTATCTTTATATTTTTTTCTTCAAAAATACTTTTATTTGTTTCTTTGTGTACACAGGTGAGGGTGTGGAAGCCAGAGGACAACGTGATGGGGTAGGTTTCTCTCCTTCCACCACGTAGGTCCCTTGTCTGATACCCCGGTCCTCCAGCTTGGCACCAGAGAGGTTACTGATCTCCCAGGAGAAAGACTTGCCATTTCTCTCTGGTAATTTGGGCTCAAAGGTAAATCTACAGGTGCATATTTCATGTCCTTTGTTTTTCTGTAAATTATAGCAAACTATAAAACTGCTTTAGGCAAGGTATAGCAAAACTAAGAATGTCTTTTTCCCAATTCTTGCAAAAATCTAAAACAAAAATCTCCTTTGCCTGCGTCTTTCTATATATCGTCATTTTTTTATAAATGTAGGTGAACATTTGAACTCAGAGCCTGACCTTATGGCTTAGGACTCCAGTAAGATGAGGATTTATGTGAATTTCCTGGTTTCCCTGGAAAGGTAACACCAAAGGGAGAAATTTTAATGAAATTCTGGTTTCTATGGCAACCAGGATATGTCAACTTTATACTCAAGGAAGAAAGGTTTAACAAAGCTGTTTCCAGGCTAGAAAGGATAAACAGCAAAAATATGACCTAATGAGCTGTGTGTGTGTGTGTGTGTGTGTGTGTGTGTGTGTGTGTGTGTGTGTAAGTTATATTTTTTAGATATTAGAGGATGTAAACCTTACTGCTTTGTTGAATTGTCTGCAAGTTTATACCACAGAGAGTCTGAAGTTATGAGTCACCTGCTATCTTTTTCTGTTTCTATGTCCTCAGATAACTCCTACCATGCAAGAGTATTATTTTTTGAATTCCTTAAGAAATATCAAGGTTCCCGTGTCCTGCTGTTTCCCTGACTTTACAGCTCTCCACCCCCCTGTGGACCCTTTTTAGTTTGTTGGTTTCTGCTGTTGCTCCAGCTTACAGACTAACATCTCCAAGTAAGTGCTAAGAAACCCAAATAAGAGAGATATATAGCATTATTCGCAGTCTGAGTTACCTCTCTTTGTTTTACATATGTTCGATTTCCATCTATTTCCCCCAAAACTTCATTATTTCATTGTTCTTTCCAGTTGATTAGAATTCTATTGTGTATGAGTACCACAGTTTCATTATCCAGCCACCAACTGAAGGACATTTAAGTTGTTTCTCTTTTCTAGCTATTTTGACTAGAGTAGCAATGCACATGGCTGAACAGGTTTTGTGGAGTAGGGTGTCAAGTCCTTTTGGCAAGGAGTAGTATATGGGGACTTTAACTGGGAATCGAGTATGGAGAGGAGCTTTAACTAGGGAGTGAGGAGGGAGCAGAGCTCTAACTGGGGAAGCAAGAAGGCTGGCAAAACAGAAAAAGAGTGAGAGAGGAGGGATCAATAACAACTAAAGATGGTTGAAAGAGACATAGGGAATCACTTTTATATTAGAGGTACCTAATATAATATATTATTATTATTATTATTATTATTATTATTATTATTATTATTATTTCCCAGTGCTGGGATTAAAAGCATGTATCCCATGCTCAGCATATATATATACATATATGATATTTATGTTTGATATATATATATATATACATACATATATATATATATGGAAAGATCTTTGAAAAGTTGTCCAACAAGGCTACTGGGTACAGGCTTTGAGGTTTCAAAAGACTCCAAATAATAATATTTAGCTTTTAATGATTTTTTTTCAAAAAATGGAAGATGGTTAATCATGTCTGATTTTGACTTTGTCCAGGTTTTTCATTAGACTTTGATTTGTAGGAGTTTGGCTATTGTGTTTGCAGGTAGGTATGTTTAGGAGACATGTATTGGTTTCTCTCTACCCGAGTGAAAGTTACAATTGGAAATTTTGCTATTGTTCATTATTGTCTCCCTTTAAAGATTCTGCTTCTCCAGGCTCTCTCCTGGCACTAATTTGCATATCACTTTTGTGATTAGGTACACAATCAGTGATCAATGTGAATTATTAATGTAACAGTGTTTCAAAGATCTTTCCTCACATGCTCTTTTGTGTGATAGAATGTTTTCATGATAACTCTACCTTTATAAACTTACATCTGGTGTTTTATAGTTCCTGAAACTATGTCATAACCAAAGCATACACATATGTAAATGCATTTCCCTTCATAGTACTGAGGGTTAAATCATGTCTGCTTCATTGTCCACTTCCATATTTGCTCCCTTCTTGTTTACTATGTATCTCTGATCATATTTTTATACTTTTCAGGACACTGACATTTTTATGTTGGATTAATAATATATAGCATTGTCTTTCATAGGTATCTTTTATTTTACAATAGGATCTCCCTATGCAGATCAAGCAGACCTGGAATTCACAAGAGATCTGCCTGACTCTCTCTCACCAGTGCTGAGATTAAAGGCATGTATCCCATGCTCAGCATATATATATTTGTTATTTTTATTATATATATACATATATATATCAGAATTTCCCCCTTCTTTTCCTTTCTTTACTCCCTCACATGTATCCCCTTGATTTCGCTCAAATTCATGACTTCTTTTTCTTTAATTGTTCTTACACACACACACACACACACATTTACACATACATATCCTAAATATATAAATATGTTGTCAGTCTATATAATATTGCTTTAATGTGTTTGATTTCAGAGCTGACGGGCATATAATCTACATTATATATATTACATTGTTGCCTAAATTGAGTTTTAAGCTTTTAAAGTTGCATATTTTTAGTATACTAAGACCCACATTAATCTTTGACATTGATAAATAACTTCATATTGGTTTAGAATAGAGATAGTTCAGTCTGTCTCATGCATAACAGGTTGGTTGTATCTAATTCTTTGTTCTTATGATACATTACAATGCAATGGCTTATTATATTACAGTTTATCACAACAACACAAGTTTATCATTAAATTAAGAAAGAAATATGCTGTTTTCTTTCTTAATGTTAGTCACCTGAATGTTAGCAACTGCGGAGATCTCACTACTGCAAATATCAGTTACCATTACCTCTTAATCCAAAGTACTGTGTGCTTTAAAAAAAAGATTTAATTTTATTTTTATCTATGTATAGGCGTCTATGTGTGCAGGTGTCTTCAAAATACAGAAGATGTCAGTTCCCCTTGAGCTGGAGTTACAGGCAGTTGTAAGCTTCTGCTGTTGGTGCTAAGAAGGAAATCTGGGTCCTCTAGAAGAGCAGCTCGTAACTGCTAAGCCGTATCTCCAGTCCCCAGAACACGCAATTATTACAGTTACAAGCAATATTTGATACTTCCACTGTTAAAAAGTACTCCAGAGCAAAAGGTAAAAATAACTTTGAAAGAATGTTGGCCTGTAAGACTGGAGAAATAATCCTAAGTGTGATAGAGTATTGGCCTTTGAAGTAGAGATTACTCAGGATAATTCAAGAAACAAACTCCCTAAAGGTGAATTGTGAATTAGTCTAGTGATCCGGAGTACTCTGCGTTTCGTTTTCTAAGAGGAAAGTCCTTGCAAGTGTGTACTAGAAGAACAGGTTTGTTGACTCAGTTTAGTGCAACTCAGCAGCTGAGTATTGAGAATTTGGTCATTTGAATATGTACTTTTATGGTTATAGGATATAATTTGGGAAAGTGAAAAACAAACTTTTTTTTTATTCTCTAATCTTTTTTTATAGTCCAGTCGTTATCTCCTTCCTAGTCTAACCTCTGACTGTCCCACATTCTATACCTCCTCACCCAGCTCCAAGAGATTGTCCCCACCCACCTCTTTCAAGGGTTAGGTGCCTCTTCTCTCCCTGAGGCCAAACCTGACAGTCCTCTGCTCTATATGTGTCAGGGTTTCATATCAGCTGGTCTATGCTGCCTGGTTGGTGGCTCAGTGTCTGAGAAATCTCAAGAGTCCAGGTTAGTTAAGAATGCTGATCTTCCTATGGGGTGGTCCTCCTGCTCAGGATCTTCCAGACTTTCCCCAACTCAAGCACAGAGGTTCCTAGCTTCTGTCCATTGGGTGGATGTAAGTATCTGCATCTGACTCTTTCAGCTGTTTGTTGGGCCTCTCAGAGGGCAGCCATGCTAGGCTCATACCTGTAAGCATGTCATAGCATTAGTAATAATGTCAGACCTTGGAGCCTCCCCTTGAGCTGGATCCCAAGTTGGACTAGTCACTGGACCTCCTTTCCCTCAGTCTCGTCTCCATTTTTGACCCTGAAGTTCTTTTAGACAGGAGCAATTCTTGGTCAGAGTTTTTGACTGTAGGATGGCAACTCTGTCTTAGAGTTTTAGTGCTGTGAACATATATCATGACCAAGGTAATTCTTATAAGGAAAGCATCTAATTGGGGCTGGCTTACAGGTTCAGAGGTTCAGTCCATTATCACCAAGGTGGGAACATGATCCAGGCAGGCATGTTGTGGGAGGAGCTGAAAGTTCTGTATTTTCATCAAGGCTGCTAGCACAATACTGACTTCCAGGCAGCTAGGATGAGGGTCTTAAAGCCCACACCCACAGTGACACACCTATTCCAGCAAGGCAACACCTCCAAATACTACCACTCCCTGGGCCAACCATATTCAAACCATGAAAAACTCCCATTCTTCCAATTGGTGCCCTGCCTTTCTGCTGGAGGTGGACTCTATGAGTTCCCTCTCCCCACTGTAGGGCATTTCATCTAAGGTACCTCCCTTTGATACCTCACCTCTCAGGTCTCTGGAACATTCTAGAGGGTCACCTCCACCTCCTCCTCCCAAGATTGCCTGTTTCCATTCTTTCTGCTGGCCTTCAGGTTTGCATTCCTGTTTCCCCCTCCCATTACCTGATCCCATTTCACTTTACCTCTCCCTGTCCTGTCTCCCACTCAGGTCTTTCCCTCCCTCTGTCCACCATGATTGCTTTCTTCTCCCTCTCAAGTGGGACTGAGGCATCCACACTTTGGCCCTTCTGCTTGTTAACCTTCTTGAGTTCTGTGGATTATGTCCTGGTTATTCTGTACTTTTTTGGCAAGTATCCACTTATTACTGAGAACATACTGTGCATGTCCTTTTAGGTCTGAGTTATCTCACTCAGGCTATTTTCTAGTTCCATCCATTTGCCTGCAAAACTCAAGATGCCCTTGTTCTTAATAACTGAGTAGTATTCCATTGTGTAAATGAACCACAGCTATTCTTCTCTTGTGGGACATCTGGGTTGTTTCCAGCTTCTGGTGCTCACAAATAAGGCTGCTATGAACATATGCCCCTGTGGCCTGCTGGGGCATCTTTTGGGTATATCCCCAAGAGTGATATTGATGGGGCTTCAGGTAGATCTATTCCCAATTTTCTGAGAAACCTCCAGATTGATTTTCTGAGTGGTTATACCAGTTTACAATCCCACCAGCAATGGAAGAGTCTTGTTCTTTCTCCACATCCTTGCCAACATGTGCTGTCACCTGAGGTTTTAATCTTAGCCATTCTGATTGGTGTAAGGTGAAATATCAGGGTCATTTTGACTTGCATTTCTCTGGTCACTAATGACTTTGAACATTTCTTTAAGTGTTTCTCAGCCATTCGAAATTCCTCTGTTGTGAATTCTCTGTTTAGTTCTATACCCCATTTTTTTTTTGATTGGGTTGTTCGGTTTTCTTTGATGGTTAGCTTCTTGAGTTCTTTATATATTTTGAGTAATTAGCCCTTTGTAGGATGTGGGGTTAGTGAAGTTTTATTCCCCAATCTGTAGGTTGCTGTTTTGTCCTCTTGACCGTGTCCTTTGCCTTACAGAAGCTTTTCTGTTTTATGAGGTCCCATTTATCCATTCTTGATCTTAGAGTCTGAGCCATTGGAGTTGTATTTTGGGAATCCCTAGCTCCCATTCCCCGTGCCAGTGAGTTCCATGTGCTTTCCCATTTTTTTCTATTAGATTCAGTATAACTGCTTTTATGTTGAAGTCCTTGATTCACTTGGACTTGAGCTTTGTGCAAGGTGACAAATATGTATCTATTTTCATTTTTATACACACAGACTTCCAGTTATACCAGCACCATTTATTGAAGATGCATTCTTTTTCCCATTGTATATTTTTGCCTCCTTTGTCAAAGATCAAGTGTCCATAAGTATGCAGTTTTATTTCTGGGTCTCCAATGCTATTCCATTGATGAATCTGTCTGACTCTGTACCAATACCATGCAGTTTTTATCACTATTGCTCTGTAGTATAGCTTGATGTCAGGGATGGCGATTCCCCAACAAGTTCTTTTATTGCTAAATATTGTTTCACAATTCTAGGTTTTTTGTTTTTCCAGATGAATTTGAGAATTGCTCTTTCTATGTCTTGGATGAATTGTTTTGGACTTTTGATGGGAATTGTGTTAAATCTTTAGATTGCTTTTGGAAGGATGGCTATTTTTACTATGCTAATTCTACCGATCAATGAGCATGGGAGATCTCTCCATTTTCTAAGATCTTCTAAAATTTCTTTCTTGAGAGACTTGAAGTTCTTGTCATACAGATCTTTCACTTGCTTGGTTAGAGTCACACCAAGGTATTTTATATTATCTATGTGACTATTATTTATTGTGACTATTGTGAACAGTGTTGTTTCCCTAATTTATTTCTCAGCCTATTTATTATTTGTATAAGGTAAGGCTACTGATTTATTTGAGTTAATTTTATATCCAGCCACTTTGCTGAAATGGTTTATCATCTGTACAAGTAAACAGCAGGATATAGTCAAACTCAGAGCCAAAATCAACCAGATAGAAACAAAGAGAGCTATACAAAGAATCAACAAAACCAAAAGCTGGTTCTTTGAGAAAATCAACAAGATAGATAAGCCCTTAGCCAAACTAATTAAAGGGCACAGAGACAGTATTCAAATTAACAAAATCAGAAATGAAAAGGGAGACATAACAACAGAAATTGAGGAAATTAAAAAAAATTATCAGACCCTACTACAAAAGCCTATACTCAATAAAACTGGAAAATCTAGACGAAATGGTTGATTTTCTGGACAGATACTATGTATCAAAGTCAAATCAAGAACAGGTAAACTATCTAAACAGGCCCATATCCCCTAAGGAAATAGAAGAAGTAATTAAAAACCTTCCAACAACAACAACAATAACAACTAAGCCCAGGGCCAGATGGCTTTAGTACAGAATTCTACCAGACCTTCAAAGAGCTAATCCTAACACTCCTCAAACTATTCCATAAAATAGAAACAGAAGTAACACTACCTAATTCATTCTATGAAGCCACAATGACTCCGATACTTAAACTACATAAGGACCCAACCAAAAAAAGAAAACTTCAGACCAGTTTGCTTATGAATATCAATGCAAAAATGCACCATAAAATTACTGCAATCTGAATCCAAGAACACGTCAAAATCAACATTCACCACCGTCAAGTAGGCGTCTTCCCAGGGATGCAAGGTTGGGTCAATGTATGAAACAAATTTTAAAAATATTCTCAGTATAAAGCTGATGCCAGTTCTATAAAATGTCACTTAAATACTCTTTACAAAAGCATTGCTCCAATAGTGAGGACTTCTTTGATGACATATCTTTTATCAGGGAGATATATTGTAGAACAACAATGCTAACCAACTAGAGCTTCCAGGGACTAAGCCACTACCCAAAGACTATATACATGGACTGACCCTGGACTCCAACTGCATACGTAGCAGAGAATAGCTTTGTTGGGGCAGCAGTGGAAGGGGAAGCCCTTGGTCCTGCCAAAGTTGGACCCCCAGTGCAGGGGAATATGGGCTGACAGTAAGGGGGATGGATGGGGAACACCATTATGGGGGAGGGGGAGGAGAGCGGGGCTTATGGACAGGAAACTGGGAAAGGGAACAACATTTGAAATGTAAGTAAAGAAATATATCTAATAAAAAAGCAGTTTTATAAACCAATTTATTTTAATAAAGGATACTTCTGACTCATATTTTAAAAATACCTTTTAGAGATTTAGAAATTATGAACCCCAGAGCTTAAAAGAAGCTATAATAAAAAGCTAATAATTGTAGAGAAAGTGTATTGGGGTCAAAGTGGAAAAAATGAAAATTATCTCAGGAGGATGTTGTAACAAGGTTTATATCAAAAAATTATGGTATTTTAAAAGTTTTTTACTTTTGAGCTTATATAATTATAACATTTCTCCTTTGTCTTTCCTCTCTCGAAACCCTCCCATATACCTCTTTTTATTGTCCTTAAAATTCATGGCCTCTTTCTTTAATTAATTGTTAGTGGATGTATTTCTGTTTATTTATCATCTATCTCTATCTGTCTGTCTGTCTTCCAAAGTATAACCACTTGTTCACTTTATATATTGTTACTCATATATGTTTTAAGGGCTGACCATTTGTAACTAAACAAGCAATTGGTGTGCTCGTCTCTGAGGAAAAGCAACACTCCTGCTCCCAGCATGCCTCAATTGCTCATAGTTCTTTATATCAGGCTGAAGCCTTGTGGGATCTTCCCCATTCAGTTTGACATGCCCATTGGTGCTGTTTGTGTTCACCTCGTTTCTGGACAATCATGTTGATAAGACGTTATGGGTGTAGTTCCTGACATTACTAGGAGACAGTCTCATAGCAAATTTAGGGATTGTGCAAGTTTAGTAAATTAGAGATGATAGATTCTCCTCCAATAACCATGACCTCACGAGCCTTGAGTAGTTAGCAAGGTTTCCAGTTCCAGGCATGAAGGATCTCTTATCAAGTGGGCCTTATGTCAAATTAGGGAGCTGTGGGCTACTGCCAGCACTGTACCCTGTGTGTTATTGTGCCATGCTGGTCATTGATGTAGTTCATAGGCATCATAGCTAGGTAGAAGTGTTGAGTTCTTCCTTCCTGTGGAAACTTGCAGGGAACTTTCCGGTGTCATGAAGTCTAGTTCTCAGGAAGGTGGATTTCAGGTCAGTTCCAGTTCTGGAGCCTGTGGACCCTGTTTCTGAAGTGCATGGTGTCTTCAGCAATGGGGATTTATTCTCCACATCTGGGGAGTGACTAAAGGCTAAAGTAATGGGATGCATTTTTAGAGGTCTTTTGGGCAACCCTGGCCAGCGACTCAAAAAAAGATTGCTTTTCTTTCCTTTCCTTTCCTTTCCTTTCCTTTCCTTTCCTTTCCTTTCCTTTCCTTTCCTTTCCTTTCCTTTCCTTTCCTCTCCTCTCCTCTCCTTTCCTTTTTCCTTTCCTTTCCTTTCTTTTCCTTTTCATTTTCTCTTTAAATGATATAAATCATCACTTGGGAAAGGAGCTAACCACTTTGAGCTAAAATCATTTCTCCAGAGACTGTGGCTGTTACTTGGAAAATCAAAATTACTTTCTATATAATTACTTGACTCTTTCATCCTTCAGTTCGTGAGTAAATGTCATATACCCAAAGTTAACAAGAACTTTAACCTGAAAACTATTTAATTTGAAAGGCGTATTAATAAATACATTTGGTATTTTGAGATAATGTCTCAGTGTGGCCTATGCTAGAACTCACTATGTTATGCAGGTTGAAAAGTACCAGGCCTATAGATGTGAACTACTTACTACACATGCTTTGAATCAATTTCTTTATGGTCTACTATTGATTGTTATGCTCTAGATTTCAGGGTGGACAATAATTCCATTTTATAGATGCCATTTGATTTGATTCTAGACACAGATATTCAAAGTGTTTTTATACACATGATCTTTGGAGCAGTTGAATGTCTTATGGTTATTGCTAGTTTTTTTTCCTTCTTAAGCTTCCTTTGTTTGAGAAAAAATGTTTGGGATTTTTAGATGAATGGGTGGAAGTCGAAGAGATCACATTGAGAGAGATAATCCCGATCCAGAAAGGCCAGGATCTCATTTGCTCTCATCTTTGACTCCTAGTTGCAAAACTTCAAGTGTGAGTATAAAACCCCATATAAGCTCAGAAAGCCAACAAGTAAAAGGGGCCGTGGGGACTGGAAAATGGTAGTCCTATGAACTTGACGAGATGTAGAACTGCCTCAGAAGAAAGTCTGCATGAGCAATCATTTAGATCAGGTTGGCCTGTGCGTATGTCTTCAGGGAATTGTCTTAAATACTTTTAACTGATATGAGAAGGTCCAGCCTAAAACCTAAAAAACCTAAAATCCTGTGCCATCCCTTGGGTATGGGTCCTGGACTGGGCAGAAGGGAAGAAAGGGGGAACATGTGCATCAGTTGCTCATTTCTTTATGCTGAGGACATAATTTAATGTGACCCTTTCCCTCAAGCTTTTGTTGCTGTGACTTCCCTGATATAATAGACTATATCATGTTTATTTTGTCACAGGGTATTTTACTGCAGGAATGTGAAACAAAACTAGGAAGCATGGTGTTGTTAATATATATTGATACTAGTTAATATAGTATTGAATAATATAGTAATGATAATATTTAATACAGTGTTGATTAACATAGTATTGATACTATTGTGGAAAGTATGATAAATATTTGTATATCTTTAGGCCCCTTTCTATCATCCATATCTATTTCTCTGCTTATTTAGAGGAAGGAAAGAGGTATTTCTACTAGCACAATATATAAAAAAAATTCTGTAAAATTTTATTTACTTTTGTAAGGGAACAGCAAAATTATATGGTTTAGTATACATTTTTTGTGTTTGTTTTTTTCAAACACACATTGCTTTTTTTCATCAGAATTTAACCATACTATACGTGCATATTAAACTTACTGGGAAAATATGGAATTAAATATTAATATTAGCAAATATTAAATATGCATAATTTTTGATGCCAATTTGGTATTTGTTTAGAAACACATAGGTAGAATTAAAATCTAGAGACATGTAGATTCAATTATTTATAGAGAATCTCTGATTCCTGAGCTTACAATGATTAATTTATTTTTTGAATAAAAATATTAAACATAGTTTTCAACTTTTACTTAATCATTAAATAAGTAAATTAGTAAATGTGAAAACATCTTTTATACTGGAAATAGAAACATTCAAAGTATTGTATATATGTAATAGTCATAGAATACAGTCATCAATGTCAGATGTCATGTTTAACCAGGATGATGGTGTACATCTACAGTTCAAGCTGTATCAGAGGTTGACAGAGGATAACACAGTTGCGGCCAGTTTGGACAACTTGGTGAGACTCTATCTCAATGTTTTAAAAAAATTAATAAAACAATCAAGTAAATTATAAAATTACAAAATGGGTCTGAATATGTAACTCTGTGGTAGAGAGCTTACCTAGGATAGATGAGGCCTGCCATTTTCCTGGAGCCTTAGGTGTCAGGGTTGTGTTGTGGAGGTATTGTGGGGTGTTCAACACCCCACAATAACTTATTTTCTGTATTTTGACAAGTTCCAGATCTCTGTAATGGTCTCCTTTTCTGTCACAAAAAGATGCTTCTTTGGTGAAGAGCGAGAATTGCATTTATTTGTTGTATAAGGGTATTTAGAATTCAGTTAGAAATTATATTGGCCTAGGGAAATGGTAACAGTAGGTTCTCCTTCAAGATCTATGACCCTGGGGAGTTGGCAAGATTTACAATACCAAGCATGAATTTCCTGCTATCAAATAGGCCTTAAATTCAACTCAGCAGCTTTTGCTTACCCACAAAATAAATACATCATGATGGCACCATTCAGAATATCCTGCTGGGCTCATCATCATTCTTGTAGTTTATAGGGGTTATAGCTGTGAGGGAATATTAAGTTGCTTGCTTTTCCATTTGCGACTGACATAGTACCTTTAGATGCTGTGAGAGCTGGTCCTCAGAAAGAAGCTTCTAGTCAGTTCCAGTTTGACTCTTCCTGTGTCCTCAACAATAGGTTCTGGGAGGCAACAACAATAGCTTATCCATTTTGGACTTGTCTTGAACTCTGCTGAGCAACACATAGAAGGAAAGTATGTTTCTTATGCCAGCCCTGGGGATGTTGTTTTTGATAATCTATGAGACTTGGGAGGGACATTAGCACCCTGTGGAGCGTATCTCTAATTATACTACATAGATGTGTTATAAAATAATGTTTTCTATGGTTTTTAAAAGCATCCTCAGCGTCGTATATTTTTCTTTTCTCTATTTCCCTTCACATTGCCTTCCTCCCATCTCTCTAGTTTATGTCCTCTCCACTTTCCCCATGTCTTTCTCTATAGAACTTGTGCTGTACTTTCTCCTTCTGTAATGCTCCTTATACAAACCTCCTGCCATGGTCCCTTTCTACTTTCTTGGCTCTACAAATAAGGGAGAACATGCAGCATTTTCCTTTCTGTGTCTTTTTTTTTTTTACCTCACTCAATATAATGTATTTTAGTTCCACCCATTTATGTGAAAAGTTCTTGTTTTCACTTTTTTTTATTTACAGTCAAATAGAATTCCTTTGTGTATATGTACACTATTTTCATTATTCAGTTAAAAGAGGCTTAGGTTCTTTCCATTTTCTATCTGTTGTGAGTGGCAAAAAAAAAAAAGTGGCGGAGAAACACCTGTACAGTAGGATGTCTAACCCCCTTTGTTTTATTAGAATCCTCCACACTGGTTTCTAGAGTGGCTACCACAGTTGGCAATGTGACCAGTAGTGCACCAATGGTCCACTTTACCTATATTATCACTATCATTTGCTCTCAGCTGTTTTCTTGACCTTAGTCATCATGACTGGGATAAGATGAAATCTCACAGTAGTTGTAAATTCATTTCTTTAATCGCTAAGGATATTGAACACTTTTAAAGACATTCCTTAGTCATTTTTATTGTATGTATTTCCTTTGGGAACTCTTGCTTCAGGTACACAGCCATTTTTAATTGGGTCATTTATTTTTGATAACTTGTTATTTATTCATTTTATGGCTTTTCCATTCTCTGTGTAGTCTAGATTTTTATCCTTTACCAGATAGTTAGCTGGCGAAGACTCTTATCCTTTCTTAGCTTCCTCTTTATGTTCTTGGATGCACAGAAGCTTTTTAGTTATATGAAGTCCTCCTACTTGTCAATTTTGCCTTCCTTTCTCAAAGCAAGGCAGCCCTACATAGAAAGGCCTTTAGAAAACCTGTATCTTACCCATGTTTTCTTTCAGTTGTATCTGTATTTCATATTAAGTTTTTTGATCCTTTTGGAGTTGATTTTGCGGCACATGATACATATAGTTTAATTTCATTCTCATACGTATTGACATCTATTTTCACCCTCACCGTTGTCAACTATCAGATGGCTGTAATTATATGCACTCATGTATGCCTCTTCTGTTTTCAAATGATAACTTTGTTTTTTTAGTATTCTTATACAATGGGCTCTTTTATTCAAATATGTGTGCTCAGTGATAGTACCAATGTAATGAAACCCAAGTTTCTGAAAACATATGGAGATAAGACAAGGTAGTCTGGGTTACAACGCCAGGAAAAGCAGGGCTACAGTGATGACAGAGAAATTAGCACAAGTTTGTAAAACAAATGCAGAGATGTTACAAAATTCTATTTTAAAAAACATAGGTATTCTCTTTACATCCATATCACAGCCCTCCTCTTCACATCTACCCCTCACACAACCCCTTTCCCCATACCCTTCTCCTCTGAGATGCAGGAGATGTCCCTGGAGTCACCCTAAACCTGGCACATAATAGATTTTACAAACAAAGATTTTTAGGAAATCAAAGCATACCTACAGTAACCACATCGGTCCATTTACTGAAACAAACTATTTTTGTGTGACTCAGAGACAGGAAAAGAAAGGCAAGGAAAGTACTTCTCTAGATAAAGTTATAGGAGGTATGCCCCAAAGACCTGCCAACACAATGGAAATTTAAAGATGTGAAATTGGATTCCAAGTAACAGAAAGGGATAGAATGGAAGAAAGAAATATCAGAGAATAGAATGGTACAGTAATATTCCTCAGAACTATGGGAACTGCCTGTCACAGACCTTAGAAGCCATCTTGAACAGCAAAGGCTGATCTACTCAGAAACATATGTGTGCCGGGGAGGTTGAGTCTTTGACAACTTGGATGCAGTAGAAGGAAATGGATCACAACTCTTGGGGAAAATAGCCAAGTTTCAGTGAAAGGACATAATCCATTTACTTAGAGCAAAGGTGCATGAACTAATGGATTCCATTTGAATGAGCAAGGTAGAGGGAAAGCCTGGGGTTTACAGTAACTCTGCAGAGAACACAGAGACACAAAGTCATAGAAGCAAACAACAGACAAGAGGTCTGTTAGACCTGAAGCAACATATAAAGGGATGGTGATAGATTCTCTAACGACCTTCTCCCTGAGGAAGCATGGTTTACTG
This sequence comes from Rattus norvegicus, assembly GCF_021556685.1. Lineage (NCBI taxonomy): Eukaryota > Metazoa > Chordata > Mammalia > Rodentia > Muridae > Rattus > Rattus norvegicus. The sequence goes on along the minus strand of NC_141554.1, from coordinate 111,550,533 downwards.
GCTGTTAGCGAGCCTCAGGATCTTATAACAGATTATCCGAGAGGCTGAGTTCTGTCTCTGAGGAGAGGAAGATCCCTATGTGCTACTGCTGTTGGACTATCTGTGAAGACTGGAAGCACAGGTTCCCTGGACATACACGCAGGCATCCTCACATCTTTCCTGTGCTTATGGGAACGATAGGGCAGTGCCATAAAAAATGTTTTTGTCAGAAGTAGCGTGCAGCCAGTAAAGGAAAGCAGGATGGGAAGTGCAGTTTCCCTGTTAGGGCTCCATTGCCCCGTGGCATTATCACTGAACAAACTGAAAGAGTCAGGGGTCAAGTAGAGAGGGTGACGTGGGAGGCAGACACAGCATCTGAGGAATGCTGAACGAATCTATCAGATAACCTTTTCTTCCGAGAACCATCTGGTTCTCATTAAGCATATTTAGTACATAGCCAACAGGACAATGCGTTCTTACCACCATCCACCAGAATATCTGCTGAACAGGAAGAGCCTCTGCTAGGAATCCTGTACTTTATGCCACAAGCTTAGGAAAGTCACACACAGAGCTCAGTTTAAGCCTGATAAACTCACAGCATGGTGTCTTTTTTTAAAAATGAACTTAGGTTTTCAAAATGATAAATCATAACGTATTGGAAAGCAGACGGTTACAGCAAGAATTCTCCAAATATTTGGGTACCTAATGTTTTGCAAGCCCTAATATTTTACAATAATGCTCAATAAATGATAAACAGAGTATTGTCTGGCTGCCACGTGTTTTATTTTTTCCCTAACTGAATAGATTGGAGCCCAGTGGCAATATTCTTTTTTATCTTTATATCTTTTTCTTAGCGGCCTTGGCTGTTTTATCAGGTATTATGGAAAAGCTAAGCAAATACGAAGGAGACTATATCATTTTCAAAAAGTGAATAAGTCCTAGCTGCCGCACTACTAGAAAGTATGCCAGCTTCTGGTGTGTACCATTAATTAAAAGGTGTTTCATAACCTGACATAAGGATTATCATGCCTACTGAAATGTCAGTGACTTATGATTCGATTTAGTTGCATTCTTCATTAATGAGGAATGAATCTAAGGTCACACACAAGGTAGGCAACCAGTGAACCACTGGATCCACAACAGCCTCATGACACATCCTTAAATGTTTGTTCAGAGACCTCTGATCCATGAAAGCAGACACGCAAAGGCTCCTGAACATTGTAGTCCTCTCACCTTGACTCAGAAAATCAAGCAAGGGAAAACACTGATGGTGACTCAGCCTTTTCAGGCTGCTTTCAGCAGGAGCTGCCAGAGTCTCTCTCCCACACAAGAAGAAGCAAGCTCCTGCATCTGAAAACTCATAAGTCAATTGCCAAACAGAGACTCACACAGACACAATAACATCACTGACTCCCTGTAGGTCTGTAATTGATTCATTGTTTTAAAGTTTGCTCCTCTAAACACATCTGATCCAGTTCTCAGAGCACAGCCTCATAAAGAGCCGGCATAAACACCAACCTGCTGTGTGTTTCCTCCATTAGGGCACTGTGAGTACAGGTTGAGGGGTCTGTGCAATTCCTTCTCAGGGACAGAATCATTACTCAGCTGTCAAACATAAGGGCAGAACCGAGTCAAGATAGGAGAAGTACAAGAAGTCAAGATAGGAGCAGTACTGAGTCAAGACTTGAGCAGTACCAAGTCAAGATATGAGCAGTACTGAGTCAAGACTTGAGCAGTACCAAGGCAAAATATGAGCAGTATTGAGTCAAGACTTGAGCAGTACCAAAGCAAGATATGAGCAGTACGGAGTCAAGACATGAGCAGTACCAAGGCAAGACTTGAGCAGTACGGAGTCAAGACATGAGCAGTACCAAGGCAAGACTTGAGCAGTACCAAGGCAAGATATGAGCAGTACCGAGTCAAGATATGAGGCACCACACAAAGGAATACAGGAGTTATATGTATGTTGTGGCCTTTTATGAGACAAGACTTTTCAGACACTATATAAAGTCAGTTTAGAATTGCCCATACGCTCCTATAGCCCTTCAAATTCATTCCTGGGAAGGACTTGCCCCCAACATTCTCCCTGATTGAGAGTAAAATGATAACAGCATTGCTAAGCTCTGACTTGGTGCTGATGGTTGACATAGCCCACACTCAGATCCGAGGATGCCAAAGAAATACAAAATGTAATGTATGACATTCCCTTTATTCCGTGCCTCAGTGATTACTGGGACAAGGGACGTCTGTTGTTTGTCACCACTGGCCAAGCAGAACCTATCTCCTCCTGACTAACTTGTCAGGGGAAACGTGGCAATGGCCTATCAAACACAGCAGATCCAGTTCGCTCTGCTCACTGCTGGGCTGTGCAGATCCTGACACAAATCAGTGAGGCAGTGGATGGACAAATTGTCATAGCCTGAGTTACAAGGTGGAAAATTCTTATCCATGGCATTAATTTTATCCTTACAGTACTAGCACCAGGCAGGGAGGCAGGCATCTGTGTTCATGAGTATATTCAGTGTAGACTTAAGAACCACTTCTCCCAGATTTCAAGAGCAGAGACGATTGTCCTAGTTATTCCTCTCTTGCCTATGATGGAGAACTCTGTCAGTTTGATTGAATTAAAAGTTGCCTCTGGCATTAGTGAGTCACTGGGTGTCTGGAGAATGTTTTGAGAGATGTTTAACTGGGGGGTGGGACAGGGGAGCAACTCTTGAGTGTGAAAGGCACTTACTGTTGGATGCAGTCCAAGTCTGAATGATTAGGGAGAGAGTAGGTTGGCCTCATGAAACGTGGTAATTCTAAAGATTGGCAAAAGAAAGCAGAGGGATGGAGAGTTCTGGGCCAGCCTTTGCTACATAGTGACCATGTTGCCTACCAGGCTGACATGAAGTACTTTATCACCTCTTTCCAGTAAAAAAAAAAAAAAAAACACACACACACACACACACAAGAAAGGAGCAAACAGGCCCATACCTGTAACTCCATCAGCCATGAAGTTGAGAGGAAGATTGCTATGAGTTCAAGACTAGACAGGGTTCACACTGAGTTCTAGGCCAGCCAAGGCTACAGATTAAGAGACCCTGTCTAGTAAGACAACAGTGTCCAAAAAATACAGAGGGAGAAAAAGAAGAATGTAAGTGTAAGGAGAAGAAGGACGAGGAGGAGGAGTAGAAATTGGAAGAGGAGGAGGAGAAGGAGGAGGAGCAGAGGAAGGGGAAGGAGGAGAAGGGGAAGGAAGAGGAGGAGTAGGAGTAGGAGAAAGGTGGAAAAGGAGGAGGAGGAGTAGGGGAAGGGGGAGTAGGAGAAGGGGTAGGAGGAAGAGGTGAAGGGGGAAGAGGAGTAGGAGGAGAAGGGGTAGGAGGAGTAGGAGCAAGGGGAGGGGAAGGAGGAGGGAGAGGAGGAGGAGTAGGGAAAAGCCAGCTGTGCACACTTCTTTGTTCCCCTGCTGCAGCATAGACCTTGCTGCTCCTTCTACTGTGACTTCATTACCACAGTGTATAGAATTCTTCTGTACTCCCAGGGAGGATGAATCTCTTTCCTCTCTTATCGTAATCTTTTATTCTTGAGATTATAATTTAATCACTGTAATTCTCCCTGCCCATTCCTCCTCACAACCTCCCCCATACCCCTCCCCATCCTCCTCAAATCATGGCCTCTCCTTTTCACTAACTGTTGGGGAGTACCTCAGCTGCTGATGCTTTCAGTTTGTCAAGTATTTGCTCACATCACTAAGAAAAGTAACTACCACACAGGAGATTCTACCACCTTCTTCGTGGGATACACGGGAAACCCAGCCCAGGACAGCACCTTGTATGCAAACAGAGTCTACAATACTTTCCCATCACGCGTGGTGTATACTTGTGTACAATACTTACCAGCCTTTGTCTGTAGACAGAAAACGAGGTGGGTCCACCAGCGCCATCCTGCCTCTCAGCTTCTCCTCAGTGCTTAGTGGTGCAGCTTCCTGGGTAACCTTTCCCTCCAGAGAACCATTTGGAATGGCAATTGGGGATTAAGCATGGCTCTGCTACTTCAGGGGAGAATGGAGATAAGTGTTTACCTCAGCCTCTCTCTCTGTCTTTCACTCTGCTTTTCTGAGACACACAAAATATCAACATTTCCTCCATGTTATCTTTGGTTGGAGGACAGAAAGGACACCTTGGTTTACCTGGGATTTAGAAATAAGTACCTGGTCAAAAATTGAAGGTAATCTCTGCTTACAGGAGCCACATCTGGTCTATAGGTGGGAGCATCCGAGCCTGTAATTGTGAGCATTTAATTTGCCTGCAGATAATTACATGCATATGTAACATTTGTCCCAGCATGCATGGGGAACACAAAATGGGCCTTTTGTGCCTCCTCAGTTCTAAATAGGGAAACAGCAAATCAATGGCCAGTGAGCATATACAACAATACCTTCACTGCTGATAACTAATAACTTGGATACCATTCTGGATGTTCTGTAGTGCAATGCTGAAAAATCTGAAACCTGTTCCCTAATACTTGTCTAGAGTCTTAAGAATCCCTGTGGGGAATGAATTTGCCAGGCTTCACGTTTATTACAGGTCAGAATTGAGGAACTCCAATCTCTATTTTTTATACATAACTGAATCAGATACTCAACATTTCTTAAAAATTCATTATGCATTCATTCTTTTAAAACTTTATCTTCTAATACCTCTGTGTTTTATTGTAAATTATTACTCAATCTTTTTAAATTACTATTTTCTTCTGAAAAATCAAACAATGATAAATATTGCAGTTAGAGTTTTCAAATTAATTGAAATCAATCATAGACCTTGGACCACTGAATAGCCTCGTTTCTATGTACCTTTATTATGTACATAGAAAAATCTTCATTTTTGGTGTGGTATTTTGAATGAAAATGCCCTCCCTGTAGGCTCTTGCATTTGAATACTTAGTCATCAAAGAGTGGTTCTACTTGAAACGAATTAGGTGATGTGGCCTTTTGAGAGTATGTGTGGCCTTATTGGGGGAAGTGTGTCACTAGAGGTGGGCTTTGAGATTTCAAAAGCCCAAGCTGTGTCCTATGTCTGTCTTCATTTCCTGATGCCTGCTAATTTGGATGTAGGACTCTTAAGCTACTTCTCCCCCCTCACCTACCCGCCGTGTCATCCTGTGAGCCACCATGCTCCCTGATATATGATCTAATGGACTAAACCAGTGAAAGTGTGAGGAAGCCCCAATTAAATGTCTGCCTTTATAAGAGTTTCTGTGATCATGGTGTTTTCACAGCACTAGAGTACTCACAAGACATTTGGTAAGAGATACAGAGTTTTGGCGAAGCTTAATGAGAATCTTCCTCTAATGTCATTTTATTCCTGCCCTGAGATTTCGTACTACTGTTCATTCTTTCATTTACTTGTTTGTACATTTGGCCTTTACTTTATTCATTGCATAGACTGAAAATTAATTTTGCTAGGCATATTTTGAAGTGTAGACATATGACTGCATGCTTATACTATCCTATTATATCTCACATTTTACTAAGTTAATATCATCTACATGAATATGCAGAGTTATAAATAAAAAACACAGATAGCTTGAAGTATTTGTGTACACAAATAGATGACAAGGGAAATACACCCATGGAATGACAGGACAGTTCCATTTTAAAAAATTCATTTATTTACGTATTCATTTTGCATACTAATATCAGCCACCCCTCCCAGTACCCACTCATGCAGATCCTTGCCCATTCCTCCCTCCTCATGCTCCTCTGTCACATCGAGTTCTGAGAGACAAGGTGAATCCTCTCCACCGGAAGCCAGACAAGACAGCCCAGTTAGAGGAATGGGATCCACAGGCAGGCAGGCAATGGATTCAGGGACAGTTCCATTTAAAAAAAAAACTTAAAATACTCCCTCTTTCTTTCTCTCTTTATTTGTGTATGTGTTGTGGCTTACGAAAGTGGAAGAAGATCCTGAGGAGGTAGTGATCTTAAGAGAGAAGGCAAAGGGAGAAATAGAAAGGCTAATGGAACACAGGCGAGAATGACGTTAAATCAGAATGGGGCCCCTATTAACAGACATCCCCACAGATGGAAGATTATTATTGTCATTTTTTCCCTATAGTTCATATCATTTAAATCATTATTTTTACTATATAATCTTTGGCAAGTTAAGAATGGCCACATGAAATTTATGCTTCATGTGAGCAAGTACATTTCTTTATTATAATTAATACACAGTTCATAATGATATCACGTGATTAAGAAATATGCAGACTATGACACTAGAAGCCTGTACCCACCTCAGAATAAGGGAAAGGCACTTGAGAAATAGCAGCCACAGGAACATTGGAACCAGTCACTTTTTTTCTGCAGTCAGAAAACTTAACCTTTTATGTCAGAGCTATACTCTTTCTACCAGCAAAACCAGCATTCTTCATTGAGGAATCACAGCTAAGAGAATTCTGTACAAACAGACCCTATTGAAATGAGTCTTATCTTCCTTCATCCAGCCCACATACTGGTTACCTTTCCAGAACTGTTTCGCTCTGTTTAAATATAAAAACAGTTAAGGTTTTTTTTTTTTTTGTCACTTCCTTCAGTCTTTGTTTCTTTATCAAACTTTTGATAATGATTTTGGCCTCGGATTTCTAAGACAGCTTAGGGAGAATTTAGGGCTTTATTAACATTTTCGTTTTTCCTCAGTAGTCACCATTTTGTTAGGGGAATTTTAAAACCAGAATGCCACAATGTTAAATTTTACTGCAAACATTCTTAAAATTAGAAATTTCATCTAACACCTTTTACATTTTCCAAAAGTATATTCCGATTCCAGCCAGAGTCCAATGTCGAGAGTCAAAGGCTAATTAGGCTTGCCCTGCACAGGTGTGGGATTATTTTAGGACACAGAAGCAGGGGAAATGGCTGAGTAACTGACAGCTCTGCGGCCTACATTTCTTCTCATGAATGGCCAGTGTTCCCAAGTTACTCAGCTAGAACAGGGCTTGGGACATGAGGGAAGGGATCAAAATCAGATTTGCCAACAAAATATTCCACTGACTCAAACAAGGAAAGGCAGAAACATGGATATATATTCTTCGTCTCTCTCTTTGTCTCTGTGTGTCTCTCTGTCTCTTTGTCTTTCTCTGAGTTTGTCTGTCTGCTTTGTCTCTGTCTCTCTGTCTCTGTCTCTCTCTGTCTCTGTCTCTCTCTCTCTGTGTCTCTGTCTCTGTCTCTCTCTCTCTCTCTTTCTCTCTCTTTCGGTGATCATTAGATACCAAAAAGTTGTTTTAGATGCTTAATAATATCCTTGCAAACTGGTTTTACCTCTTGACATTAGAGAGCATAACCTAGTTGTCATAGCAACCAGAGAGGAAAAAAATAGAGTTACATTAGCTTTCCATTGAAATTAAGAAGTACAAATTCATCCTCAGAATAATAGAACAGATCATATTGTCATTTCCCAAAACATTTCTTGGAATGAAATAAAATGCTCTATAAACAATGGGATTAGTGTGAAAGAAAGGCTGGTTAACCCTCCTTTCAGTCCCTCCAAACCTGGACTCAGTCAATCTCTGTTTCAGATCATGGTAGAATCTGAAATAACTGATTTCAGTGTTGAAAAGAATCTCAGAATTAATACATCTGTTTCAGAACCCACAATAACCCATTCGCAGGAATGTAAGGACGCTCACAAGATTAACACATTCTTTCTATGGCATGTGAAATTCATCCTGTGGGTCAGGAATTTCCATCACAGCTCAGTGATTCACATATGACTCATGATGCCAAAGCTAAATAAATGGATAAGGTAGAAACTTAAAAAGTTAGAATTTGGGCATTCATGGTAATTATGTGCTTTGTTTAATATGTGAGAATGAGATTTCCTCTTTTCTGGTATCTTTGTTGGTAATGGACCATTTGCTGATAGGAATGACCAGGAGTATAATGATGCTATATTTTAGGGATATTTGCTAATTAAGGAACAATAAAGAAGAGAAAGCTTAGTATTAGTCCTCCTGATACAGTATTTGGGCCACTAATTGCTGAAAACTTGTCTGGGCTAAGTATCTTGGTGCATTGTTAGCTAAATCTTAATGAAATGATATGATTACAATGATTTCAGAAAAGATAAACTGACATCTAAGTATATGACAAAATGGTGTAAATTCACTTCCTTCTTTCTTCTCCTCCTTCTCTTCCTCCTCTTCCTAAATACCACCGACATAATTCAAGAATTAATCATCAAAGGACTCCGAAGTGGATGGATGAAATTGTCAGTTCAAGGAAATGAAGACACCACCACTGTGAGTTCCTCAGAATTATCTGATGTGTATTCATTCTTGCCTCAGTTCTAAAAATTCCTATATCCAGGAAGTACCAATAAGTATAGAAGATGAATAAAAATGTAAGGGAAGTTTTGTCTTTTTGGCCAAAGGAAACTAGACAAACAGGAAACACAACAAAGACGTAGTGGGGCAATGTCTCTGACCCAGTGTCATCGGACAGACAGGAGGAGGCACCTTCTAAGATCAGTGGGAATTTAGTGGAGACAGAACACAGTGAGCGAGGTAACACTGGCCAGAGTTCTGAGCACTTATCTGTCACTGAAGATCAAGATCACAAAGATTGCCTGAGACCTTCAAGTTAGGCCCAAATAGAGAGGCTGCCTATTGAAACTAAATGTCACTTATATGTTAAAGAATGTCCAAACATGATGTTTAAAATATCTAGGCTTAGAATACAGCAAATACAGAGGCGAATGCCAGCAGCAAACCACTGAACTGAGAACAGGACCCCCGTTGAAGGAATCAGAAAAAGAACTGGAAGAGCTTGAAGGGGCTCGAGACCCCATATGTACAACAATGCCAAGCAACCAGAGCTTCCAGGGACTAAGCCACTACCTAAAGACTATACATGGACTGACCCTGGACTCTGACCTCATAGGTAGCAATGAATATCCTAGTAAGAGCACCAGTGGAAGGGGAAGCCCTGGGTCCTGCTAAGACTGAACCCCCAGTGAACTAGACTGTTGGGGGGAGGGCGGCAATGTGAGGAGGATGGGGAGGGGAACACCCATAAAGAAGGGGAGGGGGAAAAATAAAAAAAAATAAAAAAAAGAAGGGGAGGGGGGCGGGTTAGGGGGATGTTGGCCCGTAAACCGGGAAAGGGAATAACACTCGAAATGTAAATAAGAAATACTCAAGTTAATAAAAAAATTAAAAAAATATCTAGGCTTGAGTCAAGAATCAGTCTGGAAGACAAGAATGGTAGTACATAACTATTGTCTCAGAATTTGGTATGCTTGGTAGAAGAGTCACATGTTTGAGGTCAGATTAAGATACTTAGTAAGACTCTGTCTCAAAATAGAAATGACAACAAGAAAAAAAATCACTTTTCATACCAAGATCCATAGCAAATAATTAGAATAAGCTAAGTGAAAAAAGCCACAGACAAAAAGTTAAATCTTATATGCTCTCACTTTTATAACAAAGTTGTTCTCATGGAAACAGTAGCTTTCTTACAAAGGGATAAGGGCTGAGATAAAGGGAGAAATATTTGTCAAAGGGTGAAAAAGATTAGATTATACTATGAAGATGTTCTGCGGATCTTATGGGCAGAGTGGGTGTTGATGGCTATGTTAATCTGTAGTAATTTTTAATTGATGTATATTTGTACCTTTTATATCTACAATGTTTTTTTATTTTTTAATTCAATTTTTTTCACAAAATGGATAAGATACATCACTGTGCTCTGATACAAGAGAGCTTATGAAAAAGGTAAATATGATCTTATAATTTTAGGAGCTTGCCAGTCCATAAAAAAATGATGAAACCTACGTGTACTATAGATTATCTTTTCATAGGCAAGTGCTTACAGCAATGATATGGTAGAATTTCTTTTACACAATGACATTTTGGCATGTTTATGATGACTACAGAAACTTACTACGCAAACACTCATTGTTTTTAGTAGTACATGGTTATTCACGTTATAACTTTATTTCTTGGAAACAATAAAAGATACTCTTGTAAGAATCACAGAAGCAGCACGAACCTATTTTAAACATTCTTAAATCCACAGGGTGTAGCAGGCAGGTTTGTAAATATCCAAATATGTGCATGTAGTGGCTAATGGTTAACCTTAAGACTAATTCATTCCTCAGGGATCATTCACCTTGCTTTTTGAGACAGGATCTTTTGGTAGGGATTTTACCAAGCAAGCTGGGTTGACTGGCCAGTGAGCCCAAGAACCCACCTGGCTCTGCCTCCCCAATACAAATACAGGTTACAATGCTTGGCTTTTTCACATACGATCTGAGGTTGGAGCTCAGGCACTTTGATGTGCAAGGCAAACACTTACTAACTGAAAAAATGCTTTGACATTCCTTTCCTTGAGAATAAAATGGGGGAAGAAAACAAAGACAGACACTGCATCCTTTGTATTTTATGACAAGAGATGGTTATTGGTAGTATTGCAAAATGGTCAGTTGAATTTCAATTTCAAACATACAAAAGACATTCAATAAGATATGCTCACATTAAAATCTGTTAATCCTTGCACTCAAAGATCAGGGAATGTGTTGAAAGCAGGAAAAGAATGATTAGAAGAGCCAGAGGACTAGGGTGATTGCTGTGAAATAATGTCTTTTGGACACAACAAGGAGGTGGCACCCATGAACTTCCAATGATATAGTTACCTGCATAAGAATATATCAGTAAACAGTCCAGTATAAACTGAGGAAGGGCACAAAAGGGCCCACCCTTAGTTGGAGAGCTATAGGCAGTCTATGGCTGCTGAGGGAGGAAGACTCAGTTTTCTTCAGAGGACATGACCCCTCATAGGTTGCCATGCCCAAGTTATACCTATACTCAGATATGGCCAGCACTAATTGGACCCAGTACAGGATATTATATATAATATAATAATATATTACTACATAATATATTATATATAATAATGTTTAATATATAGCATATAAAATATATAATATATAATTAACATATAATACATATTGTGTGTATGTATGTGTGTGCACATGTGCATGTAACTTAGAGAAGAAAAGGACAGGAATTTGGGATTTGAGAGCAGTGTATGGGGGATACAGAATGAGTTGAGGAGGAAGGACGAGTGGATATAATGAAAATATATGAAATTATCAATAAAAGAAATTAAAAATGTGGTATGTCTGAAATTCAATTTTACTTGGGTATCTTATATTTTTTCTCTCTCATTGGGGTCATCCATAGCTGTGCATATTAATCAGAAAGATAGCTAGGAATATGTGTGAGGCTCAAATCCCAGCTTTGCCATTTAGGAGCTGCATTATTCTCAGCGAATCCCCACTGTTTCTTATTCTTTGTTGTTTCACTTACAGGCTTTTTAAAAAAATATTTCATAGAGAATCTTTTCAATTTAATAGGCACTTTAAACTGTCCTCTCTAGAAAACTCACGATCAATCAACAACAATTCTATAGGCCAACACAATTTTTTTATTCTCTTTCATCTATTCAACACGCAAAAAGTCTTTTATTATTCTCATTTATCCATTCTTTCGTACCTGATAGACTGGAGATTTCATGAAGTCCCTGTGATTTTAAATGACTAAGAAATAAGGTCTGGAGTCCAGAATCTAATGGTGCATCTTTGATGACAAAGATCCTTTATAATGAGAAACTTGTAGGTATATGAACTGGCTGTGTGATTGTTTCATCATCTATTAATATCTCTATGCTCTGCTCAAATATTTGTCATGAGATTCTTTATCATATTAATTACTAATAATGCATCTGAGGGGGTAGAATAAAATAATAGGGAGTCTAAAATAAAATGAAATGTAAGTCAAGTGATCAACTTAAATGGACTTAAATATGTTAATATATAAAGATAAACTAATCAGATGAAAAATTAGATTATGTATCAAAGTTGTAAAATTATATCATTTCTATTTTATATACACAGCAAGTAATAAATATACTATATTTTTCTCTAAGGACTTTGAGACATATATATATATATATATAGCTACAGAAGATCTCATATACAAAATAGATAAAATTAATTTAATAAGAAATAAGTTAAGAGAAAGGGTATCCAGATGATGTTGAATAGAGACAATTAAAGTATTACAATCAAAATTATGGAATTTAACTAGAAGAATACATTTCTATTTGACTCACACACATAAATAATATTCTTTGAAAAGCAATCAAGAGCTATGAAATATGTATATTGAGAATATATCTAAGTGAGTGACAAGTCAGTATTAACACAATGCTAAAGAGAATTCCTGAAGAATACTTTTCATTAAGAATTTAACACGTGCATATAATGGATTTTGATCAAATCTATTCCACATTCTGTTCTCTCCAATTACTCCCATATCTCCTTAATATTTTGCCCCCCCCAACTCCATGTGCTCTGTACCAAATGGTCAGCCCTGACAACATACATACAAGTTATATTATAAGGACCAAACAAATTGTATTTAGGAATTGTCTTAGGGTTTCTGTTGCTGTGAAGAATCACCATGACTAAAAAGCAAGTGAGGAGGCTTACACGTCCCTATCACTGTTCATCATCAAATGAAGTCAGGACAGGAACCCTAACATGGCAGGAACCTGGAGGGAGGAGCTGATGCAGAGGCCAAGAAAGAGATTTTGCTTATTGGCTTGCTCCCCATGGCTTGCCTGGTCTACTTTCTTATAGAATCCAGGACTACCTGCCCAGGGATGGCCCCACCTACAACGGGCTGGGCTCTCCCCCATTGATCATTAATTAAGAAAATGCATTAAAGCTAGATCTTATAGAGGCATTTTCTCAGTAGAGGTTCTCTCCTTCCAGATAACTCTAGTTGGTGTGCCAAGTTGACATAAGACTAGCCAGTACAGGAATATGTCTACACACACACACACACACACACACACACACACACACACACACACACACACACACAGAGAGAGAGAGAGAGACAGACAGACATAGACACATACACAGAGAAACACACAGACATACAGAAACACACAGTCGCAAAGACACACACACACAAAGACACACACACACACACACACACACACACACACACACCCCAATAATCCATGGCTAAAAGGGCAGGGATTTTAAAGAAAGAGAACAAACAGGGGCATAGGGAAGGCTTGAAGGGAAGAAAGGCAAAGGAGAAATGATGCAGTTATATTATAATCACGGAAATAAAATCAAATTAAGTCTTTAAGAACGTACATTTTACATTGATCACTGCAGCTATTCATTGAGAAATCACACATAGCTAAAAATGTAGGTCAAATAAAAATGTCAAAACTAATAGAATTACATAGAGATAATAATACATTCAAATTGGTAAAAATGCACTGAAATGTAAAATATAGAATTTGAGGGTTTTAAATAACAAAGTAAATGAAGTGAATAGAACAATGTATTCTAGAAAAAAATTGTGCTGATTAAGAGGCTGATGAGATGGCTCAGCAGATAAGACCACATACTGTCCCTTACAGAATTTTGTTCCCACCACCCACCTAGGGCGGTATACAACCTCTTGTAAGTCTAGCTTCAGGGGACCTGATGCCCCTCCAGGTCCTACAGGCACTTTCTCTCCCAAGGACTAACACTTCATCCTTTATATGCACACAAATAAAAAGAAAACTTTCAAAGAAGGCACAGAGACAACTTGTTCTGCCACAAGATAGTGTAAGAAAAAATTTCCAGGACCCAGTGTAGAAAAAAAAAAAAGAGGAGGAAGTAACAATCAAAGTCAAAACAAAATTTAAAAGGCTCAAAAGGGGGGCTGGGGATTTAGCTCAGTGGTAGAGCGCTTACCTAGGAAGCGCAAGGCCCTGGGTTCGGTCCCCAGCTCCGAAAAAAAGAACCAAAAAAAAAAAAAAGGCTCAAAAGGCTCAAAGTGTCTTCCAAAATTGATGCAGAATGTCAGGCAACACACTCAAGAAATGATATTGTAAAGTCAAATGGACAAGTATGGTAGGAATAAAGAAATGCAGTGTGATACACGACACTCTCAGAAACACAGCGTGTGGATCAGAGTAGAGTAAGGAAAGCAGACTACACACTGTAAGATTGTTTAAATAGAGAGACTTGGTTAAACAGGCTTGGAATGCCTAAATGGACGTACAGAAGTGATGGACACCTTGGTAGACAGGGAAAGGTAAACTTTCTTTTTACCCCCGAAGCAGGGAAAACAAAGGAAAGACTGTATGTTAAGTGCTCTAAGGGGGTAATTTCCCCCCTCAAGAAAATGCTTAGTACTCTGAGGAAAGGAGGCTTCCTACTGGTACTTTTAAAATATTTATTTATTTACTTATAGGCCAAATGCTACTCCTCCCAGTTCCCCGTCTCAGAGTCTCTACCGCCATTCCCCGTCCTCTCCTCTGAGAGGGTAGCCCCCAAGAGCATCTCCCTGCCCTGGAACTTAAAGTCTCTGCAAGACTAGGTGCATCCTCTCCCACATGGCAGCCCTGTTGGGGAACAGATTGCACAGTAAGGCTACAGCTTTAGGGACTCTCTGCTCTAGTTGTTAGGGGACATTGGGACTGAGCTGCACATTTGCTATGTGTGAAGGGCCTCAGTCCAGACCCTGTAGGCTCTTTGGTAATTCAGTCTCTGAGAGCTACCAGGGATCCAGATTAGTTGACTCTGGTGGTCTCCCTGTGCAGTTTCTATCCCCTTCAGGGACTTCAGTCCTTTCCCCAACTCTTCCATAAGAGACCCTGACCTCTGTCCAATGTGTGGCTGTAGGTGTCTGCATCTGTCTCAGTCAGCTGCTTGGTAGAGCCTCTCAGAGGACAGTCATACTAGACTCCTGTCTGCAAGCATAACAGAGTGTCATTAATAGTGTCAGAGATTGGTTTTACACGTGGGATGGGTTTCAAGTTGGGCCTATTGTTTCTCAGAAGATTGGAAATAGTTCTATCTAAAGACCCAGCTATACTGCTTCTAGGCATATACCAAAAGATGCTCCACCACACCACAAGACCTCCTAGAGAGACTCAGAGCAGGTAAATCAAGGTCAAACTCTTATTTCTGTGCAGTGTGGAGCATCGTGTCTAGTGTGAAGCCTCTAAATCTCAGAATGTAGATCTCATCAATGTAGATCCTGACTTCTGAGGAAGGGTGATCTTACTGAAGTAGTGCACACAGCTTCCTCAGTAGACATAATTCAGTACCTTGGAAACCCCTGAAGGGAAGAAACTATGAAGAAAGTCAGGGGGTATGATCTTCTCTGTGTCCCTCTCTTTTTCCTTCTGAATTTCCTTTTCACTCCCTTCTTTCCTCCTTACTGATCTCCTTCCCTGCTTCCCTTTCTCAACATTCTTTTTTCTAATCTTCCAACTGTTTGTGAATTACCAGAGACTTTATAAATTAGAACAGGAAATTCGATCATCTCTGTGTGTGTCATGTCAGCTTCCTAATGCCACAGGCTAATTGTCCTCCCCCCCCTTTTCTGTCCTTACTATTTCAAATCAAGAAATAAGGAGGTAGTTTGAAATTCGCTATTTATAACATTAAATTGACTGATTTTACAATGGCTAACAAAATTGCTTTAGTCATTCTGATGAGAGTAATACAATAGTGGAATACAAATTTGGGACTTATATTCTACTAGACTTTATACCAAGTAGAGGCTTTGCATGTGCCTGAAAGAAAAAAAATCCAGGCAACAAACCTTTCACAGGATTCTCCCTAGCAACACAGAGGCCAATTGGCAGAAAATTATTCTTGTAATGAATTCGATAACTATTAGCCTCCACACAAATTACAAGCTATGTCTCTAAATCATTCATTCCAAATGGCACAGTATTTGGAAAACTGAGGCTGTATATACATATATCTCCTAAATATAGCCAAGTTATTGCATTATAATATAGGAGCCACTTAAAATATTCTGGCATAATAATTATTTTAGCTATTCAGTTACCTTTTGAGCTCTAGATGATGCTTGTGAAAGCTTTTTGTAACCACAGTGGGTAATTGATATTCAGTTGGCTCAATAATGAGTGTGTAGAGAAATTTAGGCAGTTGTATAAAATCAGAAGGCCTCTAAAAGTGAGATAAAATGTGGAGACTGTGCAGTATGAAATAACTGATTTTAGTTTTTAAACTTTACATAGAGGTTTGGGGAATATGTGGGGGGGTGGGTATTGCAGATGTAGGATAGTGGTGGTTAGAACATGAATTTGGATAAGGCAGAATTTTGTCATGTTAGAAAACAGATTCTGCATTTAGTCCTACAGCCTACTGAATGTGTAGAGAAACTTAGATCTCCTTCAGTTGTCTTATTGTGTTGTCTGACACTTCAGTGACTAGATTGAATAGGTAGATATGCAAAGCATGAACAACTTTTTACATTTTTTAAGTCCTGATTTTCATGGATTTGCTGTGATTTTTCCCTCTTTTTGATGTTGGCTATATGCTTGATATTAATTATTTTTATAATGTTTAGGTATATCCATTGTATCCACAATTTCTCCAGAACTTTAATAGTAAAAGTGTTGGATTTTGTCAAAGGCCTTTTTTTTTGCATCTAATAAAATGACCATGTGGGATTTTTTTCTTTCAGTTTGTTTACATAGTGAATTACATTGATGGATTTTTTGTGTACTGACCCATTCCTGCATCTCTGGAATGAAGCCTACTTGATCATGGTGGATGCGTTTTATGGATTTGGTTTTCAAGAATTTTATTGATTTAATTTTGCATATGTATTCCGAGAGAAAATGGTCTGTTGAGTTATTATGTGGTTTGGATATCAGAGTAACAGTGGCCTCAAAATGAATTGGGCAATGTTCCTTTTCCTTGTGTTTTGTGGAGTACAGGTTTTCAAATTATGTCCTCATAATTCTTTAGATTTCCTTGGTATCTGTTGTTATTTCCCTCCTTTCATTCATAATTTTATTAATTTGGATATTCTATCTCAGTGCTTCAAATTGCACCTAATCCCTCTGGAAGAGCAGCCAGTGTTCCTAATCTCTGAGCCATCTCTCCAGCTCCCAGGAAATCAAATATAATAAGGAAAATTGTGTAAAGCAGATTCTGCTCCCTTACACAAGTGGTCATCGTTCAGTGTATTGGAGAACTATATAGTATGAAACACTAAATAAAAACAAAGTCTTGGTCTCAGTTTATATAAGCTGGGGCACTGTTCTCACCTTCAGACTTGGGTTCTAATGGGAATGCTATACCATCCTTTCTTCAGGATTTCAGACTTTGGGACATGGACTTCAATTGCACCAACAGATTTCCTAGGTTTCTGACTTATCTACATCAAGTCTTGGAATTTTCCCTCTTAATTCTGTGAGACAATTCCTTATCTAAAGGTGTGCTCTCTCTCTCTCTCTCTCTCTCTCTTTGTGTGTGTGTGTGTGTGTGTGCATGTGGTGTGTGTGTTATAAGAAACAATGAAATACCATAGATGTTGATAATGAAAATTATCTTTCACTTATTATATTTTATATAAATAATTGTGTTCATATAGGCATCTAAATATTACTTTTCAATATCTGTTTGGAGATAGGAAGTGGTATAATGGATATAACTAAATTGATATCCTAGAACCACAACATATTATAAGCAAAATACTAATGCTTTTTAAAAATAGATTTTTTCATACAATATATTCTGATTGTAGTTCCTCCTCCCTGAAGTCCTACAAGGCTATCCCAAGCTCCCAAACTCCCCCCTCCAAATCCACATACCTACTCATACAAAAAACAAAAGAAGAAAATAAAATGAGAAAATATAAACATAGACAAACCTGAATAGGACAAAAGAAAACAAAAAATGAACAGAAATCAAGCTTTAAGGTACACATATAGACACAGAGACACTCACATTGGCAAACGCAGAAATTCCATGAAAAACACAAAATTTGGAACCCCACTATATAAGCAAAAGACCTATAGGATAACAACAATAACAAAAATACCATCGAGTTCATTTTGTGTTGTCCATCTACTGGGCATGGGGTCTGACCAAATAATTGTTTGTATACCCAGTGAGACTCTGTTAGATAACAATAATTTTTCTTTTATGAGAAGTGGTTATCAATTGGATATTATGTGGAGGTTAGGCATGGAGGCTTCTATCTACCTCTACTTTTAGCAGTGGAACCCCATTTGGCTTGGAAGCCTTGTGTATGCTGCCACTGTCTCTGTGAGTTCATATGTGCATTAGTTCTGCTGTACTTAGAAGGGCTTGTTTACATGGTGTCCTCCCCCTCTGGATATTATAATCTTGCTGCCCTTTCTTCTGAAGGGTTCCCTGAGGCCCGAGGGGAGGGATTTGATGGTGACATCTGATTTAGGACCAAGTGTTCCAAGGTTTCTCAATCTCTGTACATTGTCCAGCTGTGAATCTCTGTTATGGAAGGAATCTTTCTGATGATGGCTGACCAGGACACATATCTATAAGCATAATGTCATTAGGAAATAGTAATATTTGGTTTCATCTCATAGAATGGGGGTTAAACCCACTCAAGGATTGATCAGTTAGTCCCACAAGCGTTGTGCCACTATCGCAATAGCACTTCCTGTATGCTAGCCACCATTGTAGATTGGAGATTATGTAGCTGGGTTGATTTATACCTTTTTCCTTTGGTAGCATGCAGAGTACCCTCCGGTACCCTGAACACTAGTCAGCAAGGTGGAGGCTCTTTGGAGGCACCAGCTTATTTTCTCCATATTCAATGAGTTGTGTAGGTGTTGTCCAGCAAATATCAGCCTTGGCACTAGCCAAGGGTCTTCCCATGAGTCTTCTTTGACCAAAACCTCAATGAAACATAAACCATTCTTAGAACTGGAGTCTTTATTTGGTGACAAGAACTGTTCAGTTGGGGCTCCAACTCTCCAGTTATTTTGTGATTCTATATAGATCATCATTATGTGTCTATATTTTAGGAAGCCTTTTCTGTACTAGGTTTCCATAGACCCCCAAATGGATTGTAGCCTGCTTATGGCAACAATGGACGTGACTGAGCAAGTGTCTCTATAGTAGTATGTAGAGTCCTTTGGGTATATGATCTTGAGATACATCTATCTACCTAGAGTTCTGGAAAACAACTACACTGATTTCCAAAGTGGCCAGAATTTTGAACTCCAACCAGCAATGACAAAGTATTCCTCTTACTCCACATCCTGGCCAATATAAGCTGTGTTTTGATTTATTTACCATGGCCATTCTGACCAGTTTAAGATGAAATTTCAAAGTAGTTTTTATTTGCATTTTCCTGTAGACTAATGATGTTGATCATTTATTTAAGGGATTCTCAACCATTTATATTACCTCTTTTGAAATTAATCTACTTAGATGTATATTCCACTTTTTAAAAATTGGGATTTTTCATGTCCATCATATATTTTAGATATTAGTCCTCTATTGGAAGTAGAGTTGGCAAAAACATTTTTCCATTCAGTAGGCTGCTGCTTTGTCTGGGTAATAGTGTCCTTTGTCCTACAGAAGCATTTCAGTTTCATGAGGTCCCATGTACTGTTGATCTTAGTGCCTGTACTATTGGTGTTCCATTCAGAAAGTTGTTTCCTGTGCTAATGAGTTCAAAACCATTCCCTACTTCCTCTCTTATCAGATTCAGTGCATATGGTCTCATGTTGAGATTTTTGATCCATTTGGGGTTGAGTTTTGTGTTTTCCATAGGTATGTATGTATTTGCATTAGTCTACATGCAACCATCCAGTTTGACCAGCCCAATTTGTTGAAGATGCTATTTTTTTCCAGTGTATATTTCTGGCCTCTTTATAAAAATCAGATGCATGGCTAAAGGAAACAAAGGGGGTAGGATTCAGTCTTAGGAAGAAGGAAATACTGACTTATGACAATGAGACTGAACTTACATGGCATTCATTATCTTAAGTGAAACACAACAAAAACAAATATGTGTTCTGAAATATATAGAGAGGCCAGAAGTAGTTAAACACACAGAAGGAGACTAGAAAAGCTGTTACTACAGATCTAGTGGGGGAAATAAAGAGATGTAGGTCAAACTTTCAGTTATAAGATAAATAAATCCTGAGGTCTACTGTGCAGAATATTTATCATCGTTAAAAGTAATATTATGTGTACTTTGAATTAAGAACAAATATTTCTATTGCTAAAATATTTTATCCCTTTTATTTTTATTTTTTAGTTTGCATTCAAAATATTGGACTTCATGATGGTATTTTATAAATGAATGCCTTTATCATATTTGGGCTCTAAGATGTTGTCCTTGTTACTCTTACCCAATCTGATAGCCTCCTTCTTACCCACCACAGATGCTATATACAAGAATTTTTGCATCTGTGTTTACAGGGGAAATTGGTCTAGTAATTCTTTCTTTGTTGGGTCTTTATGTAGTTTAGGTATCCTGGTAACTGTGAACTTGTAAAACAAATTGGGTAATGTTCCTTATGTTTCTGTTTTGTGGAGTAATTTGAGGATTATTGACATTAACTCTTCTTTAAAAGTCTGGTAGAATTCTATGCTAAGACAATCTGGCCTTGGGCTGTTTTTGTTTGGGAGACTTTTAATGACTGCTTCTATTTCACTGGGGTTATAGGTCTGTAGAAATTGCTTATTTGGTCTTGATTTAAATTTGGTAACTGGTACATGTCAAAAATTATTCATTTCTTTTAGATTTTTGAATTTGGCAGAGCATAGATTTTTTAAGCATGCCTGTATGATTCACTGAATTTCCTTCCTTGTGTCTGTTGTTATGCCCCTGCTTTTAATTTTAATTTTCTTAATTTAGATCTTCACACCTTGCTTTTTAATTTGGACAAGGGTATGTCAATCTTAGTGATGTTCTCCTATATCAACTCTACATTTCATTAATTTTTTATATTTTTGTTTCAGTTTTTTTAATTAAAACCCAAGTTTAATTATTTCTTGTCATCTACTCTTTTGGGAATTATTTCTTCTTTTTCTAGATTTTTTAAGTGTGCCATTGTTGCTCATAAAAAAGCTCTCCAATTTTTTTACTTCATGCTATGAACTTGCCTCTTAGAACTACCTTCTTTGTTTCCCTTAACTTTGCGTATTCTGTGTTTGCATTTTCTCCTAGTTCTAGGCAAGATTTAATTTCTTAATTTTCTCATGATCCATTTTTATTCATTAGTGAGTTGTTCAGTTTCCATGAATTTGTAAGTTTTCTGTTGTTTCTATTGTTGTTGATATTCAATTTTAATCTGTGGTGGTCACACAGGATCCAGGGTGTTATTTCTGTTTTCTTGTGTCTGTTGAGACTTCCTTTGTGTCCAAATATGTGGTCAGTTTTATAGCTCCATGAGCTCAGCAGTTCCATGAGCTGCTGAGATGAAGGTATACTCTTTTGTATTTGGGTAGAATATTCTGTTAACTTCATTTAGTTTATTATGCCAGTTAGCTCCAGCATTTCTCTTGAGGACCTGTCTATTGGGGAGAGTGAATTATTGAAGTCTCCCACTATCATTGTGTAAGGGTCAATATTTGATTGAAACTATAGTAGTGTTGCTTTTAATGAACTTGGGTGCATTTGTATTTTGTGCATAGATGTTTAGAATTGCAATATCTTAGTGGATTTGATGAGTATATACTATCCTTCCCTATCTCTTGGGATTAGTTTTGTTTTGAAGTCTAGTTTGTCAGATATTAAAATAGCTACATCAGTTTGTTCCTTAGGTCTATTTACTTGCAATATCTTTTCTTCCCTTTTAGCCTGTGCTAGTGTCTGTCCTTGATGTTATGGTGTGTTCCTTGGATGCCCCAGAAGGATGGTTACTATTTTGCATTCACTCTGCTAGTTTGTATATTTTATTGGTAGAATTGAGATCACTGATGTTGAGAGATATCAATGAGCATTTCTGTTGATTCCTGTTATTTTGTTGTTGTGATATGGGTTTCACCCCCTCTTGATTTGCTGGTCTGAGATTTTTTACTCTTTGTATTTTCTTGAGTGTGATTTACCTCTTCAGGTTGAGGTTTTCCTTATAGTGCCATCTGTACAGCTGGATTTGTAATTAGGCAATGCTTAAATCTGGTTTTATTATGGGATATCTTTGATTTTCAATCTTTGTGGTTGACAGTTTTGCTGGGTGTAGTAAATTTGGCTGAGGGCCACACCTTCTAACAGGTGCCACCCTTTGGGCCAAGCATATAGAAACCATCACAGTGATTTTCACTGTCTGTTCCATTCTTCAATTCTAATTCCCTAGTCTTATTATTTACATTAGCAGCTTATATAGAATGAGTAGTTATTCAGATAATTTTCAGGGGGTATACAATACAATACAATGACCTGACATGACAACAATAAAATTATAAAGGTGGGGCTTTTATGGGATACTTAAAAGATAAAGGGGGAAATTATTACATGTCTAGAGTTTGAAATGGGAAGCCCTTAAGTTATGGCTCAAGGAGAAGGGGATGCCCAACATTCTGAGAGAGTACAGACATTTTTCTTTTTGCTATACTTCATGTCACACACAAAATTTTATTAAAAAGCATTATGAAATTAAGTGTTCACCCTAAAATTATAGAATACCTAGAAATAGGTTGGAGGCCATCTCTGTGGCCAGTTTTTTTCTAGGATCTGATAATAAAAGCATGGGTCATAACAGAAAAAATAGATAAACTTCACATTGCCAAAATTACATGTGTCTTCCTCAAGGGACAGTGTTAAAAGAATGAAAAAACAAGGGACAGAAAAACTATTTTGAAATCTTAACTTATAAAATTTCTCAATTTGCCCATAATTTCCATCTCAGGCCTTATGTAGATGCCCTATGAATTTTGCTCAATTTCCACAGTCAGCAGCAGAGTCGGGGAAATGTTCTTATTTCATATTTCCAAGAAACTTGCAAACATACACATAGCATAGTCCACAAAGAACCTCCATTGTACCAGAACTGAATTTCTGTATTTAGACCTGGAAGCAAATAACCATGGCTGCCACAAGATGCCAGAAATTGTGCTAAGTAAAGATGTATAAAATATTGTCCATTATTTAGGAGCAACCTCAGTTCATGCTAATTATATTTCATGTAATTCTATGTAAACAACCATTTCACGTTCTAATTTTAAAAGAGGATTTAAAAGCATTATTTTGTGTAATTTATCTTTGTGCTTGTGCTTGTTAGTTTTGTCAAGTTTCTAGAGTCACCTGGGAGGAAGGAACCTTTATTGAAGAATTGCTTGCATCAGATTGGTCTGTGTGTGTGTGTGTGTGTGTGTGTGTGTGTGTGTGTGTGTGTGTGTGTGTGTGTTGGGGGGCGTTTTCTTGATCTATGGTTGATGTAGAATGGTGCTCCAAACTGTGGGCAGTGACATCCTGAGAAGGTGGTCCTACTTTATATACGAAAACAAGATAGCCAGGCATGGTAGCACATGCCTTTAATCTCAGACTCAAGAGGCAATGGTAAGTGGATGCTTTGTGAGTTCAAGGCCAGGCTGGTCTACATAGTTCTAGGTCAGCCAGGACCGCATAATGAAATTTTTGTCTAAAAAGAGAGAGAAAGCAAGCTGAGTAAGTCATGGAGAGTCATATAGTGAGCAGCACACATCCTCATCTCTGTAGCAGTTTCTCCCTCCATGTTCCTGGCTTGTCTTCCTGTTTTGTTACCTCACATGATAGTGATGTGGAAGTGAAAGCGAAACAAATCCTTTATTCCCCAAGTTGCTTTTGGTCATGGATTTTATCGCAAGACTAGAGAAGCAAAGTAGGAGGGCTCCTTAAAACGAAAAATAACACGAAGTACTTCTGCGTTGGCTAGTTTTATATTTACTTGACACAAGCTAGAAGTGGGCTCCTTAGTTGAGGAAAATTTCCAGCAGACTGACGCATGGGCAAGCCAGTTGTGCATTTTCTTATTTAGAGATCCATGTGGTAGGGCCTAGCTGATTTTGAGTGGTACCAGCCCTGGGCCAATAAATGGTCCCGGATGCCATAGGAATGCAGACTGACCAAGCCAGGGGAGCAAGCTGTTAAGTGGCCTCCATGTCTCTGCATCAGTTTCTGCCTCTAGGTTTCTGTCTTGAGATGCTGCTCAGGCTTCCCTAGATGATGGACTACAAAGTGTAATATGAAATAAAACCCTTTCCTTTGCAAGTTGCTTTTGGCCATGATATTTTATCACAGCAATAGAAACAGAGAGCCAGCTTCCTTGCAATATATTGGCATATTTATTGAAAAGGGACATATAAAATGCATCTGAAAGTAATCACTGTCAAATGGGGTTTATTAATATGTATGTCATCCTTTTGAAATATTGGATTCTGTGATTTTTAATTTACTCACAATGTTGCACAAACCGCCACTATCAATTTTTAAGTACAAAAATAATTTCATAGCCAATTATAGTCAGACACCTGTTTCTTCTTGTGTATCATCTATCTTCCTATTAATCTATGTAAAACTTTTGGTCTTTTGATATTAGACTCTTTTTTATTGTGATTACTGTTGTTTTGATACTATTCTTATTATTCCTAGTATTAATTCTTCTCTCATATATCTTGATCACCATTCCTCCTTGTTCCCCTCCTCCTAGTCCCTCCCTGCACCTGCTTTCTCCCCCAGATCCACTACTCCTCCTGTTTACCTGCTCAGTGAAGAGCAGTCCATCCAGTGATATCAACTGAACATAGCATAACAAAATTCAGTAAGACTAGGACCAAACCCTAATACTAAAACTGTCTGAGACAACCCTGTAAGAGGAAGAGGGTCCCAAGAACAGATAAAAAGGGACAGAGACATCACTTCATTGTGACTAACTGTCAGAGTGTCCCACTGTTAGGAATCCACAAGAACAAATTATCTTTTGCTCAACATCTTTCTGACTTCTCTCCCCTCCAAACAATAAAACCCCTGGAGCTCCTATTCTCTTCTCTACTTCTATGAGATCAATTATTATCCTATTATACATATGAGTGAAATCACTCATTGTTTACTTTTATGGTCTATGTGAGCATGTGTGTGGGGGTGGGGTGGAGTTTGGAACTTTTGGAAACCAGAGGTAGAATTAGTTTGTCTTCTTCATTTTTATTTTTGCCACCTTCATTTTTGAGACCAGGTTTCTCATTGACCCCGAAACTCATGGCTTTGGGTAGATAAATAGCCACCAAGTCCACTTGTCTATGCATCCTCAGCCTTGAAATCACAGATATTCACCAGCACACAGCATTTTATGTGGAGACTGGGCGTCAAACTCAGGTCTTCATACTTTTGTGGCACATCATAGCAAGGTCTTTTCTAATGGAATATTATATTACCCCAACCCCTTTGTCCCCAGAGCTGTTTTTCTGTTTGTTTTGCTCACCAAGGAACAAAATTGACAACAGCCTCTCAAGGAAAATGACACAGAATTGACAATGTAGTCTTAGGGTTATTGTGTGTTTGAGACAAAATTCTGCTATGCAGCCAGGCTGATCTCAAACTTACCATCCTCCTGGTTCAGCTTAATGAGTTCCTCACCATGATCAGCTTTAAGTAATTTTTAATTTTCAAAATTTGAAATATTGTCCAAAGTATCAGAAATTGGATGACTCTTAAAATTATTTTTTACATTTATTGTAGAATGTGTCTATTGTATTTAGTTTTAACTTTTTCCTTCTTTGTGAGATTAACATAAATGATTTGTTATTCATATTTCTTTGATCAGAACTAATTAAAAGATAAGATGTGGGATCAGTTTTTCCCTGGTAATCTAGAGTTAAAGTCCTTTACTCCTGCCTAAACTAGATAGATTTATTAAAACAGCTTCCGAGTTTGCTGGAAAATCGACGCCTTCACCAAGTTCCAGCACAAGACAGGTCTACATTAATTTATGGCCTAGAGAAAGCCAGAATGAATATTCACCATGCACAACCACAACCAAAGGAAAAAAGAAAGAGTTGATAACATCATATGTAATTTTCCCCCTAAGTTTATAAAGCCTGCCAACCATTCTCTAGAGGAAGGGAGGACTATGAAGAGAGATGAGATCAAAAGTATTACTCTCAATTCAGACCTTTCTTCCACAGACAAGGAAACTAGGGATTATTAGTTGATTGTTATCATCATCATCATCATCATCATCGATCATTTGTCTTTTTATTAATTTATTTTATTATATTTATTAATTTTATATTTATCATATATTAATTATATTTATTAATTGTTTTATTAATTTATTTATTTTATGTATATGAGTGCACTGTAGCTGTCTTCAGACACACCAGAAGAGGGCATCAGATCCCATTACAGATGGTTGTGAACCACCATGTGGTTGCTGGGAATTGAACTCAGGACCTCTGGAAGAGCAGTCAGTGCTCTTAACCGCTGAGCCATCTCTCCAGCCCCTCTTTAATCTTTTTTTTTTTTACAGTCCAGTCATTATCCCTTTCCCAGTCCTCCCTCTGACAGTACCTTATCCCATTCCTCCCCACACCCCACCCCTGTCTCCAAGAGGATGTCCCCACCCCCAACCCCCACCCCACCAAACCTCCTGTATCAGCTGGTATATGCTGCCTGGCTGGTGGCTCAGCATCTGAGAGATCTCATCCAGGTTAGTTGAGACTGCTGGTCTTCCCATGGGACTGCCCTCCTCCTTGGCTTCTTCTAGCTTTCTCCTAATTCAACCACAGAGGTCCCAGCTTCACTCCATTAGTAATTATCTGTATCTATCTCATAGTTTCTATTCCAATACTCCTCCAGGCCTTTGTTCTTCAAACATATGTGACTTAACTGTGAATTAACCAGATGGGAAAGCAAGAATGTAGTTATATATTCTCTGGCTGGATCTTATTGGAGATAGCTTTCTTTCTGCATATTTCAACTTTTTACTTTGCTTTTTTGAGTCTTTTCTTTTTCTGGCAGTAAAGTCATGAATTGAGTAAACTGTTTGGCCTCTGTGCTCTCTCCTAAGCTAGGTTCCCCAGATAAATGTGAGCCAGATGCCCATTCACAAACACAGTCTTACAGTCTCTAAACTGAATATTGTATGTGCCATGTGTTTGTTCTGAGTTTTGTTTTTTTATCATCCAAAGTTTATCTATGTTGTGTAATAGCATGTGCCAGTGATTCTAAAAATGCTAGATCACATAAAATGACATCAATATGGAGATGCCTCAAATGTGGGTGACATCTCTGTCCCTCTGATAAATTCCAAATGAAGGAATCAATTCCAAGGGAATTAATAAAACCCATTTTTGCTCTTGTTCCAAATTTAATTAAAACCCTAAAAGCACACATCATATTTACTTGCTTTCTCTAATGTTGCCAAAGTGCTCCAGATTCTTGGATTCCATCAACTTAATTCAGGTGCTACATTCTAGAAAACCTTTTACTAGAGTTAGTATGTGATGTCAGTGGCTCAGAAATCATAGATGTCAAGTGACAACTTTCTCACAGGCAAGTAAAGAGCAGGACTTAAGAGATTTGGTTTAGATAGTATTCCTTCATTTAATTTGTTTAACTAATATCTGCTCATACGTTTTTGAAAATAAATGTACAGATTTTAAGATACTTGTCCTGTGCCAAGCTTTTATCTTGGAACACAAAGAAGGTGTTGGCAAAGGTCATAGTAACAATTGTATGGTATTTGATGAAAGGGGATATGATGTTTAACTGGTCACCTTGGACAGACTGAGAATCACTAAGACACAAACCTCTTAGTGAACTCTATAGTAAGTGAACTGTTGTCTGAAGAGCCACCCTTACTATAGGCAGCACCATTTCCAGGGTGTGACGTCCAGATTGAGTAAAAAGGGCAATGAGGGCTGAGTATCAGAATTCATCTTTTTTCTTCCTCACCGTGTCTACAGTGTGACTAGCTCCCTCAAGCTCCCACTGCCTTGACTTCTCTGACAAGGTGGACTGGACCCTTGAACTAAGAGCAAAAATAGACCTTCTTTCTGTTGCTTTACTCAGGAATTTTGGCAGAGCAACGTATAGTATCTAATACTGGAGCATACATGAATACAACTATAGTTTCACTATTATCAAAGATGTAATGCAGAATCATGAATGTTAGAAGGAAAATTCCATTTCCATAGGTCCATTATGGAGCCATATTATGCAAACATCTGTAGATTAGTTAAGAAGACCCATTTATCAATGTATTGCCTTATTTTCCTTTGGTTAATTTGGATATTTTGTAGACTCAGTGAAGGCAGGCAAATTATTTTGTTTATTGTTATTATGTGTAAGGAGAAGCATGCGTGTTTCATGGTATACATGTAGAGGTCAGAATATAACTTTCCCAAATCCTTTACCTCTTTCCACAGTGGAATATGGGGGAAATTTCGATTCATAAGGCTTTCCCAGCAAGTATTTTCGCCCACTCCTGACTGGTTTCTGATCTTAGAAATCTTGCAGTTTTTCATCACTCTGTGTGATGTGCTGTTACTTATGGGTTTTCCTTAGATTCCTTATCGCATTGAGGAAATTATTTTCAACTCTCATATTGCTTTTTAAAACAAAACAAATTAATCATATTACAGTTCTGTATCTCAAAAGTATGATATGTGTCTTGCTGTACTAAATAAAGGTATTGCACTATTTCATTCTCTTCTGTAGACTGTGGATGGAAAACCAGTTTCCTGTCATTTCCTGAATTCTTATTTAGCTTCTCTTTCCTTCATTTTCAAACCAGAAATAACAGGTAGAGTCTTTTTTTACATTGCATCACTCCAAACTCCTCTTTGGTCTTTTAAACTTTTTGTCTCAGATTTATTAAGATCCAGCAGAAGCAGAAATAGGACATATTTCACTATATACATGTGTATGGTTAAATGAATAGTCACCTATTCATGACATCTAATGGTCACTAATCTTTGTGATAACAATATTAATATTTTGGCATTTAGCAGTGTTAAAGCATATAATACATGACATAACTGTTATACAGTGAATCTCCAGAATGCATTAATCCTCTATATCTGAAAAGTTGGGACCTTTCACAAAGAAATTACACCTGAGTACCTTGCCTCCATCCTCGACAACTGCCATTCTCTTTTGCTATGTGTTCAACCTTTAAAACAACAACAAAGAAACAAAACAAAAAACCAAAAATCTTCACTACATATGTTGCTAATGTAAATTGTACTTATTCTGCCACACTCTGCTTACTTTTCATAGTGCAGTGGCCAAGCCAACAGGTTCATCTATGCTGTTTTAAAAGAGTTTCTTCCATTTTTTAAAAAAATTTCTTCCTTTTTAAAGGTTGAATAGTATCATTTTTTTTTATGGCTGATGACCATAGTGACACACACACACACACACACACACACACACACACACACACTTCTCTCACACACACCATATCATCTTTTCACTATCTACTCATCTTTCAAGAGATTCCTTTTTTAGAAAGTATTTTTAGAATGATTATTTTATTTTGTATGCATCTTTGGTTTGCATGTGTGTATGCACTCCATGTGTATCTCCGAAATCTGGTGCCTGCAGAAGCCAGAGGAAGGCATTAGATCCCTGAAACCAGAGCTATGGTTGCTTGTAAACCACCAGGTAGGTGTTGGAAATCAAACCTGGTTTCTCTGCAAGAACAACCAGTGCTCTAAACAGCTTAGCCATTCAGCCTCCTTTGAGATACACTGAAGTTAATTGTTTGCTATAATAAATCATACTTCAGTGAATATAGATGTGTAGATATCTGTCTCTTTGAGGCAGTGATTTTGTTTTCCTTGCTTATACACTAAGATATAGGACTGCTAGATCATAGGGTAATCTGTTTGCAGTTATTTAGGATAATTAATGAAAACTAAAGGTTTTCTTTCATTCATACTTGCATCAGAACACATTATCTCTTGTTCCTTGGGATGTAACTAACCTATGCTATGTGATGCTAAATGTTTAACTTTTTGTTGACTTAATGATGAGCCACATGTTGAATATATATATGTAAATGTATATGTATATGTAATGCATATATGTATATGTATGCATGTAAATGTATATATGTATATATGATGTATATGCCATTTCGCCATTTCTGTGTCTTCTTTTGATAAATGCATATACAGGCACTCTGGCTAAGTTCCTTTAGCTTTCTTTATGTACTGAATACTAACACTTAGCAGATATGTACTTTACAAATATTTTATTCCATGGACTCTCTCTGAACTCTTTTGATTCCTTCCATTGGAGTGTATTATTAGATTGTGGTGTATTTGATTTTAATCTCGAAAGGCTGTTGGAAATCATCAGATGATTTTTCCCCACCTTTTGATTTTTTTCCTTTTAGTCCATTAATGGGTGTATTACATTGCTTTTTGAAAATTCTTTTATTTTCTTGGATATTTTACGTATTTGCTTTTCAAATATTATCCCTTTTCCCTCTCTCCCCCTGCTTCTATGAGGATTCTCCCACTCCCACCACAGCCAATTCCCAGCTCAACGAACACCCTGGCATTCCCCGACATTGGAGAAACGAACCTTCACAGGACCAAGGGCTTCTCCTCCTATTGATGCTGGACAATGCCATCCTCTGCTACATATGCAGCTGGAGCCATGGGTCCTTCCATGTGTACTCATTGGTTGGTGGTTTAGTCCCCGGGAGCTCTGGATGTTCTGGTTGGTTGATATTGATGTTCTTCCTATGGTGTTGCAAACCCCTTCAGCTCCTTCAATCTTTTCTCTGACTCCTCCATTAGGGTTCTGGTGCTCAGTCCAATGGTTAGCTACAAGCACCCTCGTCTGTATCAGTAAGATTCTGGAAGAGCCTCTCAGGAGACATCCATATCTCGCTCCTGTCAGCAAACACTTATTGGCATTAGCAATAGTGACTGGGTTTGGTGAATGCATATGGGATAGATCCCCAGGTGGGACAGTCTCGGGATGCCCTTTTCTTCAGTCCCTGCTCCACTTTTTGTCCCTGTATTTCCTCCCATGAGTATTTTGTTCTATCTAAGAAAGACTGAAGCATCCACATTTTGGTTTTCCTTCTTCTTGAGCTTCATATGATCTCTGAATTATTTCTTCAGTAGTTTGAGCTTTTGGGCTAATATCCACTTATCAGTGAGTGCATACCATGTGTGTATGTGTGTGTGTGTGTGTGTGTGTGTGTGTGTGTGTGTTTGTGATTGGGTTACCTCACTCAGGATGATATTTTCTAGTTCCATCCATTTGCCTACGAATTTCATGAAGTCATTGTTTTTGATAGCTGAGTAATATTCCATTGTGTAGATGTACCACATTTTCTGTATCCATTCCTCTGTTGAAGGGCATCTGGGTTCTTTCCAGCTACTGGCTATTATAAATAAGGCTGCTATGAACATAGTGGAGCACGTGTCTTTGTTATATGTTGGGGCATCTTTTGGGTATATGCCCAGGAGTGGTATAGCTGGGTCCTCAAGTAGTACGGTGTCCAATTTTCTGAGGAACCTCCAGACTGATTTCCAGAGTGGTTGTACCAGTCTGCAGTCCCACCAACAATGGAGGAGTGTTCATCTTTCTCCACATCCTCACCAGCATCTGCTGTCAACTGAGTTTCTTATATTAGTCATTCTGGCTGGTATCAGGTAGAATCTTAGAGTGGTTTTGATTTGCATTTCCCTGATGACTAAGGATGTTGAACATTTCTTTAGGTGCTTCTCAGGCATTTGGTATTCCTCAGTTGAGAATGCTTTGTTTAGCTCTGTACCCCATTTTTTAATCGGGTTGTTCAGCTCTCTGGAGTCTAACTTCTTGAGCTCTTTGTATATTTTGGATTTTAGCCCTATATCAGATAAAGAATTGGTAAAGGTCTTTTCCTAATCTGTTGGTTGCCGTTTTGTCCTAACAACAGTGTCTTTTGCCTTCCAGAAGCTTTGCAATTTTATGAGGTCCCATTTGTCCATTGTTGATCTCAGAGCATAAGCAAGCCATTAGTGTTTTTTTTTTTTCAGGAAATTTTCCCAGTGCCCATGTGTTCGAGATTCTTCCCCAATTTTTCTTCTATTAGTTTGAGTGTATCTGGTTTGATGTGGAGGTCCTTGATCCACTTGGACTTAAGCTTGTACAGGGCAATAAGAATGGATCAATTTGCATTCTTCTACATGCTGACCTCCAGTTGAACCAGAACCATTTGCTGAAAATGCTATCTTTTTTCCATTGGATGGTTTGGCTCCTTTGTCAAAAATCAAGTAACATAGGTGTGTGGGTTCATTTCTGGGTCTTCAGTTCTGTTCCATTGATCTACCTGCCTGTCTCTGTACCATACCATAGAGTTTTAATCTCTATTGCTCTGTAATATTGCTTGAGGTCAGAAATGGTGATTTCCCCAGAAGTTCTTTTATTGTTAAGAATAGTTTTCACTATCCTGGGTTTTTTGCCTTTCCAGATGAATTTGAGAATTGTTCTTTCTAACTCTGTGAAGAATTGAGTTGGAATGTTGATGGGGATTGCATTGCATCTGTTGATTACTTTTGCAAGATGGCCATTTTTTAATATATTAATCCTATCAATCCATGAGCATGGGAGATCTTTCCATCTTCTGAGATCTTTGATTTCTTTCTTCAGAGACTTGAAGTTCTTGTCATATAGATTTTCACTTGCTTGGTTAGAGTCACACCGAGGTATTTTATATTATTTGAGTATATTGTCAAGGGTGTCATTTCCCTTCTTTCTTTCTCAGCCTGTTTATCCTTTGAGTAGAGGAAGGCTACTGATGTGTTTGAGTTAATTTTATACCCAGCCACTTTGCTGAAGTTGTTTATCAGGCTTAGTAGTTCTCTGGTGGGATTTTTGGGGTCACTTAAATACACTATCATATCATCTACAAATAGCGATATTTTGACTTCCTCCTTTCCATTTGCATCCCCTTTTTGACCTTCTTTCATTGTCTGATTGCTCTGGCTAGGACTTCGAGTACTATAATGAGTAAGTAGGGAGAGAGTGGGCAGCCTTGTCCAGTCTCTGAATTTATTTGGATTACTTCAAGTTTCTCTCCATTTAGTTTGATGATAGCTACTGGTTTGCCATAAATTACTTTCACTATGTTTAGGTATGGGCCTTGAATTCCTGATCTTTCCATGACTTTTAACATGGGGTATTGAATTTTATCAAATGCTTTCTAGGCTTTTGTAACAGGATCTAATGAATTTTTGAATTTCCTTGGTTTCTTTATCATATCTGCCTTTTCCTTTCTGATTTTGTTAATTTGGGTATTGTTTCTGTGTCCTCTGGTGTTAATACTGAGAATTAGGTTACAATGAATCCAGGACTGTTTTGATTTTCAGTTTACCTTAGTGATGTATTGTCACCTCATAATAAGAAGGGTGTGGTGGAGCAAACCTGTTCCCTTAATTACCAGGACATAAAAAGTAGAGGAAGTGGAAAAATTGGGTCCCATTATAGTCTTCTAAGACCTGTGTCCAATGACCTGAGTACCTTCTAGTGTATATACTATTCATAGTTTTCTACCACTTCCAAACTATCCCAAGATAGGGCCTAAGCATTTAATATATGAACCTTTGTAAAATATTACATATACAAACATAATCTTATATAGTTTCTATATATCTTGAGAATTTTCACATCTATAAAGGACTAGTATATCATTTTTTGTTTGTTATTTTTTTCTGGCTTTGGATTGCAGTGAAAATGGCCTTATCACATGTGCAGTGAATTTCCTTTTTGATAAGTACTATTTATAAGTACAGGAATTTTAAAAGGACAATTGTTTTTATTTTTAAAATATACATATTAATATATATACATATGTGTATATATATAAAGACTTAGTTATTGTATTTATATGATTACATTGTAGCTGTCTTCAGACACACCAGAAGAGGGCATCAGATCTCATTACAGATGGTTGTGAGCCACCATGTGATTTCTGGGATTTGAACTCAGAACCCTGGAAGAGCAGTCAGCACTCTTAAACACTGAGCCATCTCTCCAGTCCCCTATTATATATACTAAAAGAGTATAAAATGATAGGATGCATATGGCTCCTGCCTCACAACTTTTTGGGACAGTGCATGAGTAATATATACTCATAGAAATCATATTTTATATTTTGAAACTTTACCTTCTCCTAGGATAATGTTATATGGCAAAATCCTCTCAGTGCTGGAAAGTAGCAGTGAACCATAGCTCTTACCTACCTGATATGACAGGAACCAGATGGTATGCAAGAGTGGCTTGCATTGCTATGTTACGATACATGGTAAATAAGGGACATGAAATGTACATCCAAATTACAATATTTCCAGGTTTCATCAGTTTTAACAGGACAATAACTCTGTTACTCTCAGAGAAACATCTCTACATTTGTATATTAAAGTGCTTACTCTAATGAGACAAATTAATATACACATCTCACATAATTACCTACTTTTCCTCACTGTAGTGAGGTCAGTGATAGTCTATTCATCTCACAAATAATACTGAATACACTATTATTAATTGTCGTTGTTGTGGTGGACCTCTTGTTTCTTTCTTCCACTCTAACTCTGTAACCACAACCAACACAATTGACAACCAAGTCAGTCCAGCTCTCCTTTCCCTTCCCAGGGTTGCTGTTGTGAATTGTATTTGATTGTTTAATGATTTTTTATTGTTTATTTTTATAAAGGGTAATGCATTATATGTTTTATCATGATGTCATTGAAGTCTTTTTCTTTTCTACAAGTCTTGTAAGGAAGGTTTGTGCTTTGACAATTTTTTAAAGTCTTTAAAAGCAATGAAAAGATAGAAAAGGAAAAAAGACCAGGAGGGTAAGGATTCCTCTCATAGTATGGTCCACTGACTCTCATTGTACTGCTCCATTTATTCATGTTACCAATAACTCAAGCTTAGGTTTTGCTACTTGAAACTTTATGATCAAGCAGAAGTAAAGACTTGAGTCTGATCTTTGTGTGTGTGCGTGTGTGTGCGTGTGTGTGCGTGTGTGTGTGTGTGTGTGAGAGAGAGAGAGAGAGAGAGAGAGAGAGAGAGAGAGAGAGATCTAGCCTCATGTAAATCGGCATCTTCTAGGGTCTGAAGCATAACAAGTGAAAGCACTTTATTTTTCTCAGTCTTGCCTCATCTCCTTTTGGTGGGGGGGGTCTGGTAATTAGTCTGTTGGGATATTTTATAATGATTTTTTATCTGTATTGGTGTTTTGCCTGTACATGTTACTACACGTGTGTAGTGCCCTCAAAGGCCACTAGAGGGCACTAGATGCCCTGGAACAAGTTACACATGGTAGTAAGCCCTTGTGTATGCTAGAAAGCAAATCCTGGGTCCTCTGCAAGTGCAGCAGGGCCTTTTAACCCTTAGCTATCTCTTCAGTCTCAGTCCATCATTTCTGTCACCAATCAGTGGGTTGTTTGTGTTTAATGCTGCTGGCAAATGTTACTAGGGGGCTATCCAATCCTAAAGCTCTAAGGGAGGGAATTAAAAGCAAATCCACCATGGATTTGCCACAGAGAACGAAATGTACAACCTCCACTCCCCCTTCTGCTCTCTCTTTCATAAAGAGTAGCACTGTTAATGACATTCTTGTAGTATTATCAGTCATGTGCATGGACATCTCAAGGTCAGCTCTGACCTGGGGATTAAGGGACCGTAGATAAGTAAGCAATAATAAGTCAATAATCTAGAACGATGCAGCAGCTTCCTTTTTTCTGTATGGACTCCCTTGGTGGTAATATATAGATTCTGCATCTCTATTAATTATGGTTTAAAACAAGCCTTCACAAAATGACTACCTTAACCATTTTCAAATGTAGAGTTCATTATTATGAAGTACATTCATGCTGTGAAACACATCTCCAGAAAAT
This sequence comes from Rattus norvegicus, assembly GCF_021556685.1. Lineage (NCBI taxonomy): Eukaryota > Metazoa > Chordata > Mammalia > Rodentia > Muridae > Rattus > Rattus norvegicus. The sequence continues at coordinate 111,514,837 of NC_141554.1, read as the reverse complement.
TTTAATCTGGCTAAAGTGTAATTCTGTTAATAAATATGGCTTGGCTCAGCCCGCAAAAGGTACCTTGTCAGGTTCCACATAGTGGAAGGAGCCCACTGAACCCAGCACCTTGTCTTTCGACCTCTGGACGCATGCTGTGACACATGGGTACTGACTGCTCCGGCCCGCAGGCCCAACAGAAAATCACAACATAAAATGCAAGAAAGAAATCAGAGAAACAAACCACCTGCCTCCTTCCCCATCTGAGCCTCTGTCACTTTCAGTCTTCACTTACAAGGATGAATCCTTTAGATTGCATGTGTATGGGCAGAATCAGCCTCTGGTTTACGCTGTCTTGAAATCCATCATTCTTTTTTGGCATGTGACAGAGGAGTGTATTCTTTTTATGGTCGAACAATGTTCTAGTCAATATGTTTTCAGCATTATTTTAGAGTATATTCCTTGTTCTTATTAAATCATTAACGTGCTGAACAATTTCGGACAAGTACTTCAGAGAATAGCTCCAAGGTCAGTGCACTGCTCTCATAAGGGGTCCTTGCATTTTACTGTGTCCTAAGAATTTCCTTGAGACAAGTAGAGGAGGAAGACTGGAAGTGATGATCCTTACTCTGTGTAGGCCAAGGCTAATGTGTGATTGGGCCTCATGTCTCTTCAGACAATTAAAGATTAAAAAAATAAACATTTAAACCGGAAAAATCTAGAGCGGGAAGATGTTTGTACTGTGTGTGTGTTTGTGTTCTGACGAAAGCACAGTTTGTTTTTTGGCCATTGCATAGTCAGGCACATTGGAATTACATTAATTTACTTTTACTTTAGAAGTAGTTTTTATAGTTTAGCCAAACTTTCTAAAACATACTTTTGGCCAGTTTTTATTAATTTGGGCTAATTATAGTGGCTCTGGTGGTTGCACAAATCTACCATCCCTAATCAGAGTACTATCAGTCTTTCCTGCTTATTTCTTAACACTGCTTTGGCCTGTGGGGCTGTGCTATGAGCTCCATGACTGTTCCTTTTAAATAAGTATGGTCTAGAGCAGTGATTCTGAGCCCATGGGTCTCAACCCTTTTGGGGGCTGCATATCAGATACTCTGCATATCAGATATTATAATTTTTAACAGGAGCAAAATTTCAGCAATGAAATAACTTTATGGTTGGGGGTCACTACAACAGGAGGAACTGTATTAAAGGGTTGCAGCATTAGGACAGTTGAGAAAAACTGAACTAGAGAGAATTTTTACTGGAATATAACTGCTTCCATGTGTGATCTCACTAGAAACTAATTATAAAGGACAAGAACAAACATATATGTTTATGGAGCTAGAAAAAAATGCATGTGGCTATTTTCATGCTTTTGTTTATATATTTAGCTATATTCACTATCTAGATAAAGTTAAAATACTTTATAAGCCGGTGGTGGTGTACACCTTTAATCCCAGCACTCAGCTGACAGAAACAGGTTAGTTTGAGACCAGCCTGATCTACATAGTGAGTTCCAGGACAGCAAGAGCTACATAGAGAGATTCTTGTTCAAAAACAAAAAACAAAACAAAACAAAAATAAAATGCTTATAAGAATTGGGATAAAACATGCTTCTTATTAATGTCATAATGAAATGTGGTAGTTATAGGATTATCCTCAATTAATGAATATATATTTCTTGTTTACTGTTCGTATTTGTAGCAGGAAAATGGGAGAGTGGGGGCCTGAAGGTGAGGTAGACTGAAGTCTCTTGCAATAGCCAAATTTTTTTCAGTGCATCAGACAATTTATACTCTGTGGGTTAATAAGAATCACAGGAAAAAGACTTGTTTTTCCATAGAGACACGTGAATAACAACAGCAGAAATAAACTCACCCCTATCAGCTACACCTGGGAGGTGCATGAAATCTCATTCCAAGAACGATCCTGTGTTTTGAAGAAACTGAGTTCACTCTTGGTTTTCTTGGCATTTTCTCACAAGCACTCAGAATTCCCCTTCCACGACTCCATTCTTGGACTGTGTTTCTACAGTTTCTTATTTGAGATATTTATTAACATAAAGGTTTATATAATGTTAATATAAGAATGTATTAATGAATTTAGAGATTTGAGGGAACAGGTCTGAGAGGGTTACAAGATTAATTCTATATGTGTATGGTAATATGTGTCCTGTCAGTTTATGTGTTCCTGGGATTAAACATCATGACCAAAAGACTTAGGGAGGGAAGGCTTTATTTGGTTTATATTTCCCTGTCACAGTTCATTATTGAGAAAGTCAGGGCAGGAACCCATGTTGGGTCAGTGGTAGGAATCATGGGGAAATGCTGCCTACAGGGCTTGCTCTCTCTCCATAGCTTGCTCAGTGTGCTTTCTTAGATACTCCAGGAACACCTGCCCAGGGCTGGCACTGCCCATATTGGGATGGACCTTTCCAAATCAATTAATTATAGAAACTTGCCTACAGACCAGTCTGGTGGAGGCAATATCTTGGGATCTCCTCTTCCTGTGTGTGACGCTGACAAAAATTAACCAACATGTGCTATGTTTGTATGTGTATGAGGTGCCCTTGTGTAAGTGTTGACTGTAAAGCTGTTTTGTCCATTAAATGTGGATGAGTTAGTACTTTATGGTTTGTATAAAATATTCCTTTGAAGTTCAGCTATAAGGTGATAGATTATGTTAAAGTTTTGATGGCTGTCCTGGATCTCATAATCCTTCCCATTAAAAAAAACAAAAACTAAAACAGCCATGCATGACACCATTATGATCGTGGGATACTGGTTGTTTACATTTAGGGGGAACATTTTATGAGTCTTAACTAAGTGGTCTTGAAATGTTACATTTATAATTTCGGTATAGAAACCCTTAAAGGAGTTTCTGATTTCACACTGATTGGTAGATTATGAGAATCCCCATTTGAGATGATAAGCTTGTTGACAAGAGTTGTTTTGATTTAATTTACCATGTACAATCAATAAAAATTATGCGTTATTGATTAACTAAAAATGACTGGTTAATGTTCATAGAGAATGATCCTATATGATTAAAAATTAGTGAATTACAGACTTTACAAATGTTTATGTATGTGCTTAGATGGATGAGAAGTAAATCTTCATTTTATCTTTAGTCATGTGTATGTGTGTATGTCATATATGTTTAGGTACCTGTGGAGAAGAGAACATTAGATACCTTGAAGCTAGAGTTATAGATTGCTGTGAACTGCCAAAAAAGGGTGTTGGCAACTGAACTCAGGTCCTCTGAAAAAGCAGCAAGTGCTCTTAACCACTGAGCCATCTCTCCAGCTCCAGGAATAAATTTTAATGTCTAGTTAAACGTGTGTCATGTATGTTTAAACATGTATAATACTAGTGCTTTTACTACATAGCGTAGGTTAGCTTCAAACTTACTCTGTAGTACCAGCAGACTTGAATTCATGGTCATCCTGCCTGCCTCTGAAATGTTAGGCTTATAGGTTTGCAACACCCTACCTGGATTACTAGTTCATTGCTAGTAAGTTAAGGATGTACTGCACATTATACACAGGCTTCCATCATAATGTATTAATACTTCCACAGATTTAAAACAACTTGTTTGCTTCACAGAAGCATCAGGGCATAGCTGAACCATATTTTAGCTTTTAGATGCTGTTGATAAAGCTTTTGGCTTCTTTGACTCCTATGGAGATCATTTCTCACCTTTTTTCCATTTCTGAGACTAAACTATTAGCTGTAAGTGCTCTTCAGTTGATTAGATTATTTTCAAATGGGCTCATGGGTGGTGGAAGGATGGTAACAATAAGGACATACAGGGACAAAATTTGTCCATTAATGAAGGGTGCCATTGTTGGTTTCTGATTCATTTAAATGTCGTATCAGCTACAAGAACTCAGATTATTGGCTTATTAGAGAGAAACATACTTCATTGTGCTCAAATTAGAGAACTATGATGTAGGAATGACTGCAAGAAAAAAGACTGAGACTTTAAGTGTGACTGACACACCCCTTATTTCACAGGGATAGATTATAAGATAGTCTAAGGTATAGGAAATCATTTGACTTGACATGGGGAGGTGGAAGTGGGAATCTGTGGGTACATAGTTATTTGGATCTCCTAGATAAGATCAATTTAAGAGGCATAGAATTGGAGACAGGAAGCTAAGGCTATCAGTAATTTTATAGTAGTGGTAAACTCTTTTCTATTTGAGAAGGCCCAAGTGTTTCAAATTCCTCCAAAGGACATGGTCAAGATTGACACAGCAATAGCAAAAACATACTTCTCATACCAACTTCTTAGTTAACTGTTGTGGTAAGACACTTGCTGTGATAAATACATACTCTATTGTTGAAAGACACTGATTTTTTCCTTTCCCCATTTACCGTTTAATTCCATGTAGGAATTATAACATGTTCTATATTAGATAATCTTCGGCATCATTTTTGCTTCATGTTTTGTAGTAATATATTGAATTTTGCTGGGCCTGTTAGTTTTGATGCTTTAAATTTTTTAAAATGATATTAGAATTCTTTGGATATTCTACACTAATAGTTACTTGGTGTCCTGAAACTTGCAGATCTTTTATATTAATTTGTGATTTATTACTGTTGAGTCTTTTAATTGAATTGTTTATCATTATGTGAGTAATTGTGACCTTTAAAGTGTTACCTTTAAAAACTGTGTCTTGTTTCAGGCTTTAAATATCTTTATCATTTCTTTCAGAATTTCATGCAGTATATTTTCATTCATTCACTGTATTTTAGTCATAACCATATCCACCAACTCCTCTCAGACCTCCCCATTACCTTCCTACTCACTCAACTTCTTATTTTGACAAGGCAGTCACTCTTAACTCTTTGAGTCCCATTTGTGCAGCCTAAATACTCTTGAGGATGGGGGCTGGCCCTGGAGTGTGATTGATCTGCCAGAAGTCACACCCTCAAAGAAAACTGATTTTCTTCTTCCTGGCAACAATTAGATGCCAACAGTTCCTTAACTAGAGGTGAAAATTCATGCCTACTGGCTTGAGTTCTGTAATGGGATTTTTGTGTGGTTTGAGCTTTTGAAGATGTTGTGCATGCCAATACTTAAGTGTGTGTTTAAAACATCTTATGTGTCTAGAAAACACTGTTTTCATATAGTCACTCATTACCTCTCTTATAGTCTTTTCTCCTCTCCTTCCAAGACGATCTCAGAGCCTTGAGGCAAGCAGTGTAATAAGGATGTTTATGGGTTTCTTTAAATTTTATTTATTTGTTTTAAATTTATTTTTACTACTTTTAATTATATGTATGGTCGTGTGTCTGCTTCTGGTATGTGAACATGAAGACAAGTGCTTGAGGAGGGCGGGACATCACACATCCTGGATGTGGTATCACAGGCAGCTGAGAACCTCCAGAAGTGGATGCTGGGAACCAAACTCAGATCTTCCGCAAGAGGAGCAAGTGCTGTTACACACTGAGCTCTCTCTCCAGTCCTTACGCTTTTGTTCCATAGTCTCATACAAGCACACAATGTGTATTGATCAAATTTCCTCCCTTTTCTCTCCTCCCCCTCCTCTTCAGCATTTTCCCTCTGAATCTCATGCGCTCTTATTTTTGATACACTGACTTCACTAAGTACTGCTTGTATAGACATGGATGTAGAAGCACCTTCAAGGGGATGAATGGCTCTCAGGAGCATTATCTCTGAAGAAAACTCACTCTCCACAAGTAGCCATCAACATCAATAGCGTCTCAGCCAGAGTGGAACTTTAGGAACAGCTAGGGTGACTAGTTTGATCTTTTTTTTTTTTTTTTGGTTCTTTTTTTCGGAGCTGGGGACTGAACCCAGGGCCTTGCGCTTCCTAGGCAAGTGCTCTACCACTGAGCTAAATCCCCAACCCCGACTAGTTTGATCTTACGTAGGCCTTGTGTATGCAGCCACTGCCAATGAGAGTTTGTGTGTACAATGGTGCTATCATAACTGGCAAATAGTTTTTCACAGCGTATGTCCACTGCCTCTGGCTCTCACAACCCTTCTATTCTGTATTTTTGATTTAGTGTCAATATTAGGATAGTCAGCAGTAGATAATTGTTGGGAATAATAATAAGAGATTAGAGATAGCTAATTAATAAGCATTATTACAAGGCTCACAAAATTGAAAGAATCAAAGTTTAAGATTAAATTTATATTAGCATTGATTATTTTTAAGGTAAGAAACACAGGTTATATAAATGCCACTAGCTGAAGCACACAGTGTGTATAAAAATATTACAGGAGTGCAGTATAATATTTGAGGCCTTTGCATTCCCTTGCCACTGACTTGCACTCCCTCATCCAGGGCAATTTCTACTCCTGAAAGCTTCTTTCTTGGTATTACTTACAGACAGCATTTATTTAGCTATCCATGTTGTGGCTCTGCTGTAGCTTTTCTCTGTTCAGGTACATGGATACTTGCCATTGCTTTAGTTTCCCTCTGTATTCAGTGAAGGAGCATGCTGTAGAGATTTATGATGTGCGAGCTATCGAACACAGCATGCAACCTTGGGATGTAGCAGAGCTAGAGCATCGAAGTTTGTGTAAGCCTGCACTGTCATTTTCAAAATGATGAATGTGCCTGGTAACATATTTTCAAGAGCATATCTTCATTGTTAAATGATTTATGTATCAGATTTTTAAAATCCACCCATCCAACTATAAACATCTTGGTTGAACTGTATGTTTTTCATTACACCCAGTATTCTCAAAGAATTAACTTTGAGAATTTTTTTTCCACCATGTCTATTGCTTCCGTGAATTGCCTTGTCATTGATGTTCCCTAGTCAAGCTTCAGAGAGCCTACTCAAACAAGTCCATTCCGTCTCCATTATTCCTGAAAATTGACATCATAAATGTGTATAATGTATCACTTAATGTCCTTTGGTACTGGCTGATTCTGTCACCCTCTCCAAACAAGTGTATTAAATAAGAGGAAAATGTGGAGGCACTCATTCAATAAGAAATACAACTTAATTTTCATTAAAGAGAGCTTCTGTAAGGTGAAGGGCATGGGAAAGAAAACTAGTCCCTTCTCCCAGTAGAAGACAAACATTAAGCTGATACAGTCATTACACTGAGTATGTATGGTATCCCAAATGAGGTTCAGATGAACCACACAAACAGCTGAAAATGTGGTTAGGCCTAAGCATTGATTTTTTTATATGAGCATTAGCTTTGCTAACATTTATTTTTTATTAAAAGCTCACATCAATTTAGGATTACCAATTCACTGGCTTTGGTTTTTAACTATGCATTGTCTGTATTTAACCATATATAAATATATTCTTATTTAACCTAAAAGAGGATATTTCTCTGGCTCATTGCTAAATTTCCAGCTGCTTGAACACCTACTTTCAGCAGTTTCAAATTACTGCTAGTGTCCGGCTGAAAGTTCAGATGATTTTAGATATTCAAGATTCTCGTGTTTGCTGGGCAAGATGGTGCATACATGAAGAACAGTGAGATCGTATGTTCACAGTGAGTCTGAAATACATTTTGAGTTCCAGGCCAGTGTTGATTGTGTGAAAACGTGCCTCAAAATGTTTAGCATTTCCATCTTTATGGAATTCCGTGTCTCAGCATTCCATTCTTTCCTTGTTTGGATGCAGACACACAGATGTATAACCCTTTGAATACTGTACATGATCTTCATGCAGTTTGGCAAACCCCTAAGTAAAATCTGGTTTTGAAATTGAGTGTTCTTCTTTTAACTGGAGATGAGGGTCACCTTTAAACAATAGCTAGGGGTAGATGACAAAACAGGCTTTTCCCTCAGATTAAAATCTTATGCTGAGGGTCCATCTTGGAACAAATTTACAGCTTGCAACAGCCATAAGAGCTGCAGCAGCCACATAGTCTAGGAGCACTGTGAAGAAGTTAAGTTCATTGTTTTCCACAGACCAAATACCAGTTGATGACCCATGCAAAGGGCAGAGGTGTCTCAGTTCAGGATATGGCAAAAGAAAAATGACATCTCGAAAGGGACCGAGTGCCTCGGTCTTTACATCAGAATACCCAACCATTAACTAATGTGAGGAAATCTGAGGCTCTCATTTTCAAATACAGGCAATCTATAACCTTAATACTAAGAGATAAAAGTGTATGAGAGTCTTTTGGTGGTGGTGGTGGTGGTGGCGGCACACATCTTTAATCCCAGCACTCAGGAGGCAGAGGCAGGCAGATCTCTCTGGTCTACAGAGTGAGTTCCAGGACAGCCAGAGCTACACAGAGAAACCCTGTCTCTAAACACAACTTCAACAAATATATTAGAACACAGATTTAGGATTACAGAAATAGTTTCCCAGGAATACTGAAGGGGCAATATGTTGGAACCTGAGGGACACAGTATTATGGTGTAAATATAATGCATTTTCCCAGATCAAAGAGTCGACATACTGTGTGGTATGGTGTGTCATAATGCACTCTTCAAAGCTATATGGAAATTATGGGGGTTGACAGATTATGCATAATAAAGGAAGTTTTGGGTGGGGTCTAAAAATAGTTTTGTTAAGACACAAAGCATAAATAATCTGGAAGATTTTTTAAAACAATACAAATTCAATCCTGAAAGTGGGCATTTATTTAGAATGACAACTTATAACAAGAGTTAAATGATGACAACACTTACAAGTTTTAAATGAATTGTGTGTGCATGTAGATATATATGCTTGTACATATATTCATTTACACAAACACCACAATGTCTCTATATATCTAAAGTGAAATGAACATCTAAAGTGAAAGATATGAGAGCTTTATTATAAATCAAATACCAAAATTCTGCAAATTGTACATAAACACAGAGCTGTGTGAGATGAACACAAAAGAGCCCAAGAGTGAAAGTTGCCTCACTCTGTGAGGTAAAAATGGAGATAGGTTTGTGTTAAGCCCTTAGTACACCTTTTCACATTAATTTTTTTTAAATATACTAGCTTTTCTAAGATTTAGTCTTATAAAAAAAATCTTGTTTCAAGTTACAAGAACGACTAATTTTGTATACATAACCATATACAGAATAACGGCCACATGTAGCAAGTAAAGAACTTTTGCTGTAACATTTTTCCAATTTCCCAGATACTGGTCCATCTAGTATGTTGGAATGATTAACCAGTTGGCAATTATGTTACTGGAACCAATTGGAACCGTTCTAGAAATAAGCCAGATGCTAAAGCTTGCTTGGTTGGAGACAAATGACTTTATATTCGGAGAAAGGACTGAACACAGTGCTTGCTTTTCTTACTTTATATCAAACTAGAAGGATATGAAGCAGCAACCCTGGACTGTAGGGTGGCTAGACTGTTGACACGCTCATTTTAACTGTCTTCTACATGTACTCAAATTGCTATATTATGATCTACTCATGATAATGAAGATAGCCAGAAGTTTATCTGTTTTAGAAATTATTCAGCACTGAACGACAGACACTCCTCAAACTAGAATTTCAGAGAAGTGTACAATGAACAATCATTTTCTGCATGCTGAGGTGTTATAAACATACGTACACTCAGATAGATTACATGTGGATAACCCATTTACTTTTTAATTTTAGATTGTTTTCTTGCAGAAGCAATTGTGGTTAGTTGTATATATGTGGCAAATTTTAATCTATCTTTGGTTCTATGATTTAGAGATATTTTTTCCCAAAAATAAATAGGCATGGCAGGAAAAATAAATTGGCTATCTTAAGAGAAAAGTCAGTACTTTATAAAAAAATTGACCAAAAAAATATATAACTGGTATTTGTTTTAGACATCTCTTCTAATTCTCTTGCTTAAAATCTAACACCAGTGCAGTTTTATTGAACTGAATGTACATAATGTATTTACCTATACAGCAAAGACACCAAAATATCATAAAACAAAGTAACAGTTCCCCCTAAAGTTGCCTAAGAATTATGCATTCCAAAATATATTAGAAAAACTGCTAAAAATATACTGATAAAGCTGAATCTGAAAAAGCACAAGAAAATAAAGGTGGATGTATTGGTATTTGCGGATCACATGGATCTTCAAAAAATAAAAGAACTTAGAATTCAAGGACCCTCCCTTCATTTTCAGCAAATATTTATGCATTGGAACTTTTAGAAGATTACTTTTCCAAAGTTTCATCTAGTTTCCATTTTGGTTTCAACTCTTGGCATAATTAACGACCTTCATTTGGTAATGACCTCCGCCTCTTTTCAAATAGGATTTTGGAATCATATAATTCTCTCTCCCTATAGCCAAGGGATGGTCCCTTTAGATACTTTGCCTCCGCTGCTTCATAATCTAAGCCATCAACTGCAGAAATTGAGCAAATAATTGCTTCGGGTAGAAGAACTTCCAAGACAAACTTAATTTTGTCATCTTTTATCAGAGTCAGCATCTTCTGGTCAATTTGCTTATAAATTTCTTGTAGATATTTCACCACTTCATCCAGTTGATCTTCGTCTTCAAAGTAGGTTTCAATACAGGGTGTGAAACTCTTTGCATTCAGAAATGATTTCAGCCACTTGGATTTTTTTGTGCCCTTTAAAATTCCCAGGAGGTGGTCCTCAGTTCCTTTTGCATTGACAATGAAATCTACAAGGTTCTTGTTAGCTCGGTCCCGAGCAGGCTTCATGCGATCAGGGAGAATTTTCCGGAAAGATACTCTCTTGGCGTGAGATGCCACAGGCAATTGCTCCCCCGCGTCTTCATTGTATAGCTTTGGAAATATATTTCTGAACGTATCTTGTTTGATGATTTTCCTGACCGGGTAACTGATGTCAGCAGCGTAATACTCAAAGAATGAACCAGTAAAAGAACCACAGCCTAGTCTAACTCGGTAGTCACAAATCAGCGACACGCACCAATCAATGCTCTCCTTGTACTCCTCCCTGGCTTTCTCCACTAGTGCCTGTTTCTCTTTACAGTCATATTTTTTCAGCCTTCTCAAAGATACTCTAACGCCTCTCTTTTGAGGATTCATGTCTGCCTCAACCAAAAGCACACTCGCTTTCCTCTCTTTCCGCCTGATGCTTTTGATCACTGCTGGCCAAAATGGGTATTTTTGATATTTAAACCACACTATCATGCCGGTTTCAAATGCACGTGTCTCATAACGGAGGATGAAACGTGGAAGGTCTTCATCGTCGTCCTCATCATCATTTTCTAACGCAGCCGCACAGGCAGGATTTAGAGACAAAAGCTTGCCAGAAGCTCGGGCTTCTTCCTCAAGATCTTCTAAATCCAGTCTCTGGAGTAGTAGATCACTGTTGACTGTATCACGGGCAGGAAGGGAAACCTGATAGTCCCCTGAGCACCCTGCAGTGGATGTCTCAGCACCTACATCTGATTCCACAGTAGACTGACTTTGGCTGCCATAGGAACCTGGATTCTGATTTGATGGGCCCTCTCCAGGATCTTCCATGTTATTCTCTGAGACAATAAAGCATTCAGAGGAAACAGCCGGGGCATCTGGGAGGATGTCTTGGGACTCCTCTTTGGGTACAGCGAGATCTTCTGATGAGGGGACAAACTTTTCTTCTTTAATAAATTCGCTTTCTTCTTTGAGCGATAAATTCACAGACATGATCGCCGAGATGTCAATCTTTTTCTTTTCTTCTTTTTTATCATCATCATCTGAAAAGGAAGGGTACGTTTGGCAGCAGCTTAAGTTTTCTGACTTCATTTCCACTTCACTTGGCATGTTCTCACTGGTTGTGTGCACCTGCAACTTCTCGTCGGAGAGGGAATCATCACTCTCGGAGCACAGCAACATGGAAGCCGAGTCTTCCTGGAGGTTGCTTTCGAGTTTCCGGAACTTTTTATGAGGAGGCGAATCAGGCGGCTGCTGTGGCACATTTTCAGATGCTGTAGCCATATGTTGCTCTTCTGCCATGCTTTCGTGGCTCTGATTTGTTCTTTCTTCCACGATTTCCAGTGCCATTTTCAGTGATCTTTCATAGGCAGTTTCCTCCGTAGGTGTAAAGCTGACCTCTGACTGCACTGTTAGAGAGGACATAATGGCTTCGACAGCAGATTTGGTTAGGACTTTTGTGTCTTTGCTTTCCACGGTAATTTTCTCATCCAGTGAAAGTATTTCAACTTCTACAGACAATGTCTTTTTCCTCTTACTGTCTGAAGGACTTTCAGACCTATCTAAAACTTTGGCTGGCCATAATTGGTCTTTCCAACTACATAGGACATATTCACCATCCATTATGATTTAGATTAATGTGCCAAGTAGTTAGTATTACAGACAAAGAGATTGGCTAGCCTTGTGGCTGCAAATACAAGTGCTATCAAAACACCAGTCTTAGTAACGTTTCTTTTTGATTTAGAACCACAAAGAGTTTATAGCTTATGTGCACCGTTTTCTTCCACAGATATGTCCCCAGGATACTTGAACATGTTGTTTGAATAAGAGAACTCTGGAAGATACTGAAATAGGGAAAACACTATTAACAAATGAAAGTATCTTGCTGAAGTACAAGTCAAACTAATGTACTTGAAAGAGACAAACTGAAAAGATAAGAGAGGTCTCTCGTTGCAGTTTTATGAATAAGGAGATAATACCAGGAAATAAACTTGCGCACTAATCCCAATTAAAGAACTCATAATGTTGCTGAAGAATATGTATCAGTAGTAGTTGTATGCTAGGGAATTTATTTATGTTACTGGATACTTCAATACTCTCACATTCCTGGTATTTCTCCTGTGGTACTGAATCTTCAAATTTAGGATTCATGAGGACCATATGGGGGGCCTCACTGAATTTTCAGCTCCATTCTCAAAGTCTTATTCAGAAGTTCAAAAATGAGCTAAAAGGAATGTAATTCTTCTACGTGGTTAAATGCTTCCAACGTTTCCTTAACACTAAAAGGCAATGTGTGAGTTGAACATATGCCTTTACTTCAAACTCTTAACTGAATTATGTTAATACAAAAGTTACTTTGAAACTCAAATGCTACAGATGCAAAGCAGGAAGCGAAATCAAGTACCCTTTAAGGCCTCAGCATGTTTTCAAACGTATAGCATTTCCTGAAACAGGGAGAGTCTTACTTACCTCTGTTTGGTACACTGGTAGGTAGTCTGGCTGTGTGACCCTCACGCCAGCTGACTTCCAAACAGGTCTTTCACCCTGTGGGGCACGTATGTAGTTACGCTGCCTTTCTGGAGTCACTCCAATCTCAAGACACCTCTGCTATTAACCGAGGTTGTACAAAAGGAAGACAGGAAATCCAATCAATAAAGGGAAGAAGTGTTAAAACAAACAAACAAACAAACAAACCCTGCCTACCCAAACTAGCAGGCATGCCTTTGTGCAATACAGGGAGGAGATGAGACATAGTCATTAATGCAGATGTCATATTTGTTTTCTCCTGTGTTCTCTCAAGATGAAATATTCTTTACCATTCACGCTGAAATGGATCTCACTCTAGAGAAGTGGGAGGTGAGGCATGAGGAGAGGAAGGTAACAAATTAGCTTGTGTCTCCTATGAATCACAATATAGATTTTCTGATAGAATCTACCCATTAATCTTCATATGGATTCCTTGGTTAAAAGTGCAGTTGTTTTCAATGAAATGAGTTATGTGGCATGCGGTGTCTCATAGTCTTAATAATTAAAGAAAAAACAGTATCACTGTTTTGTTTTCCTGCTTCATAAAAATGGTCCTCTGAGGGAAATTCAGGCTTTCTGGTGCTTTAGCCATCTTGTGACCAGTACCAGAATGGCAGCCTGTTGGTGATATATAGGCAGGGCCTTAACACAAGATCTGTCTTAGGGAAGAAGGATAGAAGCTGCACTAGAAATTTGAGAGCATTTTTGGGTTTTGAGAATTCTTTATGCTAAACATAAGCACTAAGGGCTAAGGATGTGGCTCAGTGTTTGCTTGGCACACTTAAGCTCCTGGGTTCGAGTCTTAGTACCAAATGAAGATTTAGGAACATTAAATAAGACATTTAAGGGTTTATAGTACAGGGTAGAAATAGGGTAATGTTTTTACCACAGCATTTCTTCTGATCCAGAAGCTTATTGAATTAAAATGATTCAAAATACATATGCATATAGAAGTTACGTACAACCTAACACAAATTTCGACCATTAATATTTTCCTTCTACAATTTTGCTTACATAGATAGAGGAATGAATGCCCATTTCAAACCAGGTTCATGAACCCCACTCTACAGTATGGTTTGAACATAATTCTATATAAATAAGTGTTTTCCACATGAGTTTACATAACTTACTAAATTAGGCTTTTCCCAAGCGTGTAATATTTTATCTCTATGTTTCCCTGAAGATGTAAAAAACAATAAAAATGAATTACTACTTTAAATTATAGACTGTTAAAGCAGTCCCTGATTCTTTAACTATATAGATTATATGTATTTCTGTTAGAATACACATAAATTTTTCAGATTTAGTTGCATACATTATACTAACACACATATATTGAGATAGCATATGTAATTGTTGTTCTCTCTTTACCATGTACTTTCTCCTCAGAAACTTTCAAATTATTTCAGGTGGAGGCTAATGTTTTCTATTTATCAGACACATAATACTACAGAGCGTGCATGTATCATGCCATATAATAGTCTTTAAATGGCTTACAGGAATAAACTAAATATTTTGTTTTATCTGTACACTTAGATGATGCAGAAAATGATTTTTGGCAACTAGGGCTCTACGCATGACCTGAAATAATGAATTGCAAGAAGGACACACAGAGTTATAATCAGAACAGCATCCATACTACTTATGTGACCAAGTCTAGGAAAATTTCCACTACTGGAAAAAAATTAAGTATGGTTGTGGAAGTATATGTACATGAGTTTTTTGAATGTTTATATTTAAAGAAAATGGGTAGCTGTTCGAGCTTCATTTCTTTCAGTTATACAAATAATCACATGGTCAGCTAGTCTTTTGATATTGAAATTGGTTACACATTAAAATTAGCAGCTTGACTACCCCAAAATGCTGAATGCTAACACAGAAGTTTCTGTCACATTTTTCCAACCATATACATATACATGCATATATTGTGTCCATGTCTTCTCTCAATTGCACATTTGAGACCCTTCCGGGTACTCATATGTATGTAACATAGCCATACTTTTCAGTGTATTCCAATTAGCAGATGTATGACCACACTGTTTTTGAATACTTCTATCAGTTGTATTTCTGTGTAAATGAATAAATGTCTGAAACTTCATAGAATAACAGAACACCTCGTAATATCAACAAGGTCTGCCAAGTTAGGAAATTAGCATGAACAGCCATGCTGCCCTGAAGCCTTAATTTAGAGGCTGTAATCTGATCACCCTTTCTACTCTGTGGACTTAAAAAACCTTGGGAGATACAAAAGTTCCAGAGGATTAATGTCCTCAAAATGCTACCAATTCTCTTAAAATCACAAACCATTCCTTCCACCCCAAGATCATCCTTCCTCTCTCCTTATTTTTATCCCAGAGCTCCGAGAAGTTACTAGAAAATAAATTTAAGTCAGACATTACCTTGAAGCTTCTTGTCAGCTGCAGCCTGCTAAAATGCAGCTCCTCCCCCGAGGCTGGCAAGCCAGAACTCACAGGCGCTGCTCAAAGAAGGCTCGGCCTCCACGGTGACGCAGAGCTGAAGGCCACTCCCTGAATTACAGGAGAGACAATTGCCAAGAAAAACCGCTGAAGTGTGGAGCTGAGGAAATGCTCCCCTTTAAAGAACTTTACAGTGTAATAGGAGCAAGGGTCTGGGTAATTCACATTCAAACCCTGGGGGTGGACGATTTCTTGAGGAGGTTGCAAAACACTTTATCTCATAGTAAGAAAACCCCAGTTTGAATATTTCTTACATAGTTTAAGTAGCCTTCTTGGCCATCCTATGTCTATAGGTGATTCTTTTCTTTTTACTAGTACTGGGAAATGATGGGCTTCATTCTGAACGTTTTTATGCACATATCATATGCTTTGTTCCTACTTATCCTCCATTGCCTTACCTTGTTCCCACTCCCACTCTCACTGGTTCCTTTCCTCTTCTCAAGCATACCCCCACACTTGCACCACAATATACCCACACCCCACACACTCCACTTAGGATAAGAACACAACAAACGAAGAAAACCATAAACCAAATTCCCAGATGAAGACAGATACAAAATTTCTAAAAAATAATAATAATAAATACTTGCGGGGTTGGGGATTTAGCTCAGTGGTAGAGCACTTGCCTAGCAAGCGCAAGGCCCTGGGTTCGGTCCCCAGCTCCGAAAAAAAAATAAATAAATACTTGCAAGCCAAATATATATATATAGCTCGGAATTCCATGCTGCTAAATGTCTTTTAAAGTAGAATGAGAAAGATATTGATTGGGATGGAACAACAATTTTACATTATTTTCAATAAGATTTTTTTTCTTTTCTGTCCCCAAAAACATGGTATACCTCTACTTTGACTCAGTTCTTCTCTTACATTCTTCAGGAAAGCCTTCAGCGATTGCTTCATATACATGTTTACTTCTGACTAGAAGGTGAAAAAAATCATTTCTTTGGAACGAAGCTAGCCATTTCTGTGTATCCCAGTCTGTAACAGTAAGTTGTTTTTTCTAGTACTTTCTGTTTTGTTTCACGCTTGGGAAATTCAATGCTGGGAGACTTTGTTTTTATTTTGCATGTCCTTTGTTCCTCAGAATATCTCTATGGTAATTTTAAATTAGAAAGCCAGTTTAAGTATAATTATACTTAAATTACAATTGATAACTTGAGAAGTGAGATATTTTGTTTGCCTCAGTATAACACATTATATGGCATTATTCATACAGTATACATATTAAATGTATGTTTTTTAAATCACATTTATATAACCTTTAGTGTCAGGGTAATAAATACTAATAGACTAATAAAGGTCTTCTCTAGGCTGGGATTTTGTTGGTGGTGCTAATAAATAAATTACACAATGTTTGTGGTAGTCACAAATCTCACACATTCACTTCCCAAACAGTTTTAAAGTAGGTCATCGAGTCACCAGAAAGGAGAATGCTCTGTTTTAGGCCATCACTAAGGGACCCAAACTTCTTCCGTCCTACGGCTTTACTATCTTCTTGAGCCTGGAATCCTTTGGTTACATAAGTTGTGTCTGGTTAGATATCTGAAAGGGATGTTGGACAGTCTTGTGGACAGTTTTAAGGGCTAGTTCTAGCAAATACCACCACTGGCCTGTGGCCTCTAACCAGAACTCAGGTGTTGAGTGGAAACTACAGTAGCGCCTAGGGAATGTAGTTTCCTTGTGATTCCGGAGGAAAATGAAGAGTTTGCTGTAGAACTCTCTCTGCCACAGGAAGGCTTTTTTATTTGTCTCACTGCATATCTGTGAAGCTTTTAAAGGCAATGGCACCAAAACAGGATAAACTACGAGCCTGGATGCACTACCTCACTTTCCCTGTTTTTCATGTTCACTAGAAGTTGACCACAATAGATAGGTACACTTTGGAAAGCTATTTTGAGCTAAGAAATGAAGTAGAAAAATGATGTAACTCACTAGAAATGGACGATTGATCATAAGCCCCTAAGTGGACTACCATATTTTGATATCAACTTATGGAACAACTTATATCTTAGCTATATCCCTGTATTTCCCTGCCTGTCTTTAGAATAGCAGCACAAAAATAGATGATTTTCTAATAACCAAAAAAATCATTCTTATAGAATACTAATTATTATTTAATCTAAAGAGGATTCCTGGGCTGAGATATGATATATGACTTTATTTAATTGAAAAGAATTATTTGATTATATACCTTATATCATTTTACCTACTCATTTGAATGTCCAAGTGCACATAAAATAGTTATTACACTTCCAAACTATACTTTCCTGTCTATTTTCCATAGCATGCACAACTTAGCCAATCTTAGACAAATTCCATGGACTTGTTTTTACCTTTACCATTTTTCAGAAGGATGAGAAGAATGATAACTGCTAATGAAAAAGGCTAAAATTGTACTTTATTATTATGAAGTAGATGGTGTAAAATAATATATAATATCTATCACTTTTACATGCCTTGTAACTCACTATTAGCCAGGTATTAACTCATTGGATCCTACTTAAAAATTACTAGTATTAATATTAAGGATACATGCCAGTGATTTCTTACCACATGCCAAGCATTCTTGTTAGCAAGGTTCTACATATCCCTCAAAGTTTATGTTTTGGAAATTTAAATCCTTAGTGCATAAGTGTTAAGAGATGAGAGACTTTTATGAGTTGATTAAAACTCCAGTGAATCTCCTAATATCAGATTGCAGGAGTGGTTTAGTCATTGTGGAGATGGGTTCCAGAAAAAGGTGATGAACTTCGTTCCTTCTTACTTTCTCTCCTGTTTTTTTCTTTCACTATATGCTACTCTTTGTGGCCTTATGATATAATAAGAAGTCCCATGGCAGATATGGTTCCCCAGTTTTTGAAAATTTCAGCTTGCAAAACTGTGAGCTAAATATCTGCCCATTGCGGAGAAATTTCTTGGTCTCGAGTACCCTGTTATAATAGACTAAAGCAGTGAGCATTTTTGGCATTTTCATTTTGTAAATAAGGCATTAGAGAGATCATGGAATGTTTATAAAAATGTTCACAGTGTTTTGGCACAGGGCATTTGGACCTAGGTACTCTGACTCCAGAGTTCATGTTTGTAATCACCAAGACACAGTGCAAATCCCTCATTGTAAATAAAAAATGGTCTATACCTGCAGGTGGGATGAACAGCTGTGCAATATAATGAATCTTAATGAATTATGTGCTTAGAGTCACTGAATCTTAAAAAGAAAATTATTGTCCCTGATTCTGCATCTAGCCTGCCGCCTCCTTTTCTCCTCTCCCATCCTTTCCTACTTCTCCACCATTTGGCTAAAACAGTCTCATATATAATCATGGTAGTAAGTGACAATTCCTCATATTTGGCAAATTATGCTAATTGCAAACAAGGTACAGCCTTCACATAAGGGGAAGATACTTCACAATGGAGTGGGCCACTTAGAATCTGGACACTATAGGATTTAATATTTATGGTACTTCCAAAATAATAGGACAGTAATAGTGAAAAAATTAGCAGTGCTGATGTTCCAGAAGTTATAAAATGATAGCACAAGAGCTCTCTGCTCCCAAACCCCGTGGGAGAGAGACCTCACCGCCTGATCAGTTGGGCACTCCTGAGGCTGCAGAGCGGAGGAGACCACCAACACTGCCCACCCCTGCCCACATCCCTGGCCCAAGAGGCAACTGTATAAGGCCTCTGGGTTCCCGTAGGGGAGGGCCCGGGAGCGGCAGGACCCCTGCGCCTGAGACACTGCCGGAACCTGAAGGAAACAGACCGGATAAACAGTTCTCTGCACCCAAATCCCGAGGGAGGGAGAGCTGAACCTTCAGAGAGGCGGACACGCCTGGGAAACCAGAAGAGACTGCACTCTGTGCACATCCAGGCGCCAGAGGAAAACACCAAACGCCATCTGGAACCCTGGTGCACGGAGGCTCCCGGAAAGAGCGGCGCAGATCTTCCCGGTTGCTGCCACAGCGGAGAGGACTTAGGCAGTACCCCACGAGCAAACTTGAGCCTTGGAACTGCAGGTAGGACCAACTTTTCCCTTGCAACTCAGGACACACAGAGGCAAAATTCCTCTAAGGCCGGGCACTTCCTGTGTTTATCGGAAGTCCCACACCAGCAGATCCCGGACCGCAGCAGCTCTCTGCTCCCAAACCCCGTGGGAGAGAGACCCCACCGCCTGATCAGGTGGGCACTCCTGAGGCTGCAGAGCGGAGGAGACCACCAACACTGCCCACCCCTGCCCACATCCCTGGCCCAAGAGGCAACTGTATAAGGCCTCTGGGTTCCCGTAGGGGACGGCCCGGGAGCGGCAGGACCCCTGCGCCTGAGACACTGCCGGAACCTGAAGGAAACAGACCGGATAAACAGTTCTCTGCACCCAAATCCCGTGGGAGGGAGAGCTGAACCTTCAGAGAGGTGGACACGCCTGGGAAACCAGAAGAGACTGCACTCTGTGCACATCCAGGCGCCAGAGGAAAACACCGAACGTCATCTGAAACCCTGGTGCACGGAGGCTCCCGGAAGGAGCGGCACAGATTTTCCCGGTTGCTGCCACAGCAGAGAGGACTTAGGCAGTACCCCACGAGCAAACTTGAGCCTTGGAACCACAGGTAGGACCAATTTTTCCCCTGCAAGAAACCTGCCTGGTGAACTCAAGACACAGGCCCACAGGAACAGCTGAAGACCTGTAGAGAGGAAAAACTACACGCCCGAAAGCAGAACACTCTGTCCCCATAACTGGCTGAAAGAAAACAGGAAAACAGGTCTACAGCACTCCTGACACACAGGTTATAGGACAGTCTAGCCACAGTCAGAAATAGCAGAACAAAGTAACACTAGAGATAATCTGATGGCGAGAGGCAAGCACAGGAACCCAAGCAACAGAAACCAAGACTACATGGCATCATCGGAGCCCAATCCTCCCACCAAAGCAAACACGGAATATCCAAACACACCAGAAAAGCAAGACCTAGTTTCAAAATCATATTTGATCATGATTCTGGAGGACTTCAAGAAAGACATGAAGAACTCCCTTAGAGAACAAGTAGAAGCCTACAGAGAGGAATCGCAAAAATCCCTGAAAGAATTCCAGGAAAACACAATCAAACAGTTGAAGGAATTAAAAATGGAAATAGAAGCAATCAAGAAAGAACACATGGAAACAACCCTGGACATAGAAAATCAAAAGAAAAGACAAGGAGCTGTAGATACAAGCTTCACCAACAGAATTCAAGAGATGGAAGAGAGAATCTCGGGAGCAGAAGATTCCATAGAAATCATTGACTCAACTGTCAAAGATAATGTAAAGCGGAAAAAGCTACTGGTCCAAAACATACAGGAAATCCAGGACTCAATGAGAAGATCAAACCTAAGGATAATAGGTATAGAAGAGAGTGAAGACTCCCAGCTCAAAGGACCAGTAAATATCTTCAACAAAATCATAGAAGAAAACTTCCCTAACCTAAAAAAAGAGATACCCATAGGCATACAAGAAGCCTACAGAACTCCAAATAGATTGGACCAGAAAAGAAACACCTCCCGTCACATAATTGTCAAAACACCAAACGCACAAAATAAAGAAAAAATATTAAAAGCAGTAAGGGAAAAAGGTCAAGTAACATATAAAGGGAGACCTATCAGAATCACACCAGACTTTTTGCCAGAAACTATGAAGGCCAGAAGATCCTGGACAGATGTCATACAGACCCTAAGAGAACACAAATGCCAGCCCAGGTTACTGTATCCTGCAAAACTCTCAATTAACATAGATGGAGAAACCAAGATATTCCATGACAAAACCAAATTTACACAATATCTTTCTACAAATCCAGCACTACAAAGGATAATAAAGGGTAAAGCCCAACATAAGGAGGCAAGCTATACCCTAGAAGCAAGAAACTAATCATCTTGGCAACAAAACAAAGAGAATGAAAGCACACAATCATAACCTCACTTCCAAATATGAATATAACGGGAAGCAATAATCACTATTCCTTAATATCTCTCAATATCAATGGCCTCAACTCCCCAATAAAAAGACATAGATTAACAAACTGGATACGCAACGAGGACCCTGCATTCTGCTGCCTACAGGAAACACACCTCAGAGACAAAGACAGACATTACCTCAGAGTGAAAGGCTGGAAAACAATTTTCCAAGCAAATGGTCAGAAGAAGAAAGCTGGAGTAGCCATTCTAATATCAAATAAAATCAATTTTCAACTAAAAGTCATCAAAAAAGATAAGGAAGGACACTTCATATTCATCAAAGGAAAAATCCACCAAGATGAAGTCTCAATCCTAAATATCTATGCCCCATATACAAGGGCACCTACATATGTAAAAGAAACCTTACTAAAGCTCAAAACACACATTGCACCTCACACAATAATAGTGGGAGATTTCAACACCCCACTCTCATCAATGGACAGATCATGGAAACAGAAATTAAACAGAGATGTAGACAGACTAAGAGAAGTCATGAGCCAAATGGACTTAATGGATATTTATAGAACATTCTATCCTAAAGCAAAAGGATATACCTTCTTCTCAGCTCCTCATGGTACTTTCTCCAAAATTGACCATATAATTGGTCAAAAAACGGGCCTCAACAGGTACAGAAAGATAGAAATAATCCCATGCGTGCTATCGGACCACCACGGCCTAAAACTGGTCTTCAATAACAATAAGGGAAGAATGCCCACATATACGTGGAAATTGAACAATGCTCTACTCAATGATAACCTGGTCAAGGAAGAAATAAAGAAAGAAATTAAAAACTTTTTAGAATTTAATGAAAATGAAGGTACAACATACCCAAACTTATGGGACACAATGAAAGCTGTGCTAAGAGGAAAACTCATAGCGCTGAGTGCCTGCAGAAAGAAACAGGAAAGAGCATATGTCAGCAGCTTGACAGCACACCTAAAAGCTCTAGAACAAAAAGAAGCAAATACACCCAGGAGGAGTAGAAGGCAGGAAATAATCAAACTCAGAGCTGAAATCAACCAAGTAGAAACAAAAAGGACCATAGAAAGAATCAACAGAACCAAAAGTTGGTTCTTTGAGAAAATCAACAAGATAGATAAACCCTTAGCCAGACTAACGAGAGGACACAGAGAGTGCGTCCAAATTAACAAAATCAGAAATGAAAAGGGAGACATAACTACAGATTCAGAGGAAATTCAAAAAATCATCAGATCTTACTATAAAAACCTATATTCAACAAAACTTGAAAATCTTCAGGAAATGGACAATTTCCTAGACAGATACCAGGTATCGAAGTTAAATCAGGAACAGATAAACCAGTTAAACAACCCCATAACTCCTAAGGAAATAGAAGCAGTCATTAAAGGTCTCCCAACCAAAAAGAGCCCAGGTCCAGACGGGTTTAGTGCAGAATTCTATCAAACCTTCATAGAAGACCTTATACCAATATTTTCCAAACTATTCCACAAAATTGAAACAGATGGAGCCCTACCGAATTCCTTCTATGAAGCCACAATTACTCTTATACCTAAACCACACAAAGACCCAACAAAGAAAGAGAACTTCAGACCAATTTCCCTTATGAATATCGACGCAAAAATACTCAATAAAATTCTGGCAAACCGAATTCAAGAGCACATCAAAACAATCATCCACCATGATCAAGTAGGCTTCATCCCAGGCATGCAGGGATGGTTTAATATAAGGAAAACCATCAACGTGATCCATCATATAAACAAACTGAAAGAACAGAACCACATGATCATTTCATTAGATGCTGAGAAAGCATTTGACAAAATTCAACACCCCTTCATGATAAAAGTCCTGGAAAGAATAGGTATTCAAGGCCCATACCTAAACATAGTAAAAGCCATATACAGCAAACCAGTTGCTAACATTAAACTAAATGGAGAGAAACTTGAAGCAATCCCACTAAAATCAGGGACTAGACAAGGCTGCCCACTCTCTCCCTACTTATTCAATATAGTTCTTGAAGTTCTAGCCAGAGCAATCAGACAACAAAAGGAGATCAAGGGGATACAGATCGGAAAAGAAGAGGTCAAAATATCACTATTTGCAGACGACATGATAGTATATTTAAGTGATCCCAAAAGTTCCACCAGAGAACTACTAAAGCTGATAAACAACTTCAGCAAAGTGGCTGGGTATAAAATTAACTCAAATAAATCAGTTGCCTTCCTCTATACAAAAGAGAAACAAGCCGAGAAAGAAATTAGGGAAATGACACCCTTCATAATAGACCCAAATAATATAAAGTACCTCGGTGTGACTTTAACCAAGCAAGTAAAAGATCTGTACAATAAGAACTTCAAGACACTGAGGAAAGAAATTGAAGAAGACCTCAGAAGATGGAAAGATCTCCCATGCTCATGGATTGGCAGGATTAATATAGTAAAAATGGCCATTTTACCAAAAGCAATCTACAGATTCAATGCAATCCCCATCAAAATACCAATCCAATTCTTCAAAGAGTTAGACAGAACAATTTGCAAATTCATCTGGAATAACAAAAAACCCAGGATAGCTAAAGCTATCCTCAACAATAAGAGGACTTCAGGGGGAATCACTATCCCTGAACTCAAGCAGTATTACAGAGCAATAGTGATAAAAACTGCATGGTATTGGTACAGACACAGACAGATAGACCAATGGAATAGAATTGAAGACCCAGAAATGAACCCACACACCTATGGTCACTTGATTTTTGACAAAGGAGCCAAAACCATCCAATGGAAAAAAGATAGCATTTTCAGCAAATGGTGCTGGTTCAACTGGAGGGCAACATGTAGAAGAATGCAGATCGATCCATGCTTATCACCCTGTACAAAGCTTAAGTCCAAGTGGATCAAGGACCTCCACATCAAACCAGACACACTCAAACTAATAGAAGAAAAACTAGGGAAGCATCTGGAACACATGGGCACTGGAAAAAATTTCCTGAACAAAACACCAATAGCTTATGCTCTAAGATCAAGAATCGACAAATGGGATCTCATAAAACTGCAAAGCTTCTGTAAGGCAAAGGACACTGTGGTTAGGACAAAACGGCAACCAACAGATTGGGAAAAGATCTTTACCAATCCTATAACAGATAGAGGCCTTATATCCAAAATATACAAAGAACTCAAGAAGTTAGACCGCAGGGAAACAAATAACCCTATTAAAAAATGGGGTTCAGAGCTAAACAAAGAATTCACAGCTGAGGAATGCCGAATGGCTGAGAAACACCTAAAGAAATGTTCAACATCTTTAGTCATAAGGGAAATGCAAATCAAAACAACCCTGAGATTTCACCTCACACCAGTGCGATTGGCTAAGATCAAAAACTCAGGTGACAGCAGATGCTGGGGAGGATGTGGAGAAAGAGGAACACTCCTCCATTGTTGGTGGGATTGCAGACTGGTAAAACCATTCTGGAAATCAGTCTGGAGGTTCCTCAGAAAATTGGACATTGAACTGCCTGAGGATCCAGCCATACCTCTCTTGGGCATATACCCAAAAGATGCCTCAACATATAAAAGAGACACGTGCTCCACTATGTTCATCGCAGCCTTATTTATAATAGCCAGAAAATGGAAAGAACCCAGATGCCCTTCAACAGAGGAATGGATACAGAAAATGTGGTACATCTACACAATGGAATATTACTCAGCTATCAAAAACAACGAGTTTATGAAATTCGTAGGCAAATGGTTGGAACTGGAAAATATCATCCTGAGTGAGCTAACCCACTCACAGAAAGACATACATGGTATGCACTCATTGATAAGTGGCTATTAGCCCAAATGCTTGAATTACCCTAGATCCCTAGAACAAAGGAAACTCAAGACGGATGATCAAAATGTGAATGCTTCACTCCTTCTTTAAATGAGGAAAAAGAATACCCTTGGCAGGGAAGGGAGAGGCAAAGATTAAAACAGAGACTGAAGGAACACCCATTCAGAGCCTGCCCCACAGGTGGCCCATACATATACAGCCACCCAATTAGACAAGATGGATGAAGCAAAGAAGTGCAGACCGACAGGAGCCGGATGTAGATCGCTCCTGAGAGACACAGCCAGAATACAGCAAATACAGAGGCGAATGCCAGCAGCAAACCACTGAACTGAGAATAGGTCCCCCGTTGAAGGAATCAGAGAAAGAACTGGAAGAGCTTGAAGGTGCTCGAGACCCCAAAAGTACAACAATGTCAAGCAACCAGAGCTTCCAGGGACTAAGCCACTACCTAAAGACTATACATGGACTGACCCTGGACTCTGTCCCCATAGGTAGCAATGAATATCCTAGTAAGAGCACCAGTGGAAGGGGAAGCCCTGGGTCCTGCTAAGACTGAACCCCCAGTGAACTAGACTATGCGGGGAGGGTGGCAATGGGGGGAGGTTTGGGAGGGGAACACCCATAAGGAAGGGGAGGGGGGAGGGTGATGTTTGTCCGGAAACGGGGAAAGGGAATAACACTTGAAATGTATATAAGAAATACTCAAGTTAATAAAAAAAAATGATAGCACAAGAAAATCATGGAGGAGGTGATACAATACAGTCTTTAGATTGTGGTGGTGGTTCACCAGGAGTGGAGCTGTTTTAGAAGGATTAGGAAGCATAGCCTTGTTGGAGGAAGTATGTCAATGAAGAAAGGCTTTGAGGCTCTCTCTCTCCTGTGTGTGTGTGTGTGTGTGTGTGTGTGTGTGTGTGTGTGTGTGTGTGTGTGTGTGTGTTCATACACATGTGTGTGCCTTATGGTATATGGTCAGCATAGCTGCCTTCCATATGTCACTCAGATATTCAAATTTGAGGTTACCTACCATGGAGAAAGGAAAGAGTGCTGAGAATGGTCTAACTTTCAAGGGCCAGGTCCTAAGATGCCTCCCAACATTGAGGCTGCTCAGGACACTACTTCCTGTGTCATCATGAAACTAGTACTTAATAATGACAGCTGTGCAAAAGGGAGGGCATGGGCATGAAAATAGACAGTCTCCCTTCTGGTGGTACAAGTATATTGGGGCTGATGACATTTTAGGGTAAACAGTTGTGCAGAAAAAGTCGTGTAGTGCATCAGCCTTTACTTAAAAACCCAATAATGCAAGCCAGTAAGAATAAGATGACAAAATACAAGGAACACCATCGAACATAGTCTTATGACACTGACATTTGCCTGATATTGCCAATAACACAATAAAAAGTACAGAAAACCACAGACTACTTACTACTCTCTCTTAAAAACACAGATGCAGAAATCCTCATCAAATGCCACTGCTCAAAGCAATGGCGTAGATAAAAGATATATCGTGATCAAGTGAAATTCATACTTGGGAATGTAAAGATTGTTCAGCATTCCCAAATCTGTCAATTCAACTTACCACGCTAGAGGACTGAAAATGATGAAAACATCGTAGTAACTGAGGCAGAGTATCTGCCAATATCCCAGATATTCAGGAAAGAAAAATGATCCCATTATAAAACACATCAATCTTCCTCAATCAGATCACCAACATCTACAAAAGCCCCACAGTCATTACATTTGGTGGTGATACACGAAATGCCTTTCTGCTAAAACCAGAAACACAGTAAATATATTTGCTTTTACCATTTCTAATCAACATTGGATTAGAGGCCTCAGTGAATTGAGTAAGACCCGAAAACCAATTGTGTATGTCTTGGAAAGGTAAAAGTAAAATTGCATTTTAGATGACATGAATGAACTATAAAGAGAATTCTAATGAATCAACCAATCTAGAGTTGACTGTTTTTCTAAACAAAGATTAACAACAAAGATTTAAAGCTTAACTTTTAAAACTCTATGTATAATTTTATTTTAAAAATACAAGAAGCGGGGCTCGGAGGCAGCTTTGTTCATGAAGTGTTTGCATTTGCAAGCACTCCGATCTGAATTGGATCCCCATGACCCATATTTAAAAAGCCAGGTGTTGTGGTTTGTGCTTGTAACCCAGTACTTGGATGGCAGACACAGATGGATTCCCCAGAGCTCGCTGGCCAGCCACACTTACCCACTTGGCAAGTTTCAGGTCAAGGAGAGACTCCATCTCAAAAAAGAAAAACTTAGGGCAAGAACAAGTGTGTTGGAAACTTTAATATGCTGATGCAAATAATTAAGTTTTATAAACAGGGATATATGTAACATGTGAATTGACAGAAACACTAATTTTAGGGTGTATCTCTCCATATATATCTATTGTCACTATAACTTAAATAAAAATTCCAGCAGACCTTTTGTGGAAGTTGAAAGAATAACTCTGAAATATGTTTGGAGAAGTAGAGGAGCCAGAATGACACTGAGTAGGAAATAGAAAAGGTGGAAGACTCACATTATCTGAGCTCAAGACTATGGTAATGAAGATTCTATACTATTGATGTAAGGTTGACATATATAGCCAACAGGTCACAAATAAACTAGTAAATAATGCCTATCAGTTTTTGAAAAGTTCTTTTCAATACATTTTACTGGAACACTTTAAGCATATTTTTTATATCATGACCCCTTAGGTAGGACTATAAACAAAATCATTCAAAATGTGTCATGAGCCAGTTATATGAAATCAAATTTCTATAAAGCCAAATCTATAAAATACTAGGAGAATGTCTTTGAACACCTGGATGAGCCAAAGTTTTATTAGAAAATAAAAAGCCAGAAAAAAACCATGAAGCATTAAAAAATAGTAAAATTTGGCTTGAAGTTTTTTTCAAAACTAAAATGAAAAAAATCAGAGTTGTAGAAAATATGTGCAAAACATATATTTCTTATAGACTATGTCCAGGATATACAATTGTTCTTAGAATTTACTAAGACTAACATCTCAAAATAGGTACACAATTTGCAATTAAAGGCATGAAAATATGTTCATTACCACTAGTAAATACTTACAAGGAAATGATAATGAGGCATCATTAACACCTTTATAATAATGGCTGGTATTAAAGAGACTAAACATTGACAAGAGAGATTTCAGAAAATGATGCAGAGTAGCTCATATATTGAAAAAATATCAAACATAACTTTAGAAATAGCCCAGAAGTTGTTAATGTAGTTAAGCATTCTTAATCCTTCAAAGCCAATAATTCCACTCTGAAGTATTTATTCAAGAGAAGGTAACCACCCCCCTGTCTGGCAAGGGTCTGCTTTGAATTCTTTAACTACTTTAGCCATAATCATTAAATCCCTTAATGAATAGTTACACAAATTATAGAATATCCATATCATTCAATACTCCTTATACATAAAAATATTGCATGTATAAATAGAATACTATCTATCTGTTGATGAATATGGTGAAAAATGCTAGAATCAAAAGATTACTTTATTGTTCCATGTACATAACATCTCAGGAAAAGAAAGTCCACAGAGACAGAAGTACGTTGCTGATTGTCAGGAAGTAGGATAGAGACAGTACATGAGCTACAATGAGGTCTGAATGTCATATTGGAGTTAACAAAACATTCCATCACCCTATTGTATTGCTTTGAGACTAAGTTTGTTAAAGCTCATCAATATGTACAGTTATAAAAGAGTGAATTTAACTATGCAAAGTATGCCTCGATAAATGTGAGTCTTCAAAAGAAGAGAGCATCCGCCAACTAGAATATAACCCATAAAATCAATTACATTTTACTCTGAT
Source organism: Rattus norvegicus (assembly GCF_021556685.1). Taxonomy (NCBI): domain Eukaryota; kingdom Metazoa; phylum Chordata; class Mammalia; order Rodentia; family Muridae; genus Rattus; species Rattus norvegicus. Next base: position 111,485,653 of record NC_141554.1, on the reverse strand, counting down.
AGTAATGAGAATACACGGAGTTTGAGTTTTTCTTTAGATTAACTGACTACCAAAGAAGGCTGTGTGTACCAAAAGTAAGAATTAAAATATCCTTTTAAGGGCTTGAGACCTCATATGAACAATGCCAACCAATCAGAGCTTCCAGTGACTAAGCCACTACCCAAAGACTATACATGGACTGACCCTGGGCTCCAACTTCATAGGTAGCAATGAATATCCTAGTAAGAGCACCAGTGGAAGGGGAAGCCCTTGGTCCTGCTAAGACTGAACCCCCAGTGAACGTGATTGTTAGGGGGAGGGCGGTAATGGGGGGGGAGGATGGGGAGGGGAAGCCCATATAGAAGGGGAGGGTGAGGGGTTAGGGGGATGTTGGCATGGAAACTGGGAAGGGGAATAACATTTGAAATGTAAATAAGAAATACCCAATTTAATAAAGATGGAAAAAATATCCTTTTAAATACAGAACAAAACCTGTTCTCTATTAAATTATTTTAATTTCCAATAATATTTTATTACTGTGTTAATTTTTAAAGCATTTGGGAGGCTTCCAAGACATGTAACTTTTGATATGATTATGTAAGCCTTGTAAGCGTTCATGCCTTTGATGGCAAGCTCTTCCTTTGAGTTAGCAAAATACAAATGTCAAAAAAAAACTTGAAGATGCTAGTATCCTACAGCTTACGAAACTTACTCTCTTTGGCTCAGCTTTAATTATCCTGAAGGCCTTCCATGCCAGTCAAATATATAGCTGTAAGGAGAGAGAAGAGGTAAGAAAGATGGGGAAAAAGAGTAGTCAAATTCTATGACTCAAGATGGGAGAGCTGGTTACTCATGTATTCCCCTAGAAAAGCAGCTTCATAATCCCGAAGAGATAGCTTACCTACATTATACATATCAGTATTTTTGTGCATTATAATATGCTCAAAGACCATTGTGAAGTCAATGTACACTATTAAAGACATTGTTAAAATAATCTTAGACCTTCAAAGGACATGCAAACTATTCAGTGACCCTTAGCATTGAGGTACACATAACACAGTATTCCAATGTAGTATATCATTGCCAGGGAGAAAAAACTCAATAATCTTTGATCAAATGTATGTAGCATGACACAAAAGCTTTAAAAAAGAGAGAACAAAAACTAAGCAGATCTGCATACCATCATGACTATGGAAATCTACAGAATGCCAATAGAGAGGATCTCAGTGTGAAGGCTGTGGATTGTGTAATGAGAAACCTTTTAAAGAATAAAATCCAAGAAAAGGACACCAGGGCCTCAGAACACATCATCATAACACATATATAAACAAAGCTCTATTATATGCCCAGACTATTAGACGGTGCTGTTCCTCACTGAAGGAACAGACTGAAAGACCTGTCTAGAATCCACTACTGGAAACTTGAAGAAATGTGTTCCTCATAACTCTGCGGCATCTATAGGGAAAAATCTAGGAAGGACCAGACTTATTCTTATCACCCTGATTCTAATATTTTGCTGAGGCCATAAGAGAGACAGTAGACCAAATATCTAAATACCAATTTTCTCAGGCAGGTGCTATGGCAAGGTGCTTCGATAGAATATTTAAAGCATGGGTTTGGAACCCAGTTCTAACTGTATTAGCAGACTGAATGGGCAACTTGTACTGTCTGATATTAAAACATATTCCACATCATAAATACCTTTTAGAGATCAGCAGCAGCCTAAGTGAACAACACCAGGTACACACTGACCAAGAAGAAGGTGATAAAAAAGTGTTCAGTATAAACCACAGAAGGTCTAAATATGGACATGCCTCATTAGTACATCTAGATTTAGGCAAGGAATCATTCAGTAAGCTTTTAATCATTCACAAAAGCCTTTAGGTTCCAGGAGTTTATGTTTGATTACCTGGCTTAACCAGAGAAGCGATCATTTTAGATGCCTGTGTAGGTGCTTCTAAAAACTTACAATGAGCTTAAATAAAGGGCCAGGGAACTATCTCAGTCAGTAATATGTTTGCCATATGTGGAGATCTGAGCTTGTGCCTGAAATCTCAGTTCTGGAAAGGTAGACAGAAGATCCTTGGACCTAACCAATCTAGCCAAGTCAAGGGAACTGCAGGCTCAGTAAGATATCTTACCTCCAAACATGTGAGGAGCATATAAATACACCCGAGCATGTGCCACCCCCACGAACATATACATAATCCAATAAAAAAGCTTGAGAAAGTAATTAGAATGTATAAAACTAGAAGATGGCTGTTTATCAAAAGAGTTGGGGAGGGCAGAGGAATGTTTCAGCGGTCTGTAATGCTCGCTGCTCTTTCAGCTAACCAGAGTTCATTTTCCAGCACACCACCAGGAGGCTCACAGCTGCCTAGAACTCCAGCTCTAGGAAATCCAACACCCCTTTTCTGGCCTCCATAGACACACACACACACACACACACACACACACACACACACAAATAAATCTTTAAAACTTAAGAAAAAGTTACAGGCACTAGGTCAAGATATACAACTGTGGCTTGGAAGATTATTTAAATTATTTTACGAAGGTACTTTTATAACGTCCTAGGACATAGTCCTTATTGCAGTCACTGTATGAAGGGAGTGAGTATGTGTGCTGTTGACAAGTGGGACACAGGCAAGGGGAGCAGGGAGTCCATCAGGGACACCATTTCCATTATTACTTTAGTAGTCTTGGGGCTTTCACAGTTTAGTCTAGGGATTGCTCTTTTAACTTGGGTAAGTTGCCAGAGCTCTTTATCTACCCCTATCAACCAGATAGAATTCAGCGTCTGTGTCTCCTCCGCTGGCCCAGATAACATAGTAACCTATCATTAAGAGGATGACAGTCAGAGGTTTGGAAAGACTGACATAGCTACTTATTGTCATGATGCTTTCCAAGGTTTTCTTGTGAGGCATACAGTTGGCTTGGACAGGACTTCCAAAAGTAGCTATCATTGTGAACATTTTTTCTAATATCATTGTAGAGTTTTAACATGCATTTTCCTCAACTTAGAATCATATACAGAGGAACTCATTAGACTTTGAAAACATCACAGTTAACAGCATTTCAGTTGTTCTGTGGACATACTAGGATACACACACACACACACACACACACACACACACACACAGCCCTCTCTCTCACTCCAGAATCACTAGTAGAGATGGCTGTGGTTCCATATAATTCCAGCACTAAGGAAGCAGAGACAGGCAGAGGGCTGTAAATTCTAAGCCAATCTAGTCTACGTAGCCAGTATCAGGCTGGCCTGGACTATAGAGACCTTATCTCAAAAAAACAAACCACAGGGGGCTGGAGGAATGGTTAAATGCACCGGCTGCTTTTTCAGAGGTCCTGGGCTTGAATCCCAGCAGCTACGTGGTGGTTCACAAACCATTTTACCTCTTGTACCAGAGCATCATCACCTTCCTTTGTCTTCAAGGGTATTGCACGTAGGTGTCGCACATACAAACCCCATACACACAAAAAAGAAGCAAACAAACAAAAAGAGCACTGGCAGCAGTGCACTGGACCAAACAGCTCTGTTTCCTGTCATGATCACATGACTGAAAGTTGTCTTGATTCTCACTCCAGCTGAGTTCCAGCGGAGCCTTTACTCTGCTGGATATGTCTACATTTGCATTGCCTTTTGGGGACTCAAAATGGCTCACAGGACACTGCCTGTATCACTTGCAAATGGGATATTAATGGAGCCTGTGCCAAAAGGGAAACAGCATTTTGAGTAATTTGAAAGCTGTGGCTCACTGCTGCTACCCTGTATTGATTAGAAAGTTGAGTGGTCCTACATACTACAAGTTTAGGAAAAGAAATACAGATTGAAAGCATTACTTCTACTGAGGTCCAGTGTTTTCTGAACCATAATAAAGTAGAAGGAAAACAAATCAAATCATTGGCCACGGAGAACCACCTGTACTTATTTCTTTACCAGAATTACAACGTGTGATCTTTTAATTTGTTATGCTATGACTACTGAACCAGAAACCAAAGAAGCCAAATCTTCAACATCATGTTTTTCATATGAAATGTTTTATGAAATGGGAAGGCCCTTACCCCCTGTCACATGACCCGCATTGGCCCTGTGATCCAGCTGTGTTGATTCTCACTCCAGCTGCTTTCCCAACAGAGCCTTGACTCTGCTGGGCACGTCTGCAATTGCACTGGCTTTCTAGTGCTCTGATGGATCACAGGTACGCTGCAAATGTGCTATTAACTGAGGTGGTGCCAAAAAGGAACAGAGAATCAAACTAATAAAATGGGTTTTAGAAATCATAAATAAACTTCCCCATCAAAACTCTTGTACTCATGCCATTTTGCTAGCAAACATTACCAGGCAGAGACAGAAGAGAATGGAAATAACAGAGCTTTCTGTCTACTATGAACCAATCCGTATGAACTCCATTTTAAGTGTTTAGAGTCCTCACATCAGTTTTGGATGGGGCTTTGTCTTCCTTACACACAGACTTTTTCAAATGAATTCCCATTATATACTACATGCTGTCTTGCACTTTTCTAATACAAAATGTGTTTCTCTGTTTTGTTTGCTCACTTCATAAAAAACACTTGTCTGGAGAAAAATTAGGCTATCTGGTAAGCGCCCTCTTGTGTCCAGAAGCAGAACTATCATGCCCTTGGAGAAGAGTGGGAACTATATCTTGCCAGTCAGCAGCTTAGGCTTCTAGAATATACCAGGCTGAAAAACCAGAGCTTTATTATGCATTGCAGAAAAGGTGGAATCCAAATGTCTCTACCTACAAAAGTCTTTACTATAAATTTCATGTTTACTGAAAATATCAAATATGGGAAAGCTACAAAAAAGTATAATTTTAGAAAGACTAACTACTAAAAATTGCCTGTATACTTTACATATTCATATATACACACATGATTCCGTACTATTACAAACCAGCTTTTCTTGTTTGTTTTGGTTCTTTGAATCAGGGGTGCTGTTTGGCAACCCAGGTTGATCTGGAAATCACTTTGCAGTCTCAAGCGAACTTTAAAACTCAAAGCAATCCTCCTGCCTTAGGCTCTTGAATACTTGGATTACAGATATAAGACACCATACCTGATGGTTTGGTTCATAATAATGCACTGTTTCAAATTCTATCCCTCCACCCTCCAACTTTGAAGCATGTTATATCAAGTTTTTTTTTTTCAATATTACTAGAAAATGACTAAATGCAGGTCAGAGATGATTTTAAATCCAGCACATTTGTTCATGCCTACATTCTCATCGTTCATTAGGCTGAGGCGTGAGGATTGCCATGCACTAGCCTAGAATTGCATAGTTCCAGGGGAGGCTGGTTTATACAGAACTTGTCTCAAACAAAACAAAACAGAACAAAACAAACCAACAGAAAGAGGCTATAAAACAGAGATGGTAAGACTGCTTCTACCCCATCACATACAAATTCCATTAGAAAATCAACACTCCTTTTTCCTGATTTTGGTGACACACACTTTGTTAATCATAGTTTTTCTGCTTAAATGACTTAAAACACTGAGGCCATTCTAAACTTCCTTTTCTTCCACTGACTTCTACTTTGCAGACAGCTTTTCAAATCACTACAGCTTCACTTTTATTTGGCAGCTATGAAACATTCCATAGGATTGAAGTATCGTGCTGCATAATACTTTTAAAACTGCTTAGAGAATTAAACCAAGTCCCCTATCTCACTTTTAAACTGAGATAACACAGAAAAACATAATGGTTCTTACAGATCACTGTTTTCTCTACCTGTGGCCTGAGAGGAGTCCTCACCAGCAGGAAACACCCAGGGTTGTAAGTCTACACAACTTGGCTCCTTGTTTGACTGGGTCCAGGAAAAAAATCCTCTTTCAGCAAAAGCAAAGGGTTATGAGAGCTCGTATCTCTGTGGGTACTTATGTATGTGTCTGTGAGTGTGTGTGTGAGTGCTCAAGTGTGTTTGAGATAACATAGTCTGCTGTCTCAGCATCATTTTGCTTTCCAATTATAAAAAAAAATTATCCAGGAATAAAGCAATTCTGAAAATGCTGGGAACAGTTCACATAAAAAGAAAAGGTTTTGCTTCACTTCTGCCAACACCAACTATACCCAAACAGTGGGAGACTCAAGGAGTCTAGTTTCCCGCCCCCGCCCCCGTTAGGAAAAGGCGCATTTTTTTTACAAGTGATATCACTCCACAGCGTATCTAAATCTCGTTCCAAGCTCATGTACCTTTCTATATCATTCATTTAATGTTTGCGTTTTCTGCCAGTTATTTTTTTTTGGCAGAATGCAAATGTTTAAAACAAAATCCGATTTAAAAAAAAAAAAAACTACCAGAGACACAAACATGGAATGCCACGTAAGAAAATGAACATGAACGGCATGCCTCACTGAAGTCTTATTTTAGAAGCTGCAATCTGATCACCTCTCCCCACACTACGGACTTTCAAATTATCCGAAAACCCCAAATTCCTAAAGATTAATTCCATCCGAGTTACGACAAATCTATCAAAACATTATTGCGTTCCCACCTCTCCCAGGCAATACTCTCTATTTTCTTTCTCCACCTTCCCACCAAAACGCGAAGAAATTGCCAGAAAATAACGGGCTTTAAGACAGCCATTACCTCCTAGCTCCTAGTCTGCTGCTGCCGCCGCCGCCTGAGAAGTGCAACCCCTCCCCCAGGACGAGCGCTGCTGCGCGCTTCCCACCAGCAGGCATAAGCTCCGCCCCTTCTCGTGCTGGGGGCTGCAGGGAAGAGCCCCTGGGGAGGGGCGAAAGCCAACTCAGACTCAGACTTGTTACAGTCTGCAAAGGAAAAACATGGGCTTTTTTTTTTTAAGCTAGAAAGCAGAAAGGCAACATGTGTCCTTTACTTTGCATTCAAAGCATCAGGGCAGATGATTCCCTCCCTGAAAAAAATGCAGAAATATCTTTAACATATATTAAAGACCTAGATAAGAATATCTTTTGCAACACACAAAATGTTTTGTTTTGCCTATTCTGCCACTTTATTTCTGCAAACTAAATTGAGGTCCAGCTGCTCAAAATGTCTTAAAAATATTTGCCATGGCCCGCTTAGTGATTGAGGTGAATTAATAATACCTTATTAGGGGGAAATTAAGTCTTTGAAAGGTTAGTTTTCCTGGTCCTGATGTTGTTATATTATGCTCCCTCCACCACTTGCTGTGGTGTGTGTGTGTGTTTGTGTGTGTGTGTGTGTGTGTGTGTGTGTGTGTTTCCGCATGCGCCCATGTGCGTGCGTGCCTGTGTGCGTGGTGTTTGAGTGTGTGTGATGTTTCTGTGTGTGCATATATAATTAGGTCTTATTCATCCTTCTAAAACTTTCACACATTTTAGTCATTTCTAAATATGAAACACTAATTAAATTCTTTGAAGAAATGTGTATGTGAATATACTGAAACCAAGGAGGGAGACCTTATAGTAAAAAATAGTACGCCAAAATGGGAAAACTTGACAAACTTGGTACAAGTTTGTTTTCAAGGCAAAATATCTCTCTTCTAAAGTGGGTGCTGCGCGCCTTACACCTATAATCCCAGCATTGGGGAAACTGAGGCAGGTAGCTGGGGGGGCAGTAAGGGAGCTTAGGCTACAGAGTGAAAATCTGGACTAGAGAGTAAGCACCTACCTCAAACACTAAACTAACAAAACCCACCGAAAAATGAGACGAAACATCAACCTTCAAGGCAGCCTAAGGTAGCTCTTACATGTTAATTAGAAATAAACAGCAGAGTAAAAATAAATGGACAAAGGACAAAAGGACATTAATAGGTTATGAAATTCTAGGGGAATGCTCTGCTTCCTTGTAAGCAGGTCCATGCCGAGCCGTTCCAAATATGTTTGTCCCTGTACTGCTAAAAGCCTCAAACCAATTTGGCAGTATTTACTTAAATTTGGTGCTTTCTTATAAGGCCCACTTGACTTTTACCATTATCGGTGTTCTGCAATTTACCATTGTACTAGAGCTTACTTACACTTTGGCGTCTCTGTCCCCGTCCCCGTCCCCGTCCAACTCCGTTTTCTATCAGTTTATTCAGTGGCGTTCTTTAAAACCCAAACACTCAACATAAAAATAGAGGGCCATACGAAATATATCCACTGACTTTAATCATGAAAAAGATGCAAATGTAACTAAGACTTTAGTCATTTTTTAAAGCTCAGTTTGACTGAAAAGCAGCAAAGAAACTGTAAAATCAACAGTTGGTAAGATTACAAGGGGGTAGAATCACAGTCCTGCTATAAACCCAGAAAAGGTTTAACAATCAATTTAAAGTCAAAGGAAGTCTGTCTGCTTACAATATGCTTTCTCTCCCCATCACCATTCTCTCCCTATCCCTGCACCAGGGTGCAGTGTGCCTGTTTGCTAGAATGCGAGGTGATATTGTTTACTCTTAGATTTTGAGGAAATCAGTGACTGTAATCTGAAACTGAGTGTGGTTCAACATCACAACCCTGGTGCTGAAGACACTAGCAAGATGCTGCCACCCTTAATATTGTCTCTGTCTTAGCATATTTTGGTGCACCATGCCTTTGTGCTGACCATAACTGGCATAAATCACAACATCCTCCTAACCTTAGAGCCCGTATGGCAAGCTGAAGCTTGGTGGTCAGTTTGCTTTCAGAGCTACCTGTTCCTGTGATAACAACACTGAATGCCATAAACTTAGGCAGGGAAAGGCTCATTTCACTCTGCTTTATTAATGATTAGCCATCCCTTCTTCCTGAGCTTTAACTCTGATGTGGTAGTTCCTAGGGAGAGCTTTATCTTACCCACACTGCCTGGGGATAACACTTCTGAGGTTTACATCCCTTAAGATAATGCTATGCTATGTTTAAAACCAAAAATTCTAAGCTATTATAAGATCCCATTAATTAACAGAGAGAACAGGTAACATGAATAATCTCCTGACAATTTTAACAATGATGAACAGAGAAAACAGAGCGGGACCGTTAGCAAGACTCTTCCTGTAATAAACAAACGGGAACAAGAAGAAAAAAAAAACTGTTTGCACTGGGAACTCCACAGAAAGAAGCCATCATTCTTCCAGAGATCCTAAGCAGAAAGGTCAGACAATGTCAAAGTGATTCTGTATCCGCTTTGGAAACGGAATAGAGGGTTTGTTGGTGAGGTGGCGGTCTCTGTCGGTAGGCTCCAATGTCAGGATTTGCAATGGTACAGGGGAGCACTACGGTAATGTTTTTCAAATAGGAAGTCAGATTGTGGCTTTGAAATCTTTATTACCTTTCTTCCCACACAAATTTAGGTTGTCATCTCCACACCCCAGATAGCCTGTTCAAAGAGGAGTGAGTCACACGGACCTCTAATGTTAAACCTAGGTTGTTCAATATCAAACAGTAACCACAATTTCATGATGTGATAATAAAAAAGTGCAGCCCCCTGTAGTGTTTTCCAAGAAGCCTTATCTTATTAGCCTGGTTTTCATTTCCCTGAAAATTCACAAGGTAGCTTAAAGAAAATATTTTCAATGAGTGAGAACCGGGTTAGATTAAAACATAACCCCAAAGAAAGGGGACTAGATAAAAAGCTTACTCAGACAAGTAGAAAGGTGGGTGGACAATGAGAGTGGAGACAGGGTGCTGGTCAGAAAAGCAAACAGAATCAGAAGAAGGCAGGATGGACAAGACCAGGAAGGACTAAGATAACAGAAACCGGATCCCTTATCTTTAGCCTTTTTCTTCTGTTGTAAAAGAAGAAAGGGAATCGAGTAGGAGGGTCTTTGGCACTGTGGGGGACATTATTTGTATTCCAGGATGACTGGAGACTTCTGGGCATCTCTTGGTTCTACTGGAGAATGGTAGGTTTTAATGATTTCTGAGCTGCTGCTGCTGCTGCTGTCCCATTTATCCAAGATAATTGAAGAAAATCTCGTGGACAAAAGACAGAGGACTCAACTTCAACAACACAGCACAAACTCTGGAGTCGGGAGATTGGTGATGGTTGCCAGAGAAGAAGTGAGTGCCTTAAGCCACTATGAATACTATGCAGGAAAGCACACAGATTTCCTTCTAAGGAAAGCCTTGGGGCCTTTAAGCAGATCTTAAGAAACCCTAGTAACTGTGCCTGTGGTATGTGGAGATAACAACCTACAGCAGTTCTCAAGGACTCGCTATTCCGGTTTACAGGCCGGCTTTGGGATGGCCAGTACCATGACTTCTCTTTAAAACAGGAGGGGCTTTCTCAAACTTTCATTCCACAGCTCCTGGCTTCCAAATAGGGAGCCAAATAAGCTGTACCCCAAATTTTCAACTGAAACCTGCTCTGAAACAAAGGCAGTTTTCAATTTAAAATACTACAGATCCACAATAAATGAACCTTTGCGATCTCAAAATGTTTTAAATGTAAGAAGTCTGATGAAACCGGAAGTGTCTTACCCTCTGTCACAGGCTCTCTGGTAGTCTGACACTATGGTCCAGCTGTTTTGAGTCACACTTTAGCTGTTTGCCCAGCAGAGCCCTCACCCTTCTGGGTCCTTGTACGGCTGCACTGCTTTTCTGGTCACAAGTGGTACCAAAGGCAGGACTAGGCAAAAGGAAGACAGAAAATAAAGTCAATAAAGTGACAAATGCAGAGAAACTGCCTGTCCACACTCTGGCTGTCATGAGGCACAGGAATGCACATCCCTTGGAGTCTCATGATAGGCTCATTTTCCCGCTTATTCATATACGTTGCAATGGTTTTTAGAACAACCCTGGATTTGTTTCATGGTGAAAGACTCTCCATCCAGAAAATTATGAGGTAGAGACATAAAAGAAGGGACCCAACAGTTTCCTTGCTTGCTCTGTTAGCTGCATTCTATCAATCTACTTTGGGTTTTGTTGTCACTCTGGGTACATTGTAAATTCTCACAGCACTCACTCTCTTTGTATGGAGTTTTCATACTATATACAACAGATATTTTCAATCACATCCTGTGCAAATGTGTTGTCTGCTAAGACAAAACAATTCATTTGTTTGTCCACTTTATAAAAATGATTGCCTGGAAAACATTTAGGAGACCTGGGAAGTGCCATCTTTTGACCAACACTAGAACTGCAGACAATCAGTTGAGGGACAGTGGGAGCAACTATTGGTTTTCTCGAGTTTCCAGAATTATCATTCTCAGCTTAAACATCTCCTTCCTCTGTCATCTCTCTGGCTTTCTCTCTGTTTCTCTCTATCTCTCTTTGTCTGTCTCAGTCTCTCTCTGTCTCGCCATCTTTCTGTCTCTGTCTCTCGGTGTTCTGTACAAAAACAGGATCACAAACTTCTCATTCTAGGGTTTAGGTTATAAAATATCCAATGCTTATTATTTTAGACTTGTATTACAATAGTGATCAAAATATGACAGTTTGCTTGACCTATTACTATATGTTTTATACTTATAATTGAATATTTTTGAAATTGTCTATTCCTCAATAATATACTTGGCATTTACATATCAATAATTTCCGCATTATCATTGGTGAACTATTTTAAAGACTTCCATATCTCTAGATTTTAAATTTTCTCCTAATGAAAACTCAAATATGCTATTTTTAAACTGAAGATATGTATATAAGTTGAAATATTTTTCTCCCTAACTGATTACATTCCCAATTAAAAAAATTACCATTTGTATATTCATTTTTCTCTTATACCCATTCTATTAACATACAATACTCTTTTTTGTAAATGATTTGAGAGTATAATATACAGAAGTTTCTGAAACGTCCTTAATTTTAGCGTGACCCTTAAACCTATTATCATCACATTTAGAGTTATTTCACTTTTTTTTATTAAGTGTGTGTGTGTGTGACTGAGGTGGTGCATGTGTAGTTGCTCAGTATACACGTCCTGGTGAAGGTCAGAGGTAAAGTCAATTTTCTCCTTCCATCTCCACATGGATTCTACCCACTGAGCCATCTGGCCAGGCCATAGGCACTTTGTTCTTTGTACAACTAAATAATGTTCAATGATAGCCTGCATATTATCTCCTGTATACTGAACATTTTCTAAATACTTTCTCAAGAGTATATAACTATCTCCTCTTTGAAGCAGTCTGGACTATAGCGGAACTGGCTGAATTTTAAGCAAGCACAGGGAATTGGGTAAGCAGCCTTCTCAGATCCACAGGAAGATCCAGCTGTAGCTTAAGACAATGGAATGCATGTGGGCATCTGTTCAAGCACCTGTAACAAAACAAATTATTCCCCTTCGCCTCCATTTTTATATCTGAGTGCAAAAGTCCTTACATGAAAGTCTCTAATGAAACCCTGAGTGCTCAGTATGCTCTGCCTGAGTTGTTTACTACTTTTGATTGTATTATTTCACCACATGTACACTTGAATGCACTTCTTGAAATTACATGTATTCAGTCCTCATAGACAGTTCCCAAGTAGCTTTTCCCCCTGTCGTTTGAAATTCTCTCTTCAGTTAATTTAGGCCGATGGAGTACCTACATCCTCAGTGAAACATGAAAACACATCGGGCACTACCTTTGATGTTCTTTGATATGAGGCATCCTTTATTATTAGATGTACCATTTATTCTGTTTATTGTAATGACTGTTTATTGCTTTTATGATCGCTCAGGGTTTGGTTTTGAGACAAGGCCTAGTGTAGCCTCCACTAAGTATTGGAAGCTGGCTTTTAACTGCTGATCACCACCCCACCTCCCAAGCACTGGGAATCCAGGCTTTTACCACCCCCATGCCAGCCTCTCACTCTTACCTTTTATATTTTTATACCATTCAGGACTCATCCTCTTGATAGGTAAGCAGAGATGTAGAAAGAGATCATCTTTTACATATTATTAAAAATTTGAATCTTTTAAAACACTGAGTTTCTTTGACAAATAACCACATTTCGAGCTCCCTGAAGCACTTGAATTTGCAAATTATACTTTATTGTATTCTATTAATCAGAATTCACCAAAAACATTAGTATCTGTGGCAAACACAACACATAGTAAGCTGAAAGCCAGCATCCCAAAGACTTTAAATTTTCATTTACGACATCAAAACTTTTCTTTCAAAATACAAAAGATTAATTCGCGAAGATTTTTCTAGACATTTACCATAGCCACCACAGCTTTTTGACTGAAATACCAAATGATCCATTCAAAAGTTAGTGTTTGCGACCTCGTGAAGAATTATTTTTCCTCAGGTGTAATATGATCGCCACCCCTCTCCCATTGGACTTTTAAAAGAACAATCTGGAATACAAAGCTCAGTTATCATTTCTCTTATAGAGGCGACCCGCACAAAGCGACACCTCTTTTTCTTACTTTCACCCCTCAGCCCCGACTTTTCTCACCTTTCACACCGAAATCTTCTACAAATCTCCAAAAACACCTACTTCCAGGACAGGCCTGAAGACGCAGCCTCTGGAGCCCGCCGCCGCCGCAGCCACCGCCGCCGCAGCCGCTGCCGCCACTTGGCCACCGCGGCTCTCCCTTAAGCAGTCTGAACCTCACGAAAAAATGTGTATCCCATGCGAGCCCCGAGCGAGTGGCCGCCCGCGCCTCAGGAGCCTGTATAAGAGCAGCTCCACCCCGCCCACTGAGGGCGTTCTTGACTTCTTCTCCGCCCCCGGATGCTCCGCCTCTTCTTGCGGGAAAGGGGGAGAACAGGAGGGCTCCCTTGCTCTGGGGAAAAAAATACTAAAACCAATGCATGGCACAAGCAAGTTTCCTTTTAAAGATTTTGGTACAGTGTGGGTCCCGAATATACCTTCAATTTCCGTCCAAATACATGAGTGACTCCCGATGGAAAAGAAAAAATAAAGAGGCAGCTGTTATTTTCATATAATAATGATGTAGTTAAAATAGTCCTCACGGTTTTTGCCTGTTCCTTGTTTTTTTTTTTTTTCTTTCATTTTTGTAGTTGTTGTTGTTGTTTTGCTGGCCATCTTTTGTGTTTGTTTCTCTCCCCCTTCTCTCTGTTCCTCCTTCTCTCCTCCTTCCCCACCCTCATTTTTTCTCTTGTATGAGTTTGAGATTCTTGATACATCATAGACCGATCTTAAATTCATTATCTCCCTGTCCTACTCTCACCAGTGTGGTTACAGGTGACTTGACTACATTAGTTAATTAGGTAATTTCTAAAGAAAATCCATCCGTGTCTGATTATACTGAAATTAGAAAGAAATATATGCATCAACAATAAGACCAGTCAGTAAGGGCGAAGGCCTTTTATTCTCTAAAGGGAATGAGAGAGAAAGAAAGATCCTGGAGTTGGGTAGGTGGGGAGATCTAAGAGGGCTTGGGAGAGAGGAAAACTAGAGCAGAATATGTTGTATGAAAAATGCATTTTCAGTAAAAAGTATAAAATATAATAAGGCTCCCTGAAGCATGGTGGTGTATATTTTGCAAGCAATCACTACACTAGGGAGATCCATGATGTCTGTACAGTGAGAGACTTTCTAAAGAAGCCGTTAAGACCATTATAAGCCAAATTCAACAATCACCAAGAAGTAGACATATGCTTTGCAATGTAAATCATCAGATAAAAATACCCCAAGCTCTTTTTTAATTTTCAGGTAGAGGGAGAGAGAATGGATGTCAGAAGTTATCATCTGAACCTCACACACATAATCCTGTGGCACACACACACATACACACACACCCCCAAAAAATAACAATAAATATTTTCAATTTTTTTTGAACATTTAGTATTTGCTGTGGTGGTGGTGGTGGTGGTGGTGGTGGTGGTGGTGGTGGTGGTGGTGGTGTGTGTGTGTGTGTGTGAATGTGAGTGTGTGTCCTTTCCGTGGCTCATATGTGGAATTCACAGGACAATCTTAGAGAGTTTTCTCCTTCTGCTATGGGATTTGAACTCAGATTATCAGGCTTCAACAGCAAGCAGTGCTACCTACTGGATCACTTTGTTGGTTCCAGTCTGACCAGCATCCCTGTGTGTATACTGTTAGCTATGGAGTTTTCCATAGATGCTCTGTAACAAAAAAATCCATTTCACTTCTCAGATTTATTGTTTTAAGCGAGCGCCTTCATCAGATATCTTGCCAACTGTAAATCTATGTTTTGTGTATGGTGAAATGCTAAAGATCCACTGACACAGTAAACTTCACATCATGCTACTGTGAAAGCAGAGAACACATTCCTGCAAGATGTTCTCTGACCTCCATGTACATCAGGTGTCATCCTTTCCCCGGACTGCCAGATAAACTGAAGCATAATGAAATTTAAGAAATAGTTTCTGTTCATGGGAACCTGGGAAAGTGTCAGAGCAGTTCTCCTAATGGGTATCAAGGACATAGTGCGAAGAAGCATTGTTGACTAAAATCAGAGAACTGATAAACTTTGTTTTTGAAAATCACAAGACCTTGACAGATAATACTATTTAGAACAAAGGGGTTCTTTTCTGAAGAGGTGCCTTGTTTTAAAGCTCTTATTGAAACTATTTTTTTCTTTTAAGTTAAGTGTTTAGGGGCTGGAGAGATGGCTCAGTGGTTAAGAGCATAGACTGCTTTTACAGAGGTCCTGAGTTCAATTTCCAGAACCCACATGGTGGTTCACAACCATCTGTAATGGGATGTGATGACCTCTTCTGGTGTGTCTGAAGACAGTGACAGTGTACTCACATACATAAAATAAATCTTTAAGAAAATAAATTAAGTGTTTAAAAAAAACTAAACATCAATACAGGTGATACTGTAAATACCAATATTGGTAAGGAAAAAAGTGTCAGGTTCATACAATGGTGATAACAGGAATCTTGGAATTTGTGACTAATATTTTTGAAGCCGTTTGACACCATTGCCAAAGGCTAAATATCAGAGAGGTAAATGGAAAACAGGTTAAAGATTTCAGAAGCAAAAGGACATTTGTACATCATAGAGAAGAAATGGCCTCCACTAAAGCTCTTACTTTTCCACAGAGTACATAAGACCATCCAATACAGAACATAGGCTGTAAACATGAGTTTATTTTCTTTTCATTGTTATTTGTTTTATAAACTTCGATTTATATATGTTTAAATTTCTATAATTAAATATTACTATTTCATAGAATTACATATTTGATAAAAGTCAAATTGTTTGGGGATGAGTTTCGAAATTCTTTAGAGCCAAGCAAGGCAAATACATGAAAACATAGGCCTTGTAGTCAATGGAAGTCTTCTCGTTTGTCTTCTCCTGTATTTGCAAGGTTTGGGGTCATCATCGCAGAACGAATAATCTAAATTTCCTAGTTACTCAGTTCACTCCTCAGAAAGGCTAAAATTTTCCATTAAGTGCTTAAGGTAAGGGTAAATTGAACCTCAATATGCCAAGTCTTGAGAAAGATTTGTTTGTTAAAAACTTCAAATAATACAATAAGGTATATAGGGTATAAAATTATTCCATTTGTAATGTAATATTAGAAGGCCAAAATTATTCATATTTATTGCTGGTTCTATTTTTTTAATACCAGACTAAATTTAATTTCTGAGTTCTTCAAGTATATTTAAAGCCTTGAATATAAAGTGAAATTTTTTGTATCTAGAAAATTTCCAAGAGTGTAAAAACTTATAAACACATAGCATCAAGTATATTGAGTCACATAGAAACAATCATACATACACCTTTATTAACAGCATTTCCTTTTAGAAGCCCAAGTTAAAATCATTATTTTATATGTATTGTCTTCTATATTAAGATAATAATAGCTTAATATTTATATTTAGGGGCTAGAGAGATGGCTTGGTATTTAAGAGCAGTTATTTTTCTTCTGGAAGATTGAGGTTCAGTTCCCAGCACCGTCATGGTGGCTCACAATTATCTTTGACTTTAATCACAGGAGACAGGTACTCTCTCCTGGCTTCCATGCATGCCCATGATGCACAGACATACATGCAGGCAAAACACCCATACACATACAAATAAATTAATTGAAATTTATTTAAACCTGTACTTAAGTGTGTCTGTGTTTATATGTCTATATGTTTCAATACATTAATAAGGTAATGTAAAATATATTTTAATGACAATGGGATAAGAGGGTTCAAATTAAAGTGAAAATAATCTTAGAATATATAATTTATTCTCATGAGATCATATTTATTTTTCTTTTTCTCATCTTAATGGATGAAATATTTGACCTCTTCCATGTGTTTAAATTTTAAATGTACCAAATTTAACATATATCCTTTAATGTTAACATATGCAAATAGATTCATTTCACAAAAAGTTAAAATTTTGTTTTTGTGCTTCATTCTGTCACGTTTATCTTCATATTGTCACCACAGGCCACAAATAAAACTGCTCCTTTCTCCCATCTGATTACTAGCCAGGGCCAGCACTGCTCAGCTTCCAGGGTCAGGCACATTCAGGGTGATACGGCCATAAACATCTAGTCTATTCTCTATGTTGTCTGTGTTCACATTATTTGAGTAGTCACTTTCCTTTAATAATCTCTCTTATTCTCTTCCTTCTGATCTGACCCAAATTTAGAATCGTAAAATTATCAAGGTGTTTGCTTACATGTGAAATATCTTTGCCAGTTTCCAGATGGCTAGAAATTAATTTAAAAATCTCTCTCCTTATGAAAAGACAAATAAAAATACTTCAGCATACTTTTTGTGTTCTATATTTTATAATTAGGTTCAGTGTACTAAAATTCTCCAATCTTTTTATATGTTGTGAAGAATACCAAATCAGAAAGAGAAAATCAATTTATCCTAGATTAATTTTATATAGCTAAAGTTATTCGTATACATATATTTCAGTGCTTGCTGTGTTTGTTGGAATAGATAGAAATATGTTCTTATTAATGAACACAGAAAGGTACACTAACATTTGCAAATAGATATATAAGATTTCATTTCAAGGGAATATTATTTTGATTGTTAATTATATCTATTGCTATACCCTGTGGAAAGATTTAAAAACTTCTTAGAGATTTATAAGCAGAATCCCTAAGAAATTCTGATGTTTAAATACAACAGTTATTGTCAAGATATTTAATCAAGGGTCATGTCTAGACCTATATGTCTTAGATACAGTAAGACAATGATATATTTATGTCTTATATCCAATAAGTCAGTCAATTCTCCTCATTTCTCACATGCTTAATCACTTTAATAATTCAATCGGTGCATGTCTATTTTGCACACCTACCTACGTGGTTTTGGGTACCTGTCACAATCTGCATGACAAGGGCTGGCATCATGGGACAAAAAGACATAAGAGAGCCTTAGAATCAAAATAAAATAGAATAAACAAAGTTTCCGAGATTCAGATTTTCCCAGACCATTGCACAGGAGTCAATTGTTAAATTCAAGATAAATGTAAGAAAAATGAGTTACTTGAGACTGAGGGAGAGCAGACTGAAAGGAACACTAATCTTGTGGTTCTGACCAGCCATTGGGGGATGTTTTCCATTTTGTCCTTGATATTTTTATTCTGACGTTGGTGTGCACGTTTTTTATCTTAAAACTTCCCTCTCTCTGTTTTCATTTTATTGTAGTTCTCTAGAGTCACAGAGATGCAAAATCTCTCTCTGTCTCTGTCTCTGTCTCTGTCTCTGTCTCTGTCTCTGTCTCTCTCTCTCTCTCTTGAAGTTGTCTGAAATTCAAGTAATTACCTAAAAATGTATGGAAAGTGTATTGTATGGCCCATGTCACTAAATATTACAACATACCAGATTAAAACCCCCAGAGATTATGCAATTATTAGCCAATCAAAATCCAGAAACAAAATTTCATTTTTTCACATTAGTAAATTTTAATGTAAGAAAACATTTAAATAGAAATTTTCAGGAGACTAGTAAGCATAATCATGATGGTTAAGTAGGTAGGAGACTATCCATATTAGGTCATTACTATTTTTTTATGTTGGAAGTGAACCATATGAGAAGATGTTGACATATTTGATTATAGCCACTACACATTTCTTAGGTCTGCCACTTATTCATTGTACAAGTTCATTCCTTAATAAAATATGTGCAGATGTAATATGTACCTTAAGAGTTAACAATGTCAGAACATTACCTGAAGTTAATTTTTTTTTTTTTGCTATAGCCATAGCTATAGCTATAAATGTCTTTCTGTGCAAGCCAAGCTTCCCTGGAACATACTATGAAGCACAAGCTAATTTAGAAGTCACAGTAACCCTCTTCATTCATGATTGAAACTGTGGGGATTACAGATGTGAACCAGCAACCTGGCCTAGAAAGGCTACGTCTGTGGGTCTCTAAGTCTATGTCTTTTTCTTTTTCTTTCTTTTTTTTTTCCAGAGCTGGGGACCGAACCCAGGGCCTTGCGGTTGCTAGGCAAGTGCTCTACCACTGAGCTAAATCTCCAACCCCCTATGTCTTTTTCTTGTGCCTCTTCTTGGTCTCTTTTTCTTCTGCTTGTTTGTCTTATCCTATTCTGATGTATTAGGGGTTTTTTTTGTTTTATATTATATTATTTTATGTTGTATTATATTATATCTCTTGGGAGCCTATTTGTTATTTTTTTATTGAGACACAGAAATGGAGTGGATCCAGATGGGAGGAAGGGTGGGGAGAAACTGGGAGGAGTAGAGGGAGGGGAAACCATAATCAGGATTATTACATAAGAAAAAATGTATTTTCAATAAATGGAAAAATAAATGGGACAGTATGAGATCTTCAAAAAAGAATAAATCCAATTCCCTGGTATGAAAGCAAACTTCAGGGTAGATGTCAGGTATAGGACTGTTGGATTCAGGACATGGAAGCTAGCAGTATTGCTGGGTCCAGTGGACTTTCAAAGAGGTTGTACTAATTCCCAGTTCCATGTGTTATGTTAGAGTCCCCCGCCCCCCCCCATGTTCTACATCCCCAACACTTGCTAATGTCAAACTTTAAAATTGTTGCCAAGCCAATGGGTGTAAAATGACATGTCTATGTTTGAATCTGTAATTCTCTGCTTACAAATGAGAGAGATAGGAGTGTGTTTGCTTTATTTATTGGCCATTTCCCTTTACTTTTTAAAAAGTTAGTCACGGGTTTATTTGCCAGTGACAATATAAGTTTGGTTCATGTGTAGGAAATCTTTATATATTCTGTGTACAGATCCTTTGTCAGACTGTGGCCTATCTGGTGTCTCCCAACAAACAGGATTGATCTACTTGGTAATTTCTCTTGACAATTTTTTCTAGATATTGAACACAGAGGGACAAAAGAAATAACCATAAAATGAGTAAGTACAAACTTTGTAGAAATCATAACTTTAATAATAATAAAAACAAGCCTATGTCTAGGTAGCCCCCCCCACACACATACGATTTTTATATGTTCAATCAAACAATGACTTAAGGGCTTGCAACCCTATAAAAACCACCAGAGCTTCCAGGGACTAAGCCACTACCTAAAGACTATACATGGACTGACCCAGGGCTCCAAATGCATATGTAGCAGAGAATAGCCTGGTAAGAGCACCAGTGGAAGGGGAAGCCCTTGGTCCTGCCAAGGTTGGACCCCCCAATATAGGAGAATATGGGGGAGGGTGGCAATAAGCGGGGGTTGATGGGGATGGGAACACCCTTATAGAAGGGGAGAGGGAGGGGTTAGTTAGGGGGCCGATGGACAGGAAACCGGGATAGGGAAAAACATTTGAAATGTAAATAAGAAATACCCAATTAAAAAAGAGAGAGAAAAAGAGAAAAAAAATGCTTCTTAGGGAAAGAGATCAAAAGAAAGCTGTGGCTAAACTAAGGAATGTGAAAGCTTTGGATTCTGCATCTCTGAAATAGCCTCCCCTACCCTGGCTCTGCCTCGATTGATTGTCTATAAACTTTGTTTCATGCTTTCTTCTTAGGTGTTCTCATTACACAGCATTCTTGTGGATGAAAATGTTTTAGCTCAAGTGTTAACCTTTGCTACTTGACTGCACTGTTTTTATCTAACAGTCTGCATGTACTGTACTGCCCAATCTTCTTTAGTCACAGCTGCCAAGAACACTATGTGTTCAAGACTTTGTGAAAGGATGATTTCTTAATGACTACACGAACCTACCTTTTAATGTAAGCATTCCTAGTTGCCAAATTTCTAGTCATTCTATTTCAATGTTTCAATACAGTTTCTTTTCTGGAATACTCTTTGAAATTTATACATGCATGTGTGTGTTCCGAGGCTACTGAAATAATAAAGTATGGCGGTGCAAGGGGTAAATTTTATCTAGCTCAAAGATGTATGGGGTGTTATAACAAACCCTAAGTCCCAGGCCAATAGCCAACACTGGCTCGGAACAGAGAATAGGAGCATCAGAATGCACACTGACTAAATGTGAAGCCACTTTAAGTGCAAGAACAAGGAAAAGTTGGCAGCTGAGCTCTTGGAAACCAAGAAAAGCAACCAAGAAAATCCAGGTAGTTAATGTATCACTTCCAGAGCTGAATGGGTCCAGCTGAATCCCAGTCAAATATGCATAAAAGGCCAGATGAATTCCCAAAAGAACCCTCCAAACATGGTTCACTGGGATCCAAGTTTGAGTTGGTTATGTTTGGTAGTGTTGTTCTTCAACATGGATGCTAAAACTCGTACACTGCAAGTGGGTAGTACACCTGTGAGTTAGACTGCTCTGGGGCATTGTATAACACAAATTTTATTTTAAATATGATTTACATTCCTGAAAAGCTAATAAGCGCAACAGCATAGTGCATTGCATAGGTAATTGGCAAACAAAAGCAATAGATGGCTCTTGCTATACTCTGAGGTCACACAGATAGTGGCAAACTGCTCTTGTTGGAATGACCAAGGACATCGTAAGATCTCATGTTTGCTCATTTCGGGGATTCTAAAGCAAGGAACCATGTGATATTCCCTTGAGGACTCATAGCACTAGGGCCAGGCATTCTACATTACTTATTTTCCTTTTTGAATTTGAATAGATGTGGCCATCACTTTCTGACGAGGATGTACAAGACCCTATTCACAAGGCCTTCAGTTTAGATATTTATATAATGTTATCCTTCATGTACCACACATGACCTGTTAGTCAGAACATCCCACTCTTGACCCTAATTGTAACATCTTATGCTCCATGAATTTTATAGACTTAAGTTTCATCTTCTTTAATATATGACTCATCCGAAATCTATTTGTTAGAAATGATAGAGCAATTAAATCAGTACTGTTGTCCATGTAAAATTCAGTCATGTGTGAATTTCAAGGAAGCTTCTGCAAGGGCAGTGTAAGAAAACTAATACTATCATATATGAAGTCATGCTTAAATCACATATAAAAGGGGTGTGCAAGACTAACTGACTTAGCTATGTACAAGAAGCAAATGAAGGTATATCCCAGATGGCAGGGAAGGGGAAAAAAAGCCCAATTAATTAAAAAGGCTGGTTTGAGGTTATTTGTGGCTCACTGGGGTGTATGTTAGGTTTCAAGTGTGGGACAATTGGCTGAGGTACCTACTTAACATATCAAAGCAGATGCTGGCTTCCAGGTTCTCCCAGCACCTCTCACTTTCTATCTGTTACAGGTTCCTCCTGGCTGGCTTACCCTGCCCCCTACAATAAATTTCTCCAGGCTCAGCCTCTGGGTTTCCCTTCCCAATTGCTCTTCCCTATAAAATCCAGCCATTTTGGATACTCGGTCTTTTCATCTATCCTCTTTTTTGGGCCTCCTGGTTGCTGCACCTGGTTCCGCCATCTCCTCACGTGGCTAAGGATCCTGTCCACTCTGGACTCTCCCACATGTCTCTGCCTCTGGCTTTACTCTCCCTTTTATCCACAATAAACTTTCTCTTCCGCCATTCCTAGGGGCAGTCATGTCCTTTCCTTTTTATTTCTTCTTTTCATTCATCTGGTACCAAAACCTGGGACCAGTCATGTTCAGTTTACCTTTTTCACTCACGCTACAATTTGGTAAAATCATCGGCTTGCCTTTAATACCTTCTCCTCTCCTAAAATGGTGTTTTTTGGGAAGTATTCACAACTTAATGATCTCCTCTTTAAACTGCCTTATCTTTCCTGCTGAAAGGTGACATTTTGAATGGGCACTATTTGGGGATCTTAAGGTAAGGACAAGGCACAGAGGAAAAACCCACAAAGCAATGCTATCTGCCAAAGAAGGCAATAGCCAATGAAAATGTAGTACAAATGAGAGTAAATAGGAAAGAATGGGATTATACAGAGTACACCCCAAACTTAAACTGAGCTTAAAAGGGAGCTCTGAGGGTCACCTAATACCTAAAACTAATAGATTCCCCTTATTGATATTTATTTTAAGACACATGCATGCACATTTACACGCATATGTGTGAGAAAATACAGATATTACTGTCCTCAATGTCAAAGCAAAGAAGTACCCTAAAGTTGTAAGAACACAAACATGACCTTCCATTGCTTCTCTGAGACAGTCAGGGCTATGCAGATGCCTCGGCTGCCAGAGCATTTATGAGTTCCCACCACAGCTCCTGCCTTTCTCCCAGAGCAGGATCACAGGAGCTCATGTTTCTACTGAGGAAATCACACTCCATTAAGGAGCAGTCGATTCTTCCTGGACCCTGCTGCCACAGTTCTCACTGAAAGGAGAGAGGAATGGAGGGGAGAGACAGACAGACAGACAGACAGACAGACAGACAGACAGACAGACGGGACAGGACAGGACAATATGGATTGAAGTAAATCAGAAAAAAATAACTTCCCTCTTTCTGCCAACTCCCAATCTCAAAATGATTAAATTTCCCATTGAAATGATTTGACAGAGCGGGAAAGGGGCTCTGAGCAAGACAGTCTTTGTCACTTAGAACACAGAAGCCTGTGAGAAAAATGGAAAGCAACAGAGAAAACAGAATTAGAAGTCAGCTGGCTGGAGTCCTTCTGCTCAACTCACATAGAAAGCATGAGTAGGCGAGGACAAGCTCTTCTAGTGTTGGCAGTCCCAGGCCTTTGAGTACACAAGGCCTAATTACTTACAGCTCCAAGCAAGGGGATCCAGGGGCCTGTTGTCCTAGACTTTAGCAGGCAGAGATTTATGGCTCTAGGCAAGAGGGTTGGAGGTTTATTGCTCTGGGCTTTAACCACAGGAACCCTAGCATTTGGCTACAGTTTTAATCCTTAGGTTCTAACAGCAGCAAGAAGCAGCAGCAGCAAGCAGCAAGGAGCAAGGAGCAAGCAGTGCTTGATATGCTTAAAGTTCCTGGATGGGTCTGAGATATTGGAAACTTCATCCCTGATAGCAGTGGCTCTCAACCTTCTTAATGCTGCGACCCTTTAATACAGGTCATGTCACGGTGACCTTCCAATCATACAATTATTTTTGTTGCTACTTCATATCTATAATTTTGCTACTGTTATGAATTATAACATAAATATTTGATAGGCAGAATATCTGATATACAACCTCTGTGAAATAATCATTCCAACCCCAAGGGGGTTGCAACCCACAGCTGGTTGAGAACCACTGCTTTACAGTGACTAGTGTTGCCGCTCTTAACAGTGTCCAGCTCCCTGGATTGGGACTCTTCCAGGGAACAGGCACCATAGTTCCTTACCCTTGGCTCTTTACAGCCTTTGGTATTACTTTTTTCAACTGCTGAGACCAAAAAACAAAACAAAACAACAACAACAAAACCAAAGTTCCATCTTCATATCAGGCAAAATGTATTTAATCCATCTTTCTCTCCTCTTAGTCTTTTCCCTCTACCAATTCTGTGCCGACGTCTGAAGTCTGAGCTTACCCTGAGACTCAATTCAGTCTCCTATTTGTGAGCTCTTACAAATTTTAAAAGACTTATATTACTTACTTTCCAAGATGTCTCCTGTATTTATATCTAAATTTAGCAATTTCAAATAGAGGTACTTTGCATACAGTGATTTCTCAAAGAAGCTCTTTAGAAGATTTGCCATTAAAGACTCGCATTAAACAGAAATTCTAGCTTACTAGAATTACCACGAGGCTTACTTTGCTGTCAGTGTGGCTAGACCACAACACATAGATGTTTGGTTAACCATTCTTCTACATGTTTCTGTGAAGGTAAGCTTAAGATTTTCTACCAGGAGACTTTGAATAAAGTATTGTTGTAGGTCTTCTCTAGGAAATTGAAAGCAGCAGAAAACAAAAAGAAAAAAAAAAGACCTTTACCTAAGAAGAAGAGATTGGCCATGAATTGCAACAGAGGCTCTTACTTGAGTCTCTATCCTGCATATTTTGAAACTTGCTACTTTACATGATGACATGAGCTGATCTATCTGTCTGTATGTCTGTGCGTTTGTCTCTCTGTGTCTATCTGTGCTGTGTTTGCATTTGTCTGTCTGTGTGTATCTGTTTCTCTGAAAACTCTAATACATCAGAACATTTGTATTGAAGCGCGTTAATACTGTGCTGGCTAGGGTTTCTGTCGCTGTGATGAAACACCATGACCAAAGCAAATTAGGGAGGAAAGGGTTTATTTGGCTTATACTTCCACAGCAATGTTTATCATCAAAGAAGTTCAGCACAGGAACGCAAACAGGGCAGGAACCTGGAGGTAGAAGCTGATACAGAGACATGGAGGGGGTGCAGCTCACTGGTTTGTCCCTCATGGCTTGCTCGGCCTGCTTTCTTATAGAACCCAGGATGACCAGCCTGGTGATGGCACCACCCACAAAGAGCTGAACCCTCATCACTAATTCAAGCTTGTGTGCTGACAATACCTCTTCTGGAGGTATTTTCTCAGTTGAGCCTCTCTCCTTTCACATGACTATGGTTTGTAGTCCTAACCATCACACCAGATACTGGTATATTACCATATTTACAGTACTCCCAACCATTGTTCATCCCTTCAGATATTCTGTGCTAATTCGCAGAATACATTTTCAAACTTTTTACCCTATATTGATTAAGTTCATTCGTCTACCTCAAAAACAGAACAGTAAGATTAATTGCATCCTGGGTTTTACTTTGACGTGAAACACCCATCTTGACAAATTTTTACATAACTTTCGATATATAGACTTTTTTAAAGCAAGGATATAGGGGTTGGGGATTTAGCTCAGTGGTAGAGCCCTGGGTTCGGTCCTCAGCTCAAAAAAAAAAAAAAAAAAAAGCAAGGATATAATTTTGTCTCTTATGGCTAGACCATTTGAAATTGTGTCCATTTATTTCTACAATATTTTTATGTTCGAATTTAAATGCCTGTGTGATAATATTAAGAGGAGATGTCATTTTGGAAATTGAATACGTCGAAAGCTCTCTACTATAGAAATGGTGCTGGTGTTTTTATAAAGGAGGTTTTGTTTACTATTGGATATTAGTGCTACACATAGCTACACATCAGAAATGCTTCATACTGCAGCAGGCTGCAGTTAACACAGAAATCCATAACTGGCCAAGGTACAGAGATTAAATGAGTGTAGAATGTTCAGCCCTAAACGGTACAGGTTCATTACACTCAGCAAGGCTCAGAAAATGTCAAAGAATAGAGTTAGAGAGCTGGGGAGGGGGCCCAGAAGTTAAGAGAGCTTGCAGCTTCTCCAGAGGATCTAGTTCCAACATCTGAACTGCTCACAACTCTGCAACTCCAGTTGTAGGGGATCTGCTGCCCTCTTCTGGCTTCCTCGGGAACTACCTACACGTGGCGCACAGACCTACATACAAAACACCCCTACAAATAAAAGAGCAGAGACAGAAGGAGTATAAGAGCGAGAGGATGGTAATAGGGCATCAAAAAGATGTCTTCTGGCCATGACTTAACCATTACACGAATGAATTCACTGAGTCTGTGGCTATTTGCATAAGACCTATGGAGGATTGGACAGTCAACACCTAATCATGGAAGATGGTGGGGAGATCTGTGAGACCACTCCTCCTGAAGGGACTATTCACATTTAATGGTTGGTCGAGGAGGGGTGTCATGTTCTTCAGTGGTGTAGCCACTGCTAAGTGCCTTAGCTCCAGCAAATAATCCCACGCTCAGATAAGAAATTGATTAAATTCACTGGGTCACATACAAAAAGAAAGTATGGGAAAGCAGCACTGGAATGGGTTTCAATGTGCAAGGGGAGGCCTTGTGGGGGGAACAGAGTGAGGAAAATTATTCATTATATAAATGTATGAAACTGTCAAGCAATAAAAACCTTAAAAATAAGTAAAGATTCAAACCAATGTAAAATTTAAAAACAAACAAGCAAACAAACGGGTTTCACAGAGGAACTTGACATTTCTACCTATTTTGTTGTACAAAAATACTACATTCCTTTTCTACCTTCTATATAAGAATGCAATCAGAAGATGCAAGCCCTCAGCAGACACTAGATTTCTCTCTCTCTCTCTCTCTCTCTCTCTCTCTCTCTCTCTCTCTCTCTCTCTGTCTCTTGCTCGCTCTCGCTCTCTCACTCTCTGTGTGTCTATCTCCATCTCTCTGTCTGTCTCTCTGTCTCTCTGTCTCTCTCTCTCTCTCTCTGTGTGTGTGTGTGTGTGTGTGAGAGAGAGAGAGAGAGAGAGAGAGAGAGAGAGACAGAGAGAGACAGAGAGAGAGAGAGAGAGGATCTCAGTATGTGTCTCACTAACTCACTATGTAGACCAGACTGATCTCAAACTCACAGAAAGCCACCTGCCTGTGCTCCCATGTGCTGTGATTAATGGCATGTGGCACTTTGCCTAGCAAAACCTTAGTTTGTTTATTTGATTGTTTGTTTGGGGTAGGGTCTTAATGTAGCTGAGGCTGCTTTACATGTAGTCTCTTGCTTGTACCTCCTGAGTGCTTGGAGTGCAGCCACATACCAGTTTTTTATGAGATGTTGAGGGTTAAACTGAGGACTGCCTGCTTGCAAGGCAAGAACTCTATCAACCGAGCTATGTCCCCGCCCCTTATTGGTGTTTTAATCAGAATTGTGAGGAAGAACTTCATATTATCTAGAAGTTATACTGCAGGTTGAGTCAAAGAAACTATCTTAGTGTTTCATTGCTTGCTTTGTAAGAACAGCCTTAATGAAGTACGATTGACATTTAATAAATAAGCTGCGTATACTTATTGGATATATTGTAATGCTGTGAATTCTGACATATGTGAATGACTTAAATGACCACCACAATCAAAATCATGAACTCTCCCACATCCTAAGAACACCCTCTTGAGTTTTTCTCTCCATTTATTTGCTTTCTGTCACTACACAGATGCTCACCCTCCAAAGTTATATATGTGCATTTGTACAGTGAACAATTTTCCTCAGCACTCTTTACTCATAGAGATTAATTTTCAGATTAATTACTGTTGTTATTTGTACTAATAGTGCATGCCTTCTGAATTACTATTGAGTACTACATTAAATGAGTATGCTGCAGTTTTTCATACATGTAAGTTCTAATTCCAGGTTTTGGAATTACAAGTAAAGCTGTTACAAATATTCATAGGCAAATCTGTGATGTCTGAACACCATTTTTCTTTCTTTAGGATAAATACCTCAGTAGAATGAATGGATCACCTGGTAGTTTTATATGTGACATTTTAAGAAACTGTAAGGCTCTTTTCACTGTAATCACCATAATTTGAATTATCATTAGAGGGTCAGCTCTTCAGATCTCCATGAATGGATGGTACACAGTATGAATCTATGCTATTAAATATACCGTATCTCTGATTTATATCTCTTAATTATTAATGGTTTTAGATATCATATATACTTCTTTGTCTTATATGCTCACATGTCATTTGTAAACCTTTTTCTGTATTATTTCATTAACATATTTCCCAGTGTTGACCCTTAAATATTACCCATTAGCAAATATACAAAACTACAGACTCAGACTTAGGACATATTTCCGAGGGGCATGTGGTGTTTCAATACATAACCAAAATTGTACAATGTTTATTATGTCAGGATAAACACATCAAACTTTTCAAACATAATTTCTTAATGGTAAAAATATTATAATCTCTTCTCTTTTGAAATACATAGCATGCTATCATTATCTATAGTCATTCTACTGAGCAGTGGCACACCATAATTTCTTATCTCCACCTAAATATATCATCATACATTGTTCAACCTCTTTCTCACCCACTCCTTATTCTTCCCAGCCTCTCATTACCAGCATCATTTTCTATAAAATTGATGTTTTTATAGTCCAGATGTGAATGAGATCATGTGCTACATGTCTTTCTGTGCCTAGATTATTTAATGATTTCGAACCTCATCCATGTTGCTATAGAAGCTATGCTTTCATTTTCTTCTTAATAGCTGGAGATTATTCTATTGTATGTACCAGTGACTGTGTTCATTGGGAGAGCAGCTTATTAAGCCCAGAACTCAGGTGAAGCCTGGGAAGTGAAACACTGGGCAGAAGTTAGTGGTCTCATCTCCGAACAAGTCACTGCAGATGGGCCTTCTTCAGAAGCCCACCCATCAATCACATTTCTGGGTATCCCTTGTGGCTTGTTGTAGAGGATTGGAGCCAATGAGTAGGATGGACCAACTGCCTTATAATTGTTGCTAAGGCATGTCTATCCTACACAGTAAGAAGTGAGCCCCATGAAAATTTAGGGACTTGCATCTTTGATGCATTTTCTAGGTGATCATGAGTCTATAATGTGTTGAAATGATTTCATTTAAGGAAATTTTAAGTTTTATCTGCACCTATTACCAGGCATGATACTCCTGAATGTACATTTCTTTTACTTTTTAAATTTTATTTTGGATATTTTATGTTTTACGTTTCAAATGTTGTCCCTTTCCCACCCCTCCTATACCCATCTCCCTTTTTTTGTGATCATGCTTCCACTCCCACCCACACACTCCAACCTCAATGCCCAGGTATTCCCCTACATTGGGAAAACAAGCCTTCAAAGGGCCAAAGGCTTTTCTTCCTATTGATGCCAGACAATGCTATCCTCTGCCACATATGTGGCTGGAGTCATGGGTCCCTCATGTGTACTCATTGGTTGGTGGTTTAGTCCCTGGGGCTCTGGGGGGTTTGGTTAGTTAATATTGTTGTTCTTCCTATAGGGTTGCAAACCCCTTCAGCTCTTTCAGTCTTTTCTCTAACTCCTGCACTGGGGTCTGCTTGTTCAGACCAATAGTTAGCTGCAAGCATCCTCATCTCTATCAGTAAGGCTCTGGCAGAGCCTCTCAGGAGACACCCATATCTGGTTCCTGTCAGCAAGCACTTCTTGGCATCACCAACAGTGTCTGGGTTTGGTGCCTGCATATGGAATGGATCCCCAGGTGGGGCAGACCCTGAATGGCCTTTTCTTCAGTCCCTGCTCCACTCTTTGCCTCTGTATTTTCTCCCATGAGTATTTTGGTCTCCCTTCTAAGAAAGACTGAAGTGTCTACAATTTAGTCGTCCTTCTTCTTGAGCTTCATGTAGTTTGTGAATTGTGTCTTGGCTATTCTAAGCTTTTGGGATAAAATCTACTTATCAGTGAGTGAATTCTTCTGTGCCTGGGTTACCTCACACAGGATGATGTTTTCTAGTTCCATCCATTTACCTAAGAAATTCATGTGTAGTATTCCATTGTGTAATTGTACAAAATTTTCTGTATCCATTCTTCTTTTGATGGATATCTGGGTCGTATCCAGCTTCTGGCTATTATTAATAATGCTGCTATAAACATAGTGGAGCATGTGTCTTTGTTATATGTTGGAGTATCTTTTCGGTATATGCCCAGGAGAGGTATAGCTGGGTCCTCAGGTAGTGCAATGTCCAATTTTCTGAGGAACCTGCAGACTGATTTCCAGAATGGTTGTACCAGTCTGCAATCCCACCAACAATGGAGGAGTGTTCCTCTTTCTCCACGTCCTCGCCAGCATCTGCTGTCACCTGAGTTTTTGATCTTAGCCATTCTCACTGGTGTGAGGTGAAATCTCAGGGTTGTTTTGATTTGCATTTCCCCTATGACTAAAGATGTTGAACATTTCTTTAGGTGTTTCTCAGCCATTCGGCATTCCTCAGCTGTGAATTCATATTTAGTTCTGAACCACATTTTTTAATAGGGTTATTTGTCTCCCTGCGGTCTAACTTCTTGAGTTCTTTGTATATTTTGGATATAAGGCCTCTATCTGTTGTAGGATTGGTAAAGATCTTTTCCCAATCTGTTGGTTGCCGTTTTGTCCTAACCACAGTGTCCTTTGCCTTACAGAAGCTTTGCAGTTTTATGAGATCCCATTTGTCGATTCTTGATCTTAGAGCATAAGCCATTGGTATTCTGTTCAGGAAATTTTCCCCAGTGCCCATGTGTTTGAGATTCTTCCCCACTTTTTCTTCTATTAGTTTGAGTGTATCTGGCTTTATGTGCAGGTCCTTGATCCACTTGGACTTAAACTTTGTACAGGGTGATAAGAATGGATTGATTTCCATTCTTTTACAGGCTGACCTCCAGTTTAGCCAGTACCATTTGTTGAAAATGCTGTCTTTTTCCCACTGGATGGTTTTAGCTACTTTGTCAAAGATCAAGTGATCATAGGTGCATGGGTTCATTTCTGGACCTTCAATTCTACTTCATTGATGTACCTGTCTGTCTCTGTACCAATACCATATAGTTTTTATCACTATTGCTCTGTAATATAACTTGAAGTTAGGGATGGTTATTCCCCCAGAAGTTATTTTATTCTTGAGGATAGTTTTCTTTTTTGGGTTTTTTGTTATGCTAAATGAATTTGCAAATTGCTCATTCTAACTCTATGAAGAATTGAGTTGGAATTTTGGTGGGGATTGCAATGAATCTATAGATTGTTTTTGGCATGATGGTCATTTTTACTATATTAATACTGCCAATTCGTGAGCATGGGAGATCTTTCTGTCTTGTGACATCTTCTTCAACTACTTTCTTCAGAGACATGAAGTTCTTGTCATACAGAGTCACACCAAGATATTTTACATTATTTGGGACCATTGTGAAGGGTGTTATTTCCTTAATTTTTTCTCAGCCTGTTTATCCTTTGAGTAGAGGAAGGCTACTATTTTGTTTGAGTTAATATTATACCCAGCCACTTTGCTGACGTTGTTTACAAGATTTAGGAGCTCTCTGGTGGAACTTTTGGGGTCACTTAAGTATACTATCATATCTTCTGCAAATAGTGATATTTTGATTTCTTCCTTTCCAATTTGTATCACTTTGACCTCCTTTTGTTGTCTGATTGCTCTGACTAGGACTTCGAGAACTATACTGAATAGGTAGGGAGAGAGTGGGCAGCTTTGTCTACTCCCTGATTTTAGTGGGATTGCTTCAAGTTTCTATCCATTTAGTTTGATGTTGGCTAGTGGTTTGCTATATATTGCTTTTACAATGTTTTGGTATGGGCCTTGAATTCCTGTTCTTTCCAGGACTTTTATCATGAAGGAATATTGAATTTTGACAAGTGCTTATTCAGCATCTAATGAGATGATCATGCATTTTTTCCCTCTGAGTTTGTTTACATAGTGGATTACGTTGATGGATTTCCATATATTGATCCATCCCTGTAGGATGATGTCACAGGTGAGGCAGGTACAGGATAGAAGGAGGCCTGTCATTGGAGGAGAAGGAAGGATGGGCAGGAGAGAAGTTTTAAGGAAAAGGAGGAGACTAAGGGAGAGAGTAGGGGAAGGGGAGACGGAGAGAGGGGAGAAGCCGTGGCAGGACAAGATGGCAGGTGATGTTAAGATTCTGCTCTGTGTATTTACAGGTTGTTATTAATGTTCTCAAGGGATGGATGGTACCAGACTTTGTATGTTTAAGTGGGCAATTATATCTTACCAATTGAGTCAAAGATTATTGTGTTGTGTGTTCTTTTATGTGAGGGTTTGAGTGTAGAAACGTGTGCAGCTGGGATGTGTTTCCTCCAAGATATCTAGCAGATATCTTGGGCACCTCAGTACAGAGCTAGCAGGGTAAAAGACACTGTTACTCTTTATTATTTTTATATTTTTACAACAACACATCCCTGCGTCCCTGAGATGAAGCCTACCTGATTTGGTAAATGATTGTTTTGATGTGTTCTTGAATTCAGTTTGTGAGTATTTTATTGAGTAATTTTGCATCGATAGTCACAAGGGAAATTGGTCTTAAGTTCTCTTTCTTTGTTGAGTCTTTGTGTGGTTTAGATATAAGACTAATTGTGGTTTCATATAAGGAATTTGGTAGTGCTTTTTCTGTTTCGATTTTGTGGAACAGTTTGGACAGTATTGGTATGAGGTCTTCTATAAAGGTCTGATAAAATTCTGCACTAAACCCTAGGCTTTTATTGGTTGGGAGACTTTTAATGACTGCTTCTATTTCTTTGGGAGTAATAGGATTGTTTAGATTGTTTATCTGACACAGATTTAACTTTGGTACATGGTATCTGTCTAGAAAATTGTCCATTTCTTCCACATTTTCCAATTTTGTTGAGCATAGGATTTTGCAGTAGGATCTGAGGGTTTTGAATTTCCTCAATTTCTGATGTTATGTCTGTCTTTTCATATCTAATTTTATTAATTTGGATAATAATTTCTCTGTGCTCTCTGGTTAGTCTGACAAAAGGTTTATCTATCTTGTTGATTTTCTCAAAGAAACAGCTTCTGGTTTTGTTGCTTCTTAGTATAGTTCTTTTTGTTTCTACTTGGTTGATTTTAGCACTGAGTTTGATTATTTCCTGCCTTCTACTCCTCTTGAATGTATTTGCTTCTTTTTTCTCTAGAGCTTTTAGGTGTGCTGTCAAGCTGCTGATATGCTCTCTCCTGTTTCTTTTTGGAGGCACTCAGAGCTATGAGTTTTCCTCTTAGCACAGCTTTCATTGTGTCCCATAAATTTGGGTATGTTGTACCTTCATTTTCATTACATTCTTAGAAAGTCTTTAATTTCTTTATTTCTTCCTTGACCAATTTATCATTGAGTAGAGCCTTGTTGAACTTCCATGTGTATGTGGACTTTCTGTTGTTTTTGTTGTCATTGAAGACCAGCCATCCTGAGATTCCACCTCACACCAGTCAGAATAGCTGAGGTAAAAAAACTCAGGTGACAACAGATGCTGTCGAGGATGTAGAGAAAGAGGAACATTCCTCCCTTGTTGGTAGGATTGTGAACTGGTACACCTTCTCTGGAAATCACTTTGGAGGTTCCTCAGAAAGTTAGACATTGCACTACCTGAGGTCCCAGCTATACCTCTCTTGGGCATATACCAAAAAATGCTCCCACATACAACAAAGACACATGCTCCACTATGTTCATAGCAGCCTTATTCATAATAGCCAGGAGCTGGAAAGAACCCAGATTTCCTTTAACATAGGAATGGATACAGAAAATGTGGTTCATCTAAACAATGGAATACTACTCAGCTATCAAAAACAATGACTTCATGAAATTCATAGGCAAATGGATGGAACTGGAAAATATCATCTGAGTGAGGTAATCAAATTACAAAAAAAACCACACATAGTATGCACTCACTGATAAGTGGATATTAGTCTAAAAGCTCGAATTACCCAAGATACAATCAATCCACAGACTATATGAAGCTCAAGGTGAAGGACAACCAAAGTGCAGATGCTTCAGTCCTTCTTAGAAGGGGTAACAAAATTATTCATGGGAGGAAATATGGAGACAAAGTTTGGAGCAGAGACTTAAGGAATGGCCATTCAGAACCTGCCCCACATGGGAATAAAGCATATATACACACACACACACACATACACCAAAGTTACACAATATTGATTAAGCCAAGAAGTGAATGCTGACAGGAGCCTGATATAGCTGTCTCCTGAGATGCTCAGCCAAAACATGACAAATACAGAGGCAAATGCTAGCAGCAAAACATTGAACTGAGAAAAAGTTTCTTTTCTGGTCCAATCTATTTGGAGTTCTATATGCTTCTTGTATGCTTATTGGCATCTCTTTGTTTAGGTTAGGGAAGTTTTCTTCTATGATTTTGTTGAAGATATTTACTGGTCCTTTGAGCTGGGAATCTTCACTCTCTTCTATACCTATTATCCTTAGGTTTGATCTTCTCATTGTGTCCTGGATTTCCTGGATGTTTTGGTTTAGGAGCTTTTTATGTTTTGCATTTTCTTTGATGGTTGTGTCAATTTTTTTTTCTTTTTTCTTGGATATTTATTTATTTACATTTCAAATGTTATTCCATTTCTCAGTTTCCTGTCCATAACCCCCCTTTTCCCTCCCCCTTGCCTTCTTCTATAAGGGTTATCCCCTCCCCATCCAACCCCTCTTACCACACCCCTGACATTTCCTTGCACTGGGGGTCCAACCTTGGCAGGACCAAGGGCTTCTCCTTCTACTGGTGCCCAACAAGGCTATTCTCTGCTACATATGCATTTGGAGTCATGTGTCAGTCCATGTATAGTCTTTGGGGAGTGGTTTAGTCCCTGGAAGCTCTGGTTGGTTGGCATTGTTGCCCTGTTGGAGGAATTAGAGAAAGGACTGAAAGAACTGAAGGGGCTTGCAACCCCATAAGAACAATGCCAACAGTGTTGATGTTTTCTATGCTATCCTCTTCCCATCAGATTCTCTCCTCTACCTCTTGCATTCTGTTGGCAATCCTTGCATCTATTATTCCTGATCTCTTTCCCATGTTTTCTATCTCCAGGGTTGTCTCTCTTTGTTATTTCTTTATTGTTATTATTTCCATTTTTATATCCTGGATGATTGTGTTCCATTCTTTCACTTTTTGGTTGATTTTTGTGTCTCCTCTTTAAGGGCTTAAACCTGTTTACCTTTGTTGTCCTGTATTTCTTTAAGGGAGTTATTTATGTCTTCCTTAATGTCTTCTAACATCTACATGAGTTGTGATTTTAAATCAACATCTTGCTTTTCTAGTGTGTTGTGGTATCCAGGGCTTATTGTGGTGGGGGATCTGGCTTCAGATGATGGGTCAAGTGGCCTTGGTTTCTCTTTCTTAGGTTCTTCCCTTTACCTCTCGCCTTCTGCTTACCTCTGGTGTTAGCTGATCTTGCTGTCTTTGATAGTGGCTTGACCTTCCTGTAAGCCTATGTGTCAGCAGTAATGGGAGACCAGCTCTCTCCTTGTGGGATCTGGGTATAGAGAACTGTGGCATAGGGTCAGCTGAGGGTGCTGACAGAAACTAGAAGGATCCTGTCCCAGACTGATATTTGATTCCTATGTCATGAGGACATGGGCGGGTCCCTCAGAGCAGGTGGTCTTACCTGTGGTCTTAGGTGTGTCAGCACTCCTGGGAGACCAGCTTTCTCACTGTGGGATCTGAGTACAGAGAGTTGTCGCACAGGGTCAGCTCTGGGCACAGGCCAGAAGCAGAAGGATCCTGTCCCAGACTTCTCCTTGGTTCCTGTGTCCTGAGGGCTCAGTGAGGGTTCCTCTTGGGCCAGGAATGTGAGGAGAAATGGTGGTTTCACCTGTGTTCTCAGGTATGTCAATATTCTGAGAAACCAGATTTCTTCCAGTAGGATCTGGGTACAGAGAGCTGTGACACAAGCTCAGCACTAGGCCACATTGCTTTTTTTTTTTTTTTAAATCTCATTTCAGTCTGTATATAACAAGTAATAAAGCAAATAAGGTAGTAACAGTTCAAGTCCAAGGCTTATCATAGGAAGCAAGATGTCATTTGCAAAGTTTGTGTTGAACCTAAGAAGCTCTCAATAGGTATGCCTGATTCAGCTGATGACAAGTAGCCTCCATGTAACTAACTTCATGTGGGAAAAGAGCAGGAGCCTTGAGTCAAATAAAATATATGTCAAAAGGTCAACTATGTGTTAGAGAGGATGGATGTGTTTGGAAGTGTACAAAGGATTAGAATGCTTGGTTCTAGCCTTGTTCACAGTAGAGTTGTAGGTCCATGTCCTACAGAAACAGGGATTATGAGACCATTGTGAGGATTCCCTTTCCATCAACCCAAAAGACCAGATTTCAATTTATAATATGTATGTCTTTTCTTTTAAAATTTGACATACACACGCACACACACACACACACACACACACACACACACACACACACACACTTACAATTAGGTTTATTATGGTGTTTTCAAACAAAATTTGCTTTTGTTCATCCCCACCTCTTCTTATACCCACTTGTGCCATCTATGCCTCTTCAAGTTATTATATATGTTCTTTTGCCTTTTACTTTCTTTTATCCTCTTCTTACAGAACTTGTTCACATTTTATAGCTTATACCCATGGCATGCTCGCTCTCTCTCTCTCTCTCTCTCTCTCTCTCTCTCGCTCTCTCTCTCTCTCTCTCTCTCTCTCTCTCTCTCTCGTACACAAACAATATGCACAAGCACAATAATCTTGGATCCATAGGTGTTGTTCTCTTATTTAGCTTGCTAAAATATTTAAAATAGTAAGGCTTACATTAACAGGCACATATTAAAAATGGTTGAACAATAGTTTACCCTACATGTCTAGAGATCTGGTGACTCCAAGGCTGCCCTCTGGTAAGCCCTACATATTCTTTTCTATTGTTACACGACAATTTAAA
Organism: Rattus norvegicus; assembly: GCF_021556685.1. Classification (NCBI taxonomy): domain Eukaryota; kingdom Metazoa; phylum Chordata; class Mammalia; order Rodentia; family Muridae; genus Rattus; species Rattus norvegicus. Next base: position 111,448,348 of record NC_141554.1, on the reverse strand, counting down.
AATTATCTTTCTCTATAAATAATCAGTAAAGTACTTTCTAATCCAAATGTAATAGGGTATGACTGTAATCCCAGCATTGGGAGGTGGAGCCTGAATGGACAGAAATTCACTGTCATCCTCAGCTACATTGTGAACTTAAGACAAGCCTGGGCTCCATGAGACCCTGTTTCAAAAACAACCAACCAACCAACCAACCATACAAACAAATTCAATCAGACAACTGAACAAACAAACCAACAGGAAAAACCAATACCAGGACTCAGCATTTAACTACTGTCCTCACCATTCCTTCATGCCCATAGGCTATACAGCTTCCTGATTGGCTACCCTTTGTTTTTGTTCCCCAGCAGATGTGCCATGCCCAGTTCTCCCAGGCACTTTCAATAACCATGTTTTTAAATGAAGATAGCCACATTTCTTATTAAACTCCATGCCTGCACTTCCTAAGACCTCTAGCTTACCAAGCATACAGAGTACACCTCTCTCATATTTCCTAGGGCATGCATAAAAATCCCCACCTGGCTTTACCTAGACCTCATCCCATACATTCCTTAGGTTCTTAAGGCTGTACCCACACATGAGGTAAGACTCATTTAAGATAGCTGGTCCAATTACATTCCCAAATCAGCTGCCTCCAAACTAAGAGCCTCTAGAAGTCCCCAGCCCACAGGATCAACGCAAGGTAACTGTTTTGCTGGACCGCACCCCTATGATTCTCTAAGTCTGTCCAGATTAACATCTGGCTTTCCTATACTGTCAAGACACTCATGCTTCCTGATAATAGACCTGTGCTCCCTTAAGCTTTGCTCCCTTGGAAATTTTGCAAGATACTCTGTCCTCTGAACCACCTAGATACTCTTTGTCCACAAGGCCTTGGTAAGAGACCAGTTCTTCCTCCAAGCTTCATTTTTTGGGACTCTCTCAAACTTTTTTTTTATTAACTTGAGTTCTCTCAAACTTTCTAGTCTAACACCATACATGAGGACTATGGACTAGAAGGGTGAATTTTCATATTAGATGACATAATCAACAAGATAACCCCAGGTGCCCAGATCATGTCTCCAAAACACAAGCATCATGAAAAATCAAGACAATATGTTTCCCACAAAGAGCATCAATCTTATAGTAAATGTCCCTAAACAGAACAACCCAAGAGGAAACCCAAGGCATAGATAGAACTCCAAAGAATAAATAAAACAGGCACGGGATTTCAAGGAATTCCAAGAGGGCACAAATAATTGCATGGGCTTTAAAAAGGAATGAATAAGCACATGATTGAACAACAACAAAACACAATCAAATGACTGAATAAAAATATAAGGACAAATCAGAGAGGCTTCCATTGGCAGCCGATGGAGCAGATGCAGACAGCTACAGTCAAACATTAGGAAGAGAAAGAAAGCCCAAATTGGAGATCTCCTTTGGTTTCTGCCCCTTAGAGCTTGGGGAATCCCAAGAGAGGGAAGAAAGACTGTAAGAGTTCGAGGGATCAAGGACACCAGGAGGACATGGACCACAGAATCAACTATGCAGGGCTCATAGGGGCTCACAGAGACTGAAACAGGAATCATGGAGCCTGCATGGATCTGTACTAGGTCCTCTGCAGATATGTTATGTTTATGTAGCTTGGATTTTGTTTTACTCCACACAGTGGCAGTGGGGGTATCTCTCACTCTGTTGTCTGCTCTTGGGATTGCTTTCCTCCTACTGTGCTGCTTTCTCCAGCCTTGATATGAAGGTTTGTGCTTAATCTCATTGTAAATTGCTATGCAGTATTTGGTTGATATCGTGGGAGACCTGCTATTTTCTGAATGGAAATGTTGGAGGAGTGGATCTGGGTGGGATGGAATGTTAGAGATTGAGAACTTGGAGGAGTGGAGGGATGGGAAACTGTAGTTAGGATGTCTTGAAAACAATAAATAAATAAATAAATAAATAAATAAATAAATAAATAAATAAATAAATAAAAAATAGAAAGGCAATTCATGATATTAATATTGAATTTAATAACAAGTTGAAAATACTGAAGTAAAACAAAGCTGAGATGTATCTGGAAATAAGGAACTCAGTAAGTCAAATATTCAGTGAAAAAAAGGTTTGAAGACAAGTTAAACAAATTATTTGACTTGTTCTTCTCGTAGTTTCATATTGTTTAGTTTTTTCTCTCCTTGCTTTACTGAGATCTTTATGCACTATTTTAAATAGGAATGGTAAAAGAAGTCAGCCCTGTCATGGGTCTGATTTTAGTGAGATAAACTTTTTCTCCATTTAGAATTGTATTGATTAGAGGTTTGTCATAGTCTTTCTATGTCTAGATATGACCTTCCCAGTCCCATATTGGATCAGCCCGTTCAAGAAAATTATAAATTAAAAAAATTCATGTGCACTTTATGTAGGAAATTATGTATAGCATGAAAAGGTCCAATGCATGAAAAATAGGTAGAGAAGGAAGATAGTTTCAAACCCTGGCACAAAGCCTCAGAGATGTTAGAGAAGAAAATTTCCCAAGTCTAAGAAAAGAGAAGCTCATTTAGGTATGATAGGCACTGAGCACATCAGATGGACAGGAAAAGAAAAGAAGTTCTCATTTTATAGTTTATATATATATATATATATATATATATATATATATATACACACACACACACACACACACACAGAGAGAGAGAGAGAGAGAGAGAGAGAGAGAGAGAGAGAGAGAGAGAGAGAGAGAGAGAGAGAGAGAAAAGACAAGGTATTGAAAGCAGCAAGAAAGAAGGCACAAGTAACATATAAAGGCAGGTCAATCGTGACAGCTGCTTTCCCAGTCGAAACTCTGAAAGCCAGGAGAGTTTAGAGCATTTCTAAAGGAACATAGATACCAACCTAAACCACAGTAATTGACAAAATTATCCATCAGAATAGAAGGATAAATGAAAAACTTTCTATAATAAAAACAGACTAAAAGAATTTATGACCGTTAAAACATCACTACAAAGACTACCAGAAAGAGTAATTTGGACTGAAGAGAAAGAAAGATGGTCACGTATAAGAGGCTGTTGATGGAAGATAAATGATTGCCAGGGCAATCATTATTCAAATTAAGAATAAGAAAAAATACCACAAAGGTCAACGAAATAACAAAATAATATACATTTCTCTAATAATTGTGAATATCAGTGGCCCAATTTTCCAATGAAAATATGCACTTTGGCTAAGTGGATCAGAAAACAGGAGTCAACATTTTGCTATCCACACAAAGTGCACTTCAAATTCAAGGATAGACACTACCTTATAGTGGAGGGGTTGGAAAATATACTCCACTCAAATGAAACTAGGAAGCAGGCAGGGATCCCTGTTCTAATATCTCACAAAATAGATTTATTATTTGTTTCCTTTTTCTGACAATAGGTTTTCCATACTATATTCTGAGTATGTTTCTTCTCCATTTCCTCCTAGATTCTCCCCACCCCCGAGCACACACAAACCATGCACATTCTTCCTCTTATTAGAAAACAAGTAGGCATCTGCAAGTAAAAGAAGATAAATACATAAAACAGAAACAAAATAAACAGGATAGAACAAAGCAGACAGAAAAGAGGAGTCAAATAAAAAGCACAAGAATCACATACAAACACAGAGAAACACATATTTGCACACATAGAAATCCCATGAAAACACAAAATCAGAAACCATAATATATAAGCAAAAGACTTGTAAGCTAAAAAGACCAAGCATTTTAGATACATAAACCCAATACCATTGAGTTGTTTTGTTTCATGTCGGCCATCTACTTCTGGGCATGGGTCCTTCCCTTAAGTGTGATTTATATACATAGTGAGACTCTTTTGGATAAAACAATTTTTTTCATTTGTGAGTGCTTATCAATTGGAGATAGATTCTGGGCTAGGGATGGGGCTTGTGTTCACTTCTCGCTCAGTGCTGTGACCTTACCTGGGTCATATCCCTACCAGATCTTTTAATCTTTTCACCTCCTCTCCTCAGGGTTCCCTAATTCCAGAGGACATGGATTTGATGGAGAATATCCTGTTTAAGAATGAGTATTCCAAGGTGTCTTAATCTCTGCACATTGTCCAGTTTTGGGGTTTTGTATTTGTTCCCATCTACTCTGGGAGGAAGCTTCCCTGATGTGTGAATAAGACATTGATCTGTGCATACAGCGGAATGTTCTTATGAGTCACTCTATGGCTATGTTCCTTCAGCAGAACAGTAGTATTCTTTCCTCAGGCCCATGGTCTATCTAGTTTCATGTCCTTGGCCACCTGAGTAGTGTTATGCATGGATTTCATCTCAGGCAATGGGCCTTAAATCCAAGCAGATAGTGGTTGGTTACTCCCACAACTTTTGTACCACTGTTGAACCCTCATGTCTTGCTGGCTGGTCACCTCTGTAGATTACAGGGTTTGTAGCTGGACTGGTGTTCACCTTTCTCCTTTAGTATCAATAAGAGTATCTCTCAGTACTATGAACACCAGTCAGTAGGGATGAAGGCTCTAGGTAGGTAGTAAGCCCTAGGTAGTCTAAACTTCTTTGTTCAATGAATTTGTAGGCAGTGTCTTTAGGATCAGAGCTTTATCATCAATTTGTGGAGAACAACCAATAACTTTAGAAATAGCCTAGGAGATTTGGGAGTTTTCATGGTTCTCTGTTGTCCAGCATTTCAATTAGATGTACCCAACTGGAGGTTTCATTTGGTGCTGAGAGATATCTAGTTGCAGCTTTGTCTCTCCCATTTGGTGACTGACTCGATTTAGATTTATTTTACATGTGTATATATATATTTTTAAAAACCTTCTGCTGTATTCGGTTTCCCTATGATGCATGGAATGGCATTTAGCTTTAGTTGTCCTTCTACATATTCCCTCCCAAACTCCTCTCTTTCCCTGACTTGATCCTCACCTCCCCTGCACCTCCATCCATACATAACTATTATATTTTTCCTTCCTAGGGAGATCTGTTCTTTACCCCCCCCCACTCCCTTGCTCTATGATAAACCTCTGTGGTTTTATGGAAAGTAATAGCTTACTTATTATTATCTACATATAAACTAATACATGCTATATTTGTCTTTTTGGGTCTGGGTTACCTTACTTAAAATATCGTTTTCTGTCTGTATACATTTACCTGAAAATTTCATGATTTCATTTTTTAAAAACAGTAGTGTATCATTTTATATATGTATCATATTTTTTCTGTAACCATTCATCCAATGATGTATATCTGTTTCCAATTTCTAACTATTATGAATAGAGTAGCAATAAACGTTGATGAGCAAGTGTCTCTGTAACAGGATATAGAATCCCTTACATACATGTCTAAAGGTGGTATAACTAGATCTAGAGGTAGATTTATTATCAGCTTCAGGAGGAACTACTATACTGATTTCTATAGTGGCTAGACTTCAATCCAAAGCTAACCAATGATGCTCACTTAATCCTGATTAAAAGAACAGTCCATCAAAAGGATATTTCAATGATTACCATATGCATGCACAAAACTTGTTTGCACCCAACTTCATAAATCAGATACTAGGGAATATTAAAAATTTGTGAGCCTTGGGGCTGGAGAGATGGCTCAGTGGTTAAGAGCACCCGACTACTCTTCCAGAGGTCCTGAGTTCAATTCCCAGCAACCACATGGTGGCTCACAACCATCTGTAAAGAGATCTGATGCCCTCTTCTGGCGTGTCTGAAGACAGCTACAGTGTACTTATATATAATAAATGAATAAATCTTTAAAAAAAATTTATGAGCCTTAATATGCATGTTTGGACTTGCTACTTAGTATGAATATTGAGAACGGACTTACAGTGTGTCTCTGTGCCATCTGCCTGCCATAAATGTCAAATTCCTGATAATATGTACTATGTAGCTCATATTATCTTCAGTTTTTATGAGTGTATAGTTGCATTTATTTATGGTGTACAGTTTCATAGGTTGGCACATGTATTTACATAATATTTCCTGATGAATTCAAAGTAATTCACACCATCAAATCAAACATTTGAATTTGTATGGATTGGAACCTTAAAACCTTTCTCCTTTAGTTTTTAAAATATGTAACTTTTTTTAAGAGTATAATTACCCCTTTGTGCTATATAGCACTATAATGAATTCTCCCTATTTATGTTTTAGTGATTATTACCCCATCACTGATAGTGTGTTTTCAAATGTCAACGTTGGTGACCAAAAATGGAATCCTGTGTGCTTTTAGTTAAATCTTTCAGTAAACTTTGCTTTTGTAGGAAATGTTTATCACATATCTACCAAGTGGAAAACAATGGTAGGCGCTTTAAGAAAGATACAGAAGGGGTTGGGGATTTAGCTCAGTGGTAGAGCGCTTGCCTACCAAGCCCAAGGCCCTGGGTTCGGTCCCCAGCTCCGAAAAAAAGAAAAAAGAAAAAAAAAAGATAGATACAGAAGTAAAACTTGGAAAAGTTCCTAACAATTTAGAAACTTGTCTTCTACAGACATATAGGTATGCATGCAGACAGTGCTACTTAATGTTGCAAGATGAGATTATGTTTCCATAGAATACACCAGAAGGAATTACAGCAAATAAATGCCTAAAAAGCTTCAAGTAGTCCCCAGCTCCGGGGGGGGGAAAAAAAAAAGCTTCAAGTACCAGTACAAGGCTTTCCACCCTCAAAATCCTGCAATTCCTTCTCAGAGCCTCTAGTCACATCCAATTACACTTTCTTCCTAAAGCCGATTCCAGCTGAGCCTTCTTTACATTTCCTCTTCGAAACACTGCTCATCTACACAAAGGTGTATGTAGTGAGCGCTTACATCTTTGTCCCCATGAGCTAACCTAACAGGTACACTGTGATACAAGTCCACAGTGTATACCTCTAACTTCTACCCGCTTTCCTAAAAAAATAGATCTAGCAATAGGTATTTTGATTCTCATAGATTTTCTGTATGCTTCATAAGCATGCATCACACACATTCACTTTGTTTACATGCATATATATATATACATATGTACAATTATTACTTTACATTCTTAAACTTCATATATGTCCATTAACTAGTCCCCCCCCCACTATATCATCCAATATTTGTGCTTTTAGGCCTCTCAGAACTTGTTTCTCCCTGCATCAACCACCCTCATCTAGCATCCGGTATTGTGCTATTTATTTTAAAGGGCCTCAATTCAGCAATGCAATGCTGTTCCAACTGTAGTGACACATTACTCAAAATCAGCATTCCCCAAACTGTAGATATGAAGACTAAAGGTGTTTAGAAGCTACCAGATCAATGAGAATTTATTATTTAGTAAATCTTGCATAGTGCTACTATTCTCATTGCTAATACCCAGGTTCTGTTGCTGTTGCTGCTGCTGCTCCAGGAGTTCAAGGGTCTCATCTTGCTTCCAGACAAACTGGATCACTTGACAGTTTCTGTGCCTAAAATTCAGACTATGGTAGGCCTCCACATCTATTTTTATAAATAGTTAAAACTTACAATGCAATTTATTGAAAGTGTAATAAGAGGACTTAGAAGAGTTAAAAGTGATCCGCTTCACAATGACTGGTAAGCTGAAAGAAAATGAACGCAACACCAACTTGAGTTAGTATTGATACAAAAAGAGCACTAACTAACCCATTCATTCATTTGAAATGCTTTTATTTTTGATTTAATGATTAAACAGAGGGGGGAGTTTTCAGTGTATATATGTGTGGATGAAGAATTTTAGAATAGGATGATCATTAATTTGTCGTGTGTTAATGAATGTTAGATGATCTCCAATCCACAGGGAACCAATGTATTGATTCTGTCTTCATCCATAGCTTCCTTCGCCCTCAATCTGTAGGAAGAATAAGAGATAAGAATGACCACTTTTTAATTCTTAAGAAAGTTAGTTTATCCTATGTTTCAACAAAAGTATTGAAGTATTGAACATATTTCCATTTTGTAACTTAAATACTGTATACCAGGACACACTTATATTACCTAATGTCTTCAGGCAGCTGACCATGAAAGGTTCTCTAATACCATAAAGGCTTAGTTTTCTAGTGATACTATAACCTTGTAAAGATACAAATAAGTTATTCTATGTTAAAAGATTCTGTCTGCTAATAAACCATACTTAATGAACCTTGGGGTAAATTTTGGGGTGTTAAACAGGGCAGCCATAGTGGAGGTAGCTCCTTTTATTTATTATGCATACACCCTCCCAATTCTATGCTTCCTTTGCCAGGTTCTGGACTTCTCCATTCTCCCTAGAGTCCTTCCCTGTCCTGAATCTGTGAGCTCCCAGAGACTGACCTTTACTACTCCTCTTGTCTCTGGTAAACAGGAAGTGGTCATTAATAGCATATATACACATTTTGTTCCTATCATGAGGTATTTAAGAAAACAAAATTTCTCTATAGAGATCTAAACCCACATAGGTGAACTCACAGGCATGAAGGATAATCTCCTCCCCACGATCTTCATCGTTATCTTCCCCTTCCCCTTCCTTCTCCTCCTCATCCTCTTCGTATTCATAGTCATCGTCATCATCTTCTTCGTCATCATCGTCTTCCTCCTCTTCTTCGTTTTTGTAGTCCTGTTGATTTTCATCTTTCCTCTGATCTTCATCATCATTTTCTTGGTCACCGTTCCAGATATACCAATCTTCTTCAACATCAGGCCAGACCTCTTCGATTTCAGGCCACATATCCTGGACAGCGGGCCAGACCTCTTCCACATGTGGCCAGACCTCCTCAACATCAGGCCATATCTCCTCCTGCCCACACTCTTCCTCAGTAATGGCTCTCACCACTGCCTGCGAAACCAGAAATGCTGCGGTTCCATCGATGTCATCCGCAGCTTCTTCGATTGGCAGCACGTGCAGGACAATTTGCCTGGCGTCGTGCCCCATCTCACCACCTTCTCGCTCTTGGTCAGGTAATCCAGGTTCCTGCTCTGCAACAGCAGACATGACACAAAATACCTGCCAGGAAAGATCTTACACAGTAACTTCGAGCTTTGAAGGTGGTGGTTAGGATGGGGCGTTGTTAGGGTGACTGCCACCCAGAAGACGGAGGATGTTGGTCAGAAATACCTCCTGGAAAGCAGTGAGAGCAGTAGAGAAGATTTTCCACTGGTGAGCTGATGGAGTTGGTACGTATGGAGTACCTAAAAAGGGAGGGAGAGACAGCAGTCAGCGGAGAACTAGACAGCACTTGGAGGAGCAGCCTACCGAGGCGGGCCTCAAGATGGCTGTAGACCAGGAACTAGTAGGCGGAACCTTGATGAGTAATAATACTCCTTTTCATACGTCACTAGAGCTGTAAGCTCATTTGCTGAGACAAAGTGATTGACATATGTTGTGTCCAATGAGCTATAAAAAGGTCCTTAAGGTGGTTGGGGATTTAGCTCAGTGGTAGAGCGCTTGCCTAGGAAGCGCTCGGCCCCGGGTTCGGTCCCCAGCTCTGAAAAAAAGAACCAAAAAAAAAAAAAAAGTTCTAGGGACTTCTGAGAATCATTTTTTTTCCGTTGTGGCATTACTATCTTGGGATACCTTTTAAGGTGATAGAAAACATCTTTTAAATTTAATATTGCCATAAAATGATAGTTTGTCAACATGAATGAGCATATCTGACTTATTTCTACTTTGCATGAGTTATAAAACAATTGTAGAAGCGGCTGGAGAGATGGGTCACAATAGTGCTGATTACTCTTCCAGAGGACTAAAGTTCAAATCCCAGCACCCACATGGTGGTAAACAACCATTTATAACTCCAGTTCCAATGGATCTGGTATTCATGTTCTCTTGCGTTTTGTACACATGTGACATTCATGTAAGGGAAAGCACATATACACATATAAAATCAAAATAAATCTAAAAAAAATTAAAAGTCAGGGAGACAGAAAACTTGAAATATTGAAATGATTACAATCAGAACAAAGAGTTGAAAGTGAAAAAAAGTTAAAACAGAACCTGGAAAGCATTTAGTTCACATTGCCAAAAGCAAACAAAAAAGGACAGAAAGCCATGTCAGAAATCAAAAGGATGAATTAATCAAACTAAGATCTCCTGGTTCATCCTTTTCCAGATAGACAAGAATAAATAAGTATAAAGTATAAATTTTGTTCTTTGTAGAAATCAAATGCCTTTCTATACTTAGAGCTGTTATCTTTAAACATAAAAATATATATCAACAATGGAAAAAGGGGACCTGAATGTGAGAGATATCAAGATACATGGGATGGGCTAGAAATGGGGGGAATGATGTGATTATGTTTTCATTTCAAGTAATAAATAATTATTTGAAAAAATAATCAAGACAGAATAACAGTGAGAGGGATATAGAAACAAAGACTAAAGTTAAGACTTCAGAACTAGCTAAACAGAAGACCCAGTCTGATCTCTTCAAAAACGTGCTTGTTTGGGAAATTACTTGATTCACTGCTGTGATCTGCATGTTTCTTCCTCCACCAAAGCTCATATATAAGATTAATTCTCAATACAACGATATTGACGATCACATTGGTAGGTTATAAGATTATAATAGCTCCCCTGTAATGAAAGTTTATGGCCTTATATTGGTTCCCTCTTGAAAATGGAGCAGATTTACCTTTTTTAAAAATAGTATATTCGTTTCTTTTTTTAATTGGATTTTTTATTTACCTTTCAAATGTTATTCTTTTTCCTGGTTTCCCAGACATAAGCCCCCTATCCCATCCCCGTCCACTTCTATAAGGGTGTTCCTCTCCCTATCCACTTCCCCCTTCCAGCACCCCCACTGACATTCCCCTACACTGGGGGTCCAACCTTGGCAAGACCAAGGAATTTTTCCTTCCATTGGTGCCCAACAAGGCCATCCTCTGCTACATATGCAGTTGGGACTATGGGTCAGATCATACATAGTCTTTGGGTAGTGGTTTAGTCCCTGGTAGCTCTGGTTGGTTGGCATTGGTCTTATGGGGTTGCAAGTTCCTTCAGCTCTTCAATCCTTTCTCTAATTCCTCTAATGGGGACTCCATTCTCATTTCAATGGTTTGCTGCTAGGATTTGCCTCTGTATTTGACATGCTCAAGGTATAGCTGTGTCCTCTGATAGTGCAATGTCCAGTTTTCTGAGGAACCTCCAGACTGATTTCCAGACTGGTCCCACCAACAATAGAGGAATGTTCCTCTCTCTCCACACCCTTGCCAGCATCGATTGTCCTGAGTTTTTTATCTTAGCAATTCTATATTCCTAAGCTGAGAAGTCTTTGTTTATCTCTTTCCCCTTCTTAGTCAGGGTTCTCTAGAGTCACAGAACTTATGGGTAGTCTCATATAGTAAGAGAATTGGATGATGACTTACAGTCTGTAGTCCAACTCCCCAACAATGATCAGCAGCAGCTGTGAGTCCAACGATTTAGCAGTGACTCTGTCCCACAAGTCAGGCAGGAAAAGAGAGCCTCTTCCTTCTTCCAAAGACCTTATCTAAGTCTCTAGCAGAAGGTGTGTCCCAGATTAAAGGTGTGTATCACAATTGGGTCTGGGAATTGCTTTGCCCCAGGTGACCTTGAACTCAGATCTCTTTGCCTTAAGCTCCTGGGATTCAAAGCCATTTTGCCTCAAGGTCTCCATGCTAAGATCCAGGTCAGAAACTTATATCTCCAAGTCTCAAGATCAGGATCAAAGTTGATCCTTCTAATTCTGGATTATAGTTCATTCCAGATATAGTCACGTTGACAGGCAGGAAAGCTACTACAATCCACCCCTTGTCAACTTGACACAAATAATAGCTCATGTCCACATGAAACAATTAACAAGGTCATGAATATGCTTAAGATGATATACCTATTCCTCAGACAATTGCAAATGCATTTGTAAATTTACAAAGGGGCAATGTCCCTTGGGAATTCTTTTAGTGTAGAAACTTAAATACCAATTGATGTTAAAGAAATCGGGAGAAAGACAAATGTGTTCTTAACAAAA